>NW_006711233.1:939862-1004649 GCF_000271645.1 Tremella mesenterica DSM 1558
GGGGTCGCCGAAGTTTGCCGTCCCATGGCGTACCTCACTCCTTCTGATATCCCTTCTGCAATCCCGCCCACTGTATCCCTTTCTCTTTTCTGTTCCCATTCCTCCCTACGCCTTTTCTCCTCCATCCTGTCTCCATCCCTACTCATCCCTCGTGTAATTCTTCTTTCTGGTTCCATATTATCTTTGTACTTCTCCGAGGTTCGCACGGGTCGTCGGTAAGAGCGATCCTTGATACTGTCACGGCTGTCGAACAACTATCTTCTAGTAGACCGACGGTCGACGAACCTCGGCTAACTTGACGCTTCTAAGTCGATGTCTCACCCAACCAGGAGGGCGCAGACGTCGAAAGGAGTGTAACTACGGCGTACTTCGGCGTAGTTACTCTAACTGAGGTTTTATTCTACTGATGGCGATGTATCTCGATTGTATATAGCTATCTCTATGTCTTTCACTACTGACAACAATCAAGGATCGCTGAAGAACTTCAGCGATCTTCTCAGCTAATATTATCTACTCCTCCTAGACGTTCATCCAACCCTCTCGCGCTTTGACGTACTTCAACGCACTTCGTCCAACTTCCCCGAGCCCTCGGCCATCCTCTTCCTCCTTCGACTAACTCCGCCTAACATCGCCGCACTTCTGCTCCCATTGTCCCTACTTAGCCTAACTCCGTCTAACTTCGCCGTACTTCTGCTCCCATTGTCCCTACCTAGCCTAACTCCGTCTAACTTCGCCGTACTTGGTCTCAGAAGTCCTGAGTTACGTGTAGAGTAAAGAGGTTAAGACGTGATGGGGGTTTTGATGGTCAAAGGAGGGTCATTGTTGGTGGAATAATCGAGGTGTCACGACGTAGTTCGTGACAGAGACGTCCTCCGTCCTCTGTCCAAGTGACCGGAGGGTCATTTGGTAGACCATAATTCATCATCCCTGGTTTTCCACCGGGCAAGGGTCCTCTACCAGTCGATTGTGAGTAGCGTTCTACCGGGTTGGGCAAACTAGTATCCAATCGCATCGAATTCGATCGAGGGGGAAGCCAGGTCGTCTCGTGTTTGCGTCTAGCAGCCCATCGATTCGCTGCAATCATCGTTTCAGCCATCCGTTGGTTCTCCTCAGTCCCTATCACATGCTGTTTGAAATAGATCCAGTCCGATTTGGTTCGAGGGTCGGTGTTATTTACCACTACCACCTTCAGTAGCTCTTCCTTCAGGCCCTGTATGGCTGAGGCGATTTTCATTGCATCTGGTACCTTTCCAAGGTGTGTGGACCAAAGTTCGAAGTTGGCAAAATACTCGGCGGCCGTATCAGTCTGTCTTAACTCTTGCAATTTCCTCATAGCCGTACCTGCCATGTTACTATCTCCAAATTGAGTTCGTAAATGCTGAATGAATTTGTCGTAGCTCTCTAGCCATTCGGTCGAATTCCATATACTTGGATTGGTTATGGCCGGGGTTATAAGCATTTGAGGGGTGCCTCGAAGATACCCGTACATGAACAGGATCTTTCTGCGATCGGTGGCGTACTCTGCCCCTTTGAATTCGAAGTTCATGTGACATGCTGCAAGGAAGTTGTCCAATTCTCCTCGTTCTCCACTGAAGGTAGGTGGATCCGCACACCTGGTTCTTCCTGTTCGTTCGTTGTTGGTAAGTTTTGGCTCCAAACACGGCTTGTTTTCTTCGACTTCGATCAAACTTGCCCCTTTCGATGTGAGTATCTGTTGGTTCTGTCGGTCAGCTTTCATCGTAGCCAGTTCTTCCCTTAATGTATTTTGTTCCTTTTGTTGCATCGTCATAATGGCTAACAATTGTGACAACTGCTGCGATAATTCATTTAGCGGATCTGGGGTAGTGGTAGTAGAAGTGAGATCATGTGAAATGGTACTTCTCGAAGAACTTGTTGGTATTTCTTCCTCTGGGACCAGCCCTTGTTCCAACTCCTCTTTTTCTGGTATCATTTTCCGCGCTTTCCCTCTGGTGAGCATACAGTACTCTCCGATTCGACCCAAGGTGCGTAAGGCTGATTCTTCAACTTGTAACGGTACTGGAAACACGACGACTAGGTCGCAGGTTGGGTCGAACTCGATGGAGGTCTCGTGGAAGTCTAGGGGCTCTGGTGCTAATGGATCGTGTCTCCTCTGCAATCGATGTAGCCAAAGAATGATATTGAAGAATCAGCAAAGTTGGTACTTTGCTGATTGTACTATATACTGTCTACAGGTATCCGTCTCCTCTTCTCAGTCCTCTGCAAGCGTCCATGTACATACTCGGACAGGTGAAAAACCGCTTTGAGCAAACCCAGTGGGGAAAATCTCGAAAGGGGAAAACCCGTCCCTACCTACTGCAGCACTGCCTCCAACTCCCGCTTTCCTCTGTCCTAATCCGTCGAACTCGATAGAGTTCCCTCGATTCGTTGTTACCCCGTAACATACGTGAAAACCAGTCTTCGAACTCCGGATTGGCAAATACAAACGAAGCAAGCACTTCATTGACGACTTTGCCAAATGAACAGCTTACAACTTCTACTACAAACTCGTTCTTGGCAACTACATCTTCATCTTCCCACAATATAAACGTTCCAACCTCTATCCAAACCAGTCTGCTATTACCATTTACTATGAGTAGATCAGTTCAAACGGTTCAGGAACTATGGCAAGAGTATCTCTTTGGCATTAATGGTCGCCCATCAATCAAAAGTCAGTACGAAGATAACCCTAATGGACTGAAGAATGCAAGCGAGACCGAAAAACGTTTTTATAGGAGACGTATCAGCATTATTCGAGCAGTTCGACGTTTAGGTGAGACAAGAGCAATAGAAGATGTTGAAGCAGCGAAGATTTGGGATAAACATAGACATACTTTACCAAATCCATCTTTAGACGCCTTACAACATTGGTTGAGTAAAGCATCTGCCGAAGAACTCATATCTGTTTAGTATTGTACAGTAATGTATCTTCTCGTGTAGCATTACCTTTGCATAAATTTGATTCTGCAATTTCCTGCTAATTTTTGCTCATTTTTGCTTCTTTCTGCCAATTATTGCTCGTGAGTGCTAACTGTGCTTAAAATTTCTTTGTTCGTAGCCAAGGGCGTTGTAGAACAGTCAAAGGAGTATGAAACCTCACAACGGACATATAACCTGCAGGAATTAGGACCACGTCGTTGTTCAGAAAACGTCCCTGCAGGAATCAACAATTTGATCCGTTTTACGGTTTCATGCAATTAAGACGTGCTAAAAACGATAGACTTGAGACAGTGTAAATCAGGGTCTGTAAATCAACGTAATTTACGTCCTCAAACCATTAAAACGAGGGTATGCATGTCGTTGTCAAGGGTAAGTATCCTTTGGTTGTCAAGGAGAGCGAAATGGTCAATTTGCTGGTTGTCACATATACCAGGTCGTTGTCATGAGTTCTTCCCCACCTCTCTTCAAATTTTAACGTCTTACATTACTTTACCACACTGACATTTGAATTTTAAGCTTCTTGAAAAGATATCATGTCGAACACACCTATTTCTCCTGCTACTTTGAAACAACTTGTTACGTCTAAGCCCGATTCACGTTAGTTGCTGCTTTTTCAACGTTAAGAGGTTAATTAATTCTAATAATTAGCGGAGTGGAGCGCCAAATTCGATTGGGATGGTATCGTTGCTTATCCTCTACGGAAATGGTCTGATACTGGTCGTAATGAGGTTCTTCGGGTTGCAGCTGGAGATAAAGGTCCTAAGATTGGAATTTCTCCTAATGAATCGTCAAAAGTTAGTGCTTTCGAGTCAATTTTCGTCAAAGTTGTGTTTATTTGACTCAATTAGTATAAAAATTACCGGGAGGCGTATAATCACGCTGTATCGCCTAATTCTCATGTCAGAATGGGAACATTTAGCTGTCAGTTGTGTCAAGTTCGTCAAAATCGCGAGGAGTTGTGTTCTTTTGGCTGTGTAACCGTCGGTGAGCTCCCTACGGGAGCATGTACCGAATGTATCGCGAGGGGTACGACAGCTCGCTGTACTTTTGTCGAAAAGGCGGAATACATCTTGGATCAGGCGAGTTTTGCGGGAAATATGCGAGAAGAGCTGGGCAAATTGAAAGCTATCGAGATCCAGGCTGAATTAGCGAGTTAGTACTTTTCGTTCTTAAATATAACTGCAAAGCTAATTTTCTAGCAACACATAACTATCAATTGGAACCGAAAACTATCTTATATCAATGTCAACATATCAGATCTAATATTGAGCAATTGATGGCGATTCATTTGCCTGATATGGCTCCCGAAGGTGTTGTTGCCCCCGATACTCCCCGTAAGCGTCGTCGTGCCCCTGTCGCAGCAACCCCTCCCTCCGAAGACACATAAGTTGTTGTATATCTCTATATGTATGCCTCAATTACTCTTGAGCTCTCATCAACACAAACATTAGCAAAAATGAGCACAAATTAGCAAGAATTAGCAGCAGTTAGCAGGTTAAGACAGAGAAGAGTGAACGAGATGAATTGTTGGAACGCGTTCAGGTGGCAGCATGAGTCACAATTTCGTACATTCGGTTATCGACATGATACCCGGACCGGCCCTAGGACCCCCGTCCGGACTGACTCAGGGTCCATGTCGTATAACAAGTCAGTATTTCATTAAGAGAGCAGAGCAAACTATGATGGGTCAGTCACGTGACCCCATGATGCACCGGCGGGATCAAAATCCCTGGGCCTGACATTGGCCGCTTCCGGGTTGATTGCCTTTCTTTGCCCCTTCCCATACGTTCTGGATTTCAAACACTTACAACTGTTGTGCATATGTATATAGATCTCTTTCTCATACAATCCCCTGTTCGGTCTTGAAATCACATCGGTCTCAAGTTTGACCCCCGACCCGCTCCACATTCGCCTCCTCGCAAAGGTCGAGTCAGGTATCAGCCAACGTGTCGCGCTCCATGTATTCATCTCCATTTTGATATCTACCTCGCTCTACACTACACTTTCTTTCTTCCTCGACGTCAACCTCTAGTCTACATTACTCTAACTGCCGCCGACTGTACCCTTGAAGTCTGTTCAACCGCTCACATTCAACTTGACTCAAGCTCACTCGATCGCCTGCTTTCATCCGTCACATAGGACGTCACCATCCCGCGAAACCTACCAGACTTCTCGTCACGTATCCTAGCTTTCCCCTATCGTAACAGATCGAGGCAACCCTCCGCACCATCAGATCTACCCGCCCGCGAATAAACGAACCACCAATATCTGGATTCTGCTAGGAATACGACACCAAGCCGATATCAACATGTTGGAAAGTATACATAAAACAAGGACCCGTCGACGACAATTCGCCCTGATAGCTATCACTACAGCCATCTTTGGATTGTACGCGACCATTCACTTAGGTGGCGGAGACGCTTATATCGCTTTATCCCCAATATCGAAATCGGTACAGAACGGCGTTGAGACAGGATCTAAACTGGGGATAGGGGGAGAGGGGGGAAGATGTAAAGCTATCGATTATGTGTTAGGTAAATGGGAAAATGGGACTCAGTTGAAGGATGAACAGGATGTAATTGAGAGTTACGGTTATTCTGTGAGTCTGATTACGCCATTTTTTGATGTTTCTTTATTCCTTTCAAAAGAAACCCAGAGTTGCTTCCCGTTCCGCTTTCTTCTTCATATGATAATACTTCGGTCAATTCCTATTGTCTTTACCACTGTAGTGGAAAATTTACCAAAGAAGGATGAGGCTATTTAACATGGGAACAAGAGGGGTAAAACAATCCTCCGTGGTTCAAGGGCATATTGAGGGGAGTCAGGATTGTGACGAGCGAATGATGAAGAACGCCGTTGGAATCAGGCAAGGGTTATGAGACGCAAGAGGGTTAAGGCGGACGAGGGCGGGGCTGATATCAGTCATGGAGAGATCAAGATTGTTGGCCACCGAGATTTGATAAACAACAAGATACAGATTTCTCTCCAGCGGACAGATTACATCAAGCTTTGAAAAGCGCTTCACCGATGTTCATACCTAGGAACGGTTGTCATTTTGCGGATTTGAATTTGGAACGGATGATTGTGTTGATGTTACGGATGCCTGCTGGGTTATTGCGAGTGACCTTTTGCCGTTCTCCCATGGCTTCACCCACCTGTCTATTTCTCATCCCCTCATTGACTTGCTTCGTTTCTGAGAACTCGTCACTCCTCCTTTCACTTTCAACTCTTATCCTTCTTTCATTGGACAATTCAAATTCCACCTCGTCTTCTTACTCTAAATAACATGGCCTCAATCATGTCGCAATCTTCCCCAGTTCCAAGTCCCAGCACCTATAAATGCCAACTAAATGGGTTTCGAGCTAATTTCACAGTATGGCAGGCGATTCCATCTCAGGTCAATTCCAATTAGCCCTAAACAACCTCCTCATAGGTCCTTCATCCCCTGCTATATTCTCCGAACCGACTTGTCAAAGACGTACCATCTCCCTTGATCCTTCTCATCCTCTCATACCATCTCTCCTTCAATCAGCAGGTGTAACAGAATCACGTCTATCTTATCCAATAATGACTTGGTATCGGACCGTACATTTGGTAGATACGGATGAACTTGTCGTCGCCTTTAACGGATCTTCAAAACATGTATTGAGACCAGATATTTGCGTTTGGTTTGATTGGTTTGATCGGATGAGTGAAACTATCCGACAGGCGTTAGGGGAGAAAAAGAAGGATATGGGGAAAGGTTGGGGGACTGAACCTACTGTTTTGGTTGTTGATACTGGGCCTCATTGGAATACTGGGGCTTTAGGTGAGGGGTTGAATGATGAGGAGATGATGGAGGCTTTTGGACATATGGTGAGTCCAGAAGTCATTTTTAACGTTTTCACTTTCATGTCTTCAATCACTTCCATAGCGTTGACTCTGGTTCCTTGTGTTGTATTCTGTGTGTTTGTTCCTACTTTGACTTGCTGGAAAGATAGTGAAGAGTACTCCAGCGCGTTCGAATGGTAAGTCCAAGAAGTAGAAAAAGCAAGCTGTGAGGTAAGGCGGAATGAGTAATGTGATTTGCTCTTGAGTGGATCGTCACAGAGGCATCCTCCAGTTCCTGTCATCATCGGTGATGGGTCATGATATGGAGAGTTCAATGATCACACAACGGGCTTGGTGGCGGGGATTGTGGAAGAATGGAAGAGTGGAGGAATGGGGAAATTGGAAGGAAGAGAATGTGAGGGTTTCGCTAATATCCAGGTAACAATGATGGATCGTAAAATGCGTAATGTACCTTGGCCAATGGCTTCATATTGGCGTACCACCTCTCCTGGTCATGTAGGTTGTGCTATGTCACCACAATGTGAGTGGTTCACTATCCTCAATTCATATACCATATCCCCTTTTACGACTTACCATCTCCTCAGTGTATCTATGACGAGGGAACACCATCTTCTCGGTATTTCGTACTCCCACGATAGCCAAGTTTCTGAGACGTTGGCATTCGTTATCGAAGCAAGTGGGAATAATCGTATTTTGACAAAACGCTAATCGTGTTTAGTGGATAATGAAAGAGAAAGTTATTTGGATCCTTCAGATCCGGGACACTCTATGTTCAATTGGTTTGTCTTTCCTCCTCTCTCATCATCTTCCCTCTCCTCATCTTTTTCTTTTCACCTTTTTTCTCTCCATGCTCTCCTATCTCCCCGGCCTTTTTTCTCTCTTTCTTCAACCCCTCTAAGCCGTGAAAGAAGTCATCGCTGACTCATAGGCACCTGTTCCCGAGGATGAATGACCTCATTCGTCAAATAGCAATCTATGATCGTTCACCTTCAACTTTCTTACGTCTTTCACAGAAATGGCTATTCTCTTCAGCTTGGGAATGGGTCAGACCATCTAATCCACCTATACGTCTAGTGGATGTATATGACCTCAGTCTGAAAAGACCCGATGCGCATTTAAGACCAGGAGCGGACTGTTTACATTATTGTATTTCTGGTGTACCTGATGTATGGCAACGGGTGAGTCGTTCTCTCCCATTGTCCCATTTCCATTTCCCTCGCCCCTTCTCTTTCTCTTTCTCTCATCATCCAGTCTTTCTCTTTCTTTCCATGCCAACTATATGTCACGGGCTCTCGATTGTATACACGTTTTATTCCCTATATGCCTGTTAGAGATCTTGAGCTCGTCAGATGTCACCTCATACTTGGTTCCTTCCGTTTGCCTCTTGGTCGTCACACAATCCACGGTGGTACCGGTCCTTCGGCTGATATGCAGATGCTTTGGACTTTTATATTCGAAGAATCGTATAGTTTATAACGTCTTGTACTGTCCGATCTGCTCTTGGTGGCATGTTCTTCCTCAGACCCGAGCTCGGAAGAAAGGCGGGCGGGTAGGAGGGAAAGTAAGGAAAGTAAGTAGGAAGGAAAGTAGGAGGGAAAGTAAGGAAGGAAAGTAGGAAGGAAAGTAGGAAGGAAAGCAGGAAGGAAAAGTAGGAAGGAAGGAAGTTAGGACATTATTGGGTTACCTCTGCATACTTAGATCAATACATTCTATATCTCATTTCATATTCTTGGTCTCTTGTTATATTTTCTGAGTAATTTAGTAATTTAGTAAACTCCCCCACACTCCATCCATAAAGTTTAGTGGTTCATTTCCGGGTAATAGTGACAAATTGTATGCATCTAGAAAATCTCCTTCTTTTGCCTGTCCATTTTCACCTTTGCACCTTCTTCTATTCCACCTGCAATACCTGTACTCAATTGGATCTTTTCATTTATCACGAGCTTTAATCCTACATATCACACTGTACAGCCCTTTTTGTCATCTGTCCTGTCATCCTTTGATATCCTACTTTCAGCCTTCTCACCATCATCATCACAAAGAAGACATCTCCAACATGTCTCGTGGTCGACCTCCTAAGATTACAGCTACTATCCCAACGACGGAAAACGAACAAGGTGAGTTTATCACGTCAATAATGAGGAAGAACTATGAACTGAAACATTATTATCATCATTCCTCTTACTACTACTCTTTATGTCCTGACTCATCGATCACGGATAATCCCACTTGACATCCTTCCCTTCCCTTCCATTTTGACCTGATTTTCCCGATTGGTCTCATCCCATCTTGGACCATCCTTTCCCTTCTTCCTACATCTTTATCACTAACAACTTCCTCACAACTATATATTGACTGTTGAGTTTCATTCGTGTACTGAACTTCTCCAATATGAACTCAAACGATTCCGAACCAGTCATGAAACAAATCTGGCATAACGTAGTTGATACTCTACGACTTTTACCTTCTGTACCACCTCCAACACCACCATCAGGAGAAGAACAAGCAACACTTTCATCAGCTCTTGATAAACTTTCAGTCTTGATTTCCATGCGTAAAGGTGAAATCACTCAACAAAATAACATTCCAATAACAACAACAACGATAATACCCATAATTCATCCTCCTCCTATTATACATCCACCTAAATCATCAATAATGATCCAAAATACTACAAAACCTATCATACATCCACCTAGATCATCTTCAACATCTTTAACTCCAATTCCAATTCCTATCGAATCAATTCCCAATACACATGTTTCAAATTCAAACTCAAACTCAAATGGATTACATTTAGAAGTTTCATCAACTGTTGGTTCAACAACGAACACAGTGGGAATAGGATCAGGAAATTCAAATTTAAAACGTAAAAGAAGATTATCAACTCATTCTCCTATACCACCCATTTCAACAGAATCCGCTTTAACTTCTTTAGCTTCACCTAACGTAAGAGGTAATACACCTCTTTCAAGAGAAGCTACTGGAAAACAAAGAAAAGAAATGTACGCTGATCAATTACCTTTACAATCTGGTAGAAGAGTCGCTTTTAGGTTACCTGCTGCTAAACAGAGAGAAGAGGATGGTGAAGAAGGTTGGATTTTAGCTTTTGTTAGGAAATGTATTCAAATGGATAAAATGAGGTATGAGGTACATGATGCTGATGATGTTACTGCGTGAGTTTGTTGGTTTTTTCTCTTCATCATATTTCCATCTCAATGTCTTTCCAGCTCATACATCCTTAGTCAAGAGCACAAATCTTCTCGTGGTGATCTCTCCAATCGGAGGAGGGAAAAGGGGGGGGAGGGGGTTTTCTTTTCATACGAGGTCCGGTATACGGAAAACATTTTCAGTTGGAAAGGGTATTTTCCACCGAAGGTAGCAAACTCTCAATCGATTTTGTTTTCATGTTTTTTATAACATCTACGACTTGGAATCATCATCTACCATCCCTAACTCATTCAAAATTTGATGATTTCTCCTCAAATATCTCAAGACGAAATATTTTACCATCTCACTGACATCAAAGAACATACAACACAACACTTCGATCCTTGATCCCACTTCCAGATCCTACAGCTCCTTTAAACCATCCATCCAATCCATCTCAAACTGACATATTCCCTATCGGAACCCAAGTACTCGCTCTGTACCCCGATACCACAGCTTTTTACCGTGCTACAGTCATATCACCCGCCGCACCTGGAAAAAGAGGGAAACATGGAGGTGGTGAGAATACTGAATGGTATAAATTGATGTTTGTTGATGATGGTGAGAGGGTACATGAAGTTGATAGATGTTCTGTTGTTTTGGTGAGTTGTTACTTTGTTCTCATCATCCCATCATCCCTTCTTAAATCTCTTACCTATCTTCTTAACCCGCAGTTTATCAAGTTGAGTGGAGTACTATCCACTGGATAAACTTCTCGCCTGATCGGCATTCTGAACTGTCTTTTGACATATGAGCGGATACAGTCATGTGGGTGAAGGCAGGGAGAAGTAGTTTGGAAGTTTGGAGGAAGATGGTAGATAAAGTTGTTCATCGCTAATACTCAGTATCCAAATTGATTCTTGTCCATTTTCCTACGTCTTGTTGTTCTTTTTTGTTTGTTATTATTCAGATTTGTTCGACCTCTCAAGCGTATTTGACTGGATGGGTATTTTTGATACCACGATATGCTATGTATGCAACTACGGATGTTGATCCCAAGTCATAATCTCATGCACCATGCACCACTTAAAGTACTCTACATAATCATACAACACCGACTCGTATCATACAACATTATGTGGCGACACTGATTGTCCCACATTCGTCCGTATCATCAACCTCATGTCTCCTTACTCATATTTCCATCGTAAAATCATCGAGTCATAGGGTGTGTCGCATCCTTCTTCGATACATCATATCAGAGGAGCCGAACGAAGGTCTCGCCGTGCACCACCCCATTGGAAATGCACAATCATCGCACCATTGAAAGAAAAGGAGAAGAGAAGTAAAGGGGAGGAAAGAGTAAATGAAAAAGAAAAAGGAACAAAGGAAAGAGAGAGAGAGAGCTTCATGCAACCCATCTTTCAGGTCTCTCCATCCACTTTTTCCAACTCTCTGTGAATCCAATCAATTCAGCTCCTTCTAAAACCCTATGATCCCCACTCCATCCTACCGGCACTTTGAGAACCGCTTTCATCCCACCCAATTCCACTTCCCTCGGAGAGACATCGAACGGTTTAGAAGGTTGAAGCAGAGGTTCGAATGACCAAGTAGCTCGACCAACGGCACAAATAGCTATGTTACCAGGTGGTAGGACGGGGAGGAAATTTGTTGATTGACCTAATGCTCCAACTGAGGAGATTGTCAGAGTTGGGGTTTTCCACGGGGATTTCAACATCTTAGATGCACTATCAGAGGTGGAAGAAGAGAGAGTGGAAGTGGAAGATGAGGGAGGAAGAGGAGGAGATAAAGGGTTTTGTTTAAGATGATTCAGATGCATGTTGAGGTCAAGGAGGGATATTGAGGATGAAAGAGGAGGAAGAGAAGGAGTGACAAGACCATGTTTTGGATCTGAGATCAATCAGTATCACAAGTATTCGAAACCAAGGATGAACGAGAACTTACCAGATACGGCCACTCCGATCGTAGCCTCTCTACTCACTTCTAACCATCTTTCTCCTGCTTCTTCTTTAACTCTTGACCGGATGATGGGATGTTCGTCCATAGCTAACAATAATCCCTTTATCAATAAACTCAACAAAGTCGGTCTTGACCGTTGGTCATAGATTGACTTTCCGATGAGCTCTTGAGGGATATCTGAAGCTGTGTAGTTTTGTGCTGGTGTAGATTCGGAGGATCGAAGGTAGGGTATGAGAGATGTTAGATCCAACGTGTGAGAGTATCTCAAAACGTCAGCTTAAATGTCTCGACTCAAGTGATCAAGCTTTTGTGGGAATTGGCAATTTGGCAATTTTGTCAATTTTGTCAATCTAGTCCATAATTGAGAGGGAGGAAAAGAACTGGAGGGAAGGCAGGTCATACGACTGACCCGAAATGTGGTATGGAAGCTTGTTGTGACATTATACGAAACATTGTTTTCCTCGTTCTTCCCATTTCCACCCTAATTGTTTCCGGTCTTGTATCTATCTTCTTCTCCGCGTGAAAGTTCCTACTTGAAATGATACCCGCGGATGTTGTTTGAGGGCTGCTGGAGAAAGAAAACTCTGCTCTTTGAGTAGAAGCATGTTCCAAATCATCTTTGGTAACCCTTCCACCTTCCCCCGTACCTATCACAGACGAGATATCCAAACCCATTTTACTCGCTAAAGTTCTCACCGCCGGAGATGCCAAGACCTTTCTTCCCACCTTACCAGAAGGAGCATCACGAGTGATAGCTTGATATTCGGGATTCAAGGGGTGAGGTTTTGGAGCCGGAGGAACAGAAGGGAGGATGGCGGCTTCTCCTGAAAATCGTGCACCACCTAAAACATCTGCTGACCTATCGGAGGATAATAGACGTGATTCAAGAGCTGAGAATTGGTCCGGTATATCTGTCTCGTCTTTCTGTAACTCGTGCTCTTGCACTATTTCAGAAATCTGAGAGATGGGGGAAGAGGTTTGAGACAGGGATGTCGTTGTTTTGTTCTGCTGTTGCATGAGAGATTGGGTGGTAGATGTTGTGAATGAGTCTTGAAGAGTTTGTGGAGGATCTTGCTCGGGGGATAGAGATGGTGTTGGATCGTCCACATTTTCGGCAAGACGGATCTCACAAATATTCTGACCGACATGGATGGTATCACCTTCGGCCGCTTTGAGTGTCTCTACCGTACCGGCAGAAGGGGATGTGAGTTCAACTCTGAGAGTAAGTGAATAGTGCTTGTCCAATATAATCCTCACCATTCCACAGAGAGGACTAGTATGTTAATCTGAAGGTTCAAAGGAGGATGACGTGAGTCAGATTGAGCAAGGATCGACTGGTGGGGTAGAATTTCAGCAAAGTCACTCACACGCTCTTGTCACTCTGTACCTCACACAGAGGATCAAACTCTTCCACCAAAGCACCGGGTTTAACATACCATTTAAGAACTTCGACTTCGGTTATACCTTCTCCTATGTCGTGTAATTTGAAAGGGAGGAGAGGAGATGATCGGGGTGAGCTGCTCGACAGGAGTCTCTTCGAGGAGAGGAGAGTCCTTCGGGGTGATTGGATCGCATTTGAGCGGGTCAAAAGGTGGGAAGAGCAAGTATAGCGACGTATGAGGTATCGCGAGCCTACGTTCACCAATTTGAGGAGCATGGGACAACGTCTAGTGGGTGTACGAGGGTGAGAAGCGGATCAGGAGGAATGTTGACAGTGGATAGTAGGCTATCTGAGTTGATTGATCGGGCAGAGCTTTAACCGGTCAAATGCTACTTGTACACCACTCGCATACCAACCTCTACATCACACTCAGTTCACAGTATACCAATGGCGATGAGCTGAAGATTTACACATGTGAGCTGTACACTTCCCCAAGCATGACATGTTTAGGTACGTAGCATCTTTGCGACAAACCACAATCAGTAGTCACTGGTGTATGAAGCCCTGCCACGTGGCAATCGCGATGACGTCACGTGATCCCATTTCGGACATGACGTCTCACTAGCTCCGCTCCCTTCCTCACTCCCCCACCCTTTTTCCATCTTTCTTTACAACGACGAAACTCTATCTTTCCTCCATCCTATCCTTACCTCCCAACTCATTCTGTTCCCTGCTACGCTTTCAGGATGACATCCACGATCGTACCGAAGCGTCATCGAAACACTACAAAATTTTCAGATCGTCGTCCCAATGCCCGTGACACGACTTCTTCTCGTGATGCCAGTGAAGAAGATAACGATGATATTTCTGACGTCGGGTCCATCCTCTCTGTGACACAAGCTACACCATCGACACCGACTTCTTCTCCTCGTCCTTCTGGCTTACCTCCTCCTCCTTTACCACTTGGGGCCAGTATCTTTGCCCTTGGAGATTTACCTACCGCATCAGTTGCGCGTCGCGCTTTAAAGGAGAAACGTCTCGAGGCACTCAGTGGCGAGGGTAGTCAGAGTGAAGGTTTGGATAGTCCAACGTGAGTCATTTACACCTTCTCTCTATCTCTCCTCAGCGTATCCCAGACTATCTACCGTCGTACCGGTTCAACTAAGCATCTGTGTGGTCCCATTGATGGCTCTTTTTTCATGACGTAGCACCTTAGACCCCTCTTTTTTCCTGATCGCTGATGTGAAACTCAGTTATGACGGTGATGTCGAATCTACTTCTACAGTCGGTGGAACTCCTATTCATCCAAATCATCCAAACCATCCAAATCACCCAAACCATCATTCTCATCTTCCTCACGTTTCACACGTTCTTCATCCTCGTCGATCATCTTCTCCTCTTCGCGCAGGAGAGTCAGGATCTCTTTCGGCCATATCGTATGCATCTCAACGATTACCCACGCCTAAAGCCTCTCGAGTCAATTTGTCAGATGTACCGCCTCCTGTACCACGTCAACCGGTCGACGATGTGTATGTCCGCCCTGTTGATGTACCCGTCGCCGACAGCGAATCACTCGATCATCCTTTAATACCTGATCAAATGCACTTGAGTCCGACTCGGCCAGCAGCCGATATGGGTCCACCGAAAATGTATACAAGACCAGAAGAACTGAGTGAAGAGAATATCAGAGCGTTCGTACAACGTGCTATTGATGGCAATGGGATTGAAGATGGTGTCACCAGATGGTGGAAGACGAATTCACCTGAAGAAGGTAAGGTGGTGAGGGTGTATGCAGATGGAGTGTATGATTTGTTTCATTTTGGGTGAGTGTTGTATTCTATCATGATCTCTCATCCCCTGGACCGTGGACCATGTGTTTTTCATCAACGTCAGCCGCCATTTCCTCTTGTATGACAATTGTTTTTGACTGTCGCTGGCCTTGATGCTTTGATATTGTGGGAAGGAGGGAGTGGCTCACACCACAGTCACGCACTCCAACTCCGTCAAGCCAAACTTTCTTTTCCACGAGTACATCTCATCGTAGGCGTGTGTTCCGACGCCTTATGCGCTCAACATAAATCACCTCCCGCTATGACCCATGCGGAGAGGTGTGAAGCCGTCCGACATTGTCGTTGGGCGGATGAAGTTTTACCTGACGCTCCTTGGGTGGTCACACAAGATTGGATGGATAAGTGGGATATTGATTATATCGCTCATGACGAGGTGGTTTATCCGACTAAAGATTTAGAAGATGTTTATGCTTTTGCCAAGAATACTGGTGGGTGATTGTTCTTCTCATCACTACTTTATTGAATTCCCCCTTTACTTCTTCACTAGACTTCCTTTCACTCCATCACGGACTCTCTCTCTCTCTCTCTCTCTCTTCACGATCTGATGGAATTCTCTTACCCACTCTGTGCCATGAACTCCTGCTATAGGGAGAGCCAGTTTTATGCTCTTTTCGGGAGAACCGAGACTGATGCAGGTTGTGGTGAGGAAAGTTATGCACCATACGCCAGGTGATGATGTAACAAAACCAGATGAGAAGAGTGATGAAGATTAACCAATAGGGAAATTTGTCCCCACCCGTCGAACACCTTCCATATCCACGTCAGACTTACTAGAACGTATCGTACGTGGATACCGTGATGGATTTTTTGATTCCAAATTGGAGAAAAACGGACATCCAGAATTACAAGCGGGTGATATAGATTGGGAGGTAGCTTCTGCCGGTCGATCCCGAGCTAGTTCGTCGAGGGGTACACAGAGGGGTTGACGAGTGATAATTATATGCACCCATATCAGTTGTTTACTCTTGTCGTCCTTCTATCCCCCAGTATTACTCTCATGAGCAATGCAATCATGACTTTTTCTTCCCCTCCTCTCTCTCTCTCTGAGGCCCTGAGAACACCGTTTTGACTAGGTAGTGTTATTTGACCACCCTCCGAGTTACTGTGCACTATCATAATTGAGCAAAAAACCGAAAGACGAACAATGATGATAACTTCTACTTTTCATAATTCAGGGTGAGAGTAAAGTACCGATGCATGTCATATTCCTTTTGGATAGAGTCGATAATGATGCACATGTAAATGTCATAATGTCTCAAATTCACAACATTCCCTCCACACCCAAAAATACCAAAACCTTTGCTAAAAAACTAACTTTTCTATCTTTTCTTTCCCAAGTGTCCTCATTCACATCCCTCGCATGAACGTTCAAAGCTCTCAATTCTTTCCCTAATGACCGATGTAAGATAGGTGAAGAAGTAGAAATAAACAAAGAAAGTTCAGTATCGAGATTCAGAGATCTAGTGGAGAGGTTTGAACTTCCTATAAAAGTGAAGAATGGATCAAAAGTTGATTTCTTATTCAATTTGACATTTTGCTCTGACAAACCAACCGGTCGTGATCCACTATCTTCATCATTCACCGAATTGTTTTTCTCTGACGAATCGTTCAATTTAGTTTTTATGCCTTTGGGGGGTTTTCGTAAATCGTTTGATTCTTCGGACGAGGTGATCCAAAGACCTTTAGAATGATATGTCCATCCTTCCTTTTCCCATTCTCTCAATCTTACCCCTTCCCACTTTTGTTCTTTACCGAGTGTCTCCGTCTTCCCTCCAGAGGATTTCGTCTCATCATTATTGACCAAGTTTGAAGTTTGTCCAGATATTTTATCCTTGAGCACTTGCTCTTTACGATCCCTCCATACCCTCCCAGCTGATAGACAATCTCTCCAGAAATTTCTTTCTAAAAAAGTGTAACCTTCCGGTATGAGTCTAGAAAAACCTTTTGATCCGTAAAACCCATTAGCACGAGGAGAAGCGGCTATGATCCTTACTGGAGCAGGGGAGTTGATGATGGATTTTTTGTATGCTGGGAAAAGGGCGAAATATCCACTTGTGAGATCGACTTGAATATTTCTCTTGGTTGGGGACAAACCCTCTGAATCTTGTGAAACATCTTGAAGTTTGACCTGTGTCGAAGAATCATTTTGAATTGAGTCTCCGTTGGTGATTGAAGATGTAAGACTTGTAGATGTTTTTACTTTTGAAGGAGATCTTGAGGAAGATGCGATATGACTGTCCCTCACCGCATCCCAGACTAATTCCATGGCTTTTTCTTCTTCCCTCATTCCCAATACACCAGCTTGTATGACAGGCCAGACATATGTATCAGCATCTACACGCCGTGATCTGGAGGCGTTGGACGTTCGCCAGGTATTTTGTAACGCTGTGAGTGTAGCTAATGCGTGAGGACCAAAATGACGTGGATGGACGGATGGTGTTGGCCAGATGAGGGCGGCGGAGGAGTCTGACGGAGGAGTGGGGTGGGGTGCATGGGTGAGGGCAGGATGTTGATTTGAGCTTGAGGAAGGGGCAGCGAATTCAGGCGGTACAGGTGAAGATGCTGATGTAGACAATGGTGGAGAAATCAGTGAAGATACTGGTGGAGATATTGATAATGGTGTACGGATGGGCTGAGGGAGAGGAACTGAATATAGTTTGTTAACACTCGGAGGAAGGGAGGGGGAGAGACGGTATGAGTAATTGGTATATAATCGCGTGAGGGAAGAAAGGTATGATAAGAGAGAAGGGTGTGAACGGAAATGGATATATCGATCTTGTCTATTTGTGAAATATGATCTGGCGAGATTTGCTCTGATCATTAGTTTATTGTTAAATCTACCACCCTGACTTCCGCACACCAACTGTCCGAGAGGAAAACTTGCGCTCGAGCAGAATTCATATCGTTATCGCTTTGAGATGATTGAAATGGGATCTCAAAGATGGACTAGAGGGGGGAAGAAAGCTTTGAGCTGAAACAGAGATGACGTTGGCCATCATTAACTCCAAAAAGCTTGAGCAGTCAAACAGCATAGAAGTTGGAGGGAGAAAGAGAAGGATTATTAGAATAAGGAACAACGACTTAACTCACCCACTCAAAATAACCTCATCGTCTACAGCATACCATTTCCCATGCCAAGTTCCCCAACCTTCATCATATCTCTCAGGAACTATCATCTCCATGACCCCTCGTAAATTAGGAGATCGATATAGCCAAACTTCACATCTATCCCCATAAGCGCGAACGAGAGGTAATAGCATATGTGTTGTTGAAGGGGCGTTGGAAGAGGAGGTGGGGGATAGTCGGGTGGAACGATGATAATCTAGTATGATTGTCATACGGAGATGAGGTTGGGAGGAGAGAAGAGATTCAAGGGATTTTATCTGATATCAGATTATCTTTTTTGAGTGACACCATCCTTCCCCCAGTTCCAATGGCGTCGGATTATGGTGATATAAATGGGTTGTAACGATCAAGTGAGATATAAGACGAGAGTTTATTTGACCTACACCGAAGACATGTCTGATGGAGGGGAAGAAGAGATGCATAAGGGTTGAAATTGGGGAGGAAACCACTCGATAGAGTTTGTTGTGTCAGGAGATAGCAAGATCTGGAGGATTGAGTGCAGGGAAAGAGAGTAGAGGGAAAGAGATAAGAGCCAGGAGAGCATAGCATAAGGAAGGAGTATGAAGAGAGAAGAGAGGGATTATAAAAACTTAACTTACCAGCTCTTCCTCCTCCGTACCGATATACAAACTACTAATAACAACCCTCCTCTTACCTCTCCTTAACATATTTAACAACTCATCGTAAAATTCTTTAGGGGAAGAAATCAAATCAATCTCATCTCCTCTAGTAGGGAAACAAGGTAATGTTTCTGATAATGTTTTGTACAGATTATCGAACGATGGAGGGGAGTCGGAATGATGATATCGTATTCTGACTCTTGGTCGATTACCTCGAGTGAGTCTTTGAAATGTCCTCTGACCCAAGACAGAGGTGAACGGTCTAGTTTGAGAACTTGAGATTTTTTTGAAGAATTTTCCGATAGGCGAGGTCCCAGATGTCGAACGAGTCGCTGAGGAGAGTGATAAAGGTGCTAAAGAGATGAATGAAGGAAATCTCAAAGAGGAGGTAAGGGCATGGTGTTGAACCCCACCAGAGCTGGTTCGGAAACTACTAAGAATTCCAGTGTGGACATGACAAGGGAGACCGAACTTGTTTACTCCGTAGATACAACCCAACATGGGGAAAAACTCAGTATGGTGTAGACATGATGGAATGAAGAAGAAAGAGGGAATTCGGACAAAGATTGACGGAGATTAAGACTTTTTCGCACGGGTCGATCATGAGACTTTAACCAAAATTCATATTTTCTACCTTGTCCAGAATCAAGAGATTCAACTGATCATTCATCTACCAAGTATAACCCCATTTGACCCAACCTTGACACGCTCACCACCAATCTCCTTGGTCTTTCATGGCATTGGCAACTTTGACAAAACCGGCGATGTTTGCTCCAGCGACGAGAGAAGGGACAACACCTCCTTCTGCGTATTCGATGGCCGTGTGACGACATGTATTGTCTATGAGTCAGTCTTTACTATTTATCTGACGTGAGACAGGAAGTAATGAGTGGTTCATATAAGTATATGTGGACGAACAGGGGTAAGGGAAGATAGAAGTCAAAGAACAGGAGAGGACGAGAAGGAAAGAAGAAGAGGAAGATACTAACAGCAATTGATCATGATTTCTTTCAACTTTGCGTCGACTTCTTCAGGAGTCCATTTGAGCTATTATCAGTTTTACCACCTAATGAGCGTGAACGACCGCTATTCCAACATCAGACAGACCGTTGTGGTGGGTTTAGAGACTACACTACACACCGATTGGTGGTAAGGGACGCAAGAGAAGGATGGCACAAGTGAGACTGTAATGTAGATGGGATAAACAAGGCACAGGAGGGAAACTCACCCTCTGAGAATTCTGAGCCATCTCGAGACCCGACACGGCTACCCCGCCACAATTAGCAGCCTTTCCTGGGGCGTAATAACAGATCCCCTTGGTTTCCTGTAGCGAAGTGATCGACTTTCGAGAATCTTCGAATACGTCGATGGCTTCTTGAGTGCAGCCCCTGATTCGTTAGTACTGCCACAATAATTCTCCTCCATTCTCCATTCCCCATCCTCAGACTTGCCTCTCGCCTCTTGACTCTCAAGTTTAAGAATTGGGAAGAGAGGTAACGATGCGTGCTCAATATGAAAGATTTATTTTAGAACCGAGAAGGGAAAAATGAAGCCATTGAAACTCACATATTAGACCCTTCAGCGATATACCTAACACCGGCTTTCAACAAAGCTTTAGCTTCTTCACCACTAACTTCATTCTGAGTAGCAGAAGGTAAAGCCACATCGGCTTCTTTAACCAAAGTCCAAGGTCTCTTCCCTTCGTGCCAAGTATATTTCCCAGCACCTGAAAAAGCGGTCAAACTTTTACGTTCTAATTTGATTTGAGCGATATCGGCAATATCGGCTGCGAAGAATCCTTGAGGGTCCGAAGCTAATAAAGTTCCTGTGGAATCGGACAGTGATAGAACTATACCTCCTAATTGAATGACTTTGAGAGCTGCGTATTGAGCCACGTTGCCCGCACCGGAGATTAGAACACGTTTGTTTTTCCAATCGGTAGAATCAAGATCACGAAGCATTTCAGTGACATAGTAGACAAGACCGTAGCTGATTGTTAGCGAAGGGGTCGTCGAAGTAGAGATTATTCATGATTCTCGCAGACCATATACACCGACGAGTGCACTGTGCTGCTAACCATCGAGGTACAGCGATATCAGGGGAAAGAAGGGGAAGGTAGAAGATGGTGGTGGCGATGAAGTACACTAGGATCGTCCCACTCAGGATGTGATTCCGGAAATGTTGAAGTGCTAGAGTGCTGGAGTGGTAGAGGGGTGGGTGGAGGAGTGGACGAGTCAAAGACAGGAAGACTACTCACCCAGTGGCCTCAGGTCGAATGAACGATCCGCCCCAATTGGCACCTTTTCCAGTCAAAACACCAACAAACTCATTCCTGTATTTCTTGTATGCACCAAACATGAATCCGATCTCTCTTCCACCTGTCCCGATATCACCAGCGGGAACGTCCGTGTCGGCGCCTATGATCAGTCATTGATCTCTTCATCCAAAATGTGAAATATTTCGGCTAACTTCCTTCTCTGCGTCCATTTTCTCACCTAATCTCCTAAAATCAGTATGTCAATATGACCAGAGGTGGTCTTTGAGCCCGCCAGACGAGTGCCCCCTCGATTATACTCCTGACAAACATCCAATTTCTAACCCTTGATGCCAGAATTAGGAGTAGCCCAAAGACCGGAAGAAAAGAGATGGTTGTTGTGTGAACGTGATGAGACTGATATGATGATTGATGATTGGAATGAGATCAAGGAAAGGGAAAAAAACTCACCAATATGCCGGGATAATTCCTGCATGAAAGCATAACAAAACTTTCGGATCTCATTATCCGTTTTACCTTTAGGATCGAAATCTGAACCACCTTTACCTCCACCCATCATAAGTCCAGTTAAAGCATTCTTGAAGATTTGTTCGAATCCCAAGCTGGACAATCAACTTCAACTCACTCCATTCTCTCCCATCTCATCCTGCCTCCTCCTGAAGACTGAAGCTTCCGCAGTGGAATTTGACGAGGGACTTTCATATAATATACTCAGATTCATTATCTCCCTCATCTTGTCGCATTGGGTCGTTACGACGAATTCCAGCATATCGATGGAGTATATCTCACTTGAAGTGGAGAGAGGAGTCAACTTCTCCAAAGAGACGGAATGCAGTTTAGACGTTTAGGTAAGAGGAAGAGACGAGGTGAAATATGAGAGTGAGATAATATGACTTATGGGGGAGAGAGGATACGTACAATTTAAGAATTGATAAATTAACAGTGGGATGTAATCTCAAACCACCTTTATAAGGTCCTAAAGCCGAGTTAAACTGAAAGATCAACTGACTACTCTTCCTCTCTCTCAGAATAACAAAAACCTTCCCTTAAACCAACTTATCAAATATGATGGATGAGCAGACATGAATGAAGTGAATGAACATATCAAATGGGATGAATGAACATATGAAATGTAGTCAAGTAAAGTACCCAGAGAAGAGAAAAAATGAAGATAGAGTAGAAACTCACTTGAACACGATAACCTCTATTAACAGCTAAACTCCCATCATCTTTTTCCCAAGTGACTCTAAATTGTAAGATCCTTTCTGGGATTTGAACCACTTCAAGTGCTTTCCTATATTCGGGATGTTTAGCCAAGAACTGAATATCAATTTTATACTTCTTGGTTTTCTCTGATATCATATTCAATGAAAAAGGAGAAGAGAAGGTCGATATCATATCCAGTGAAAAGGAGAACGGGAGGTCGATATCATATCCAGTAAACAGGAAATGGCAGGTCGTATATTTACTCACAGGTTCAAGAGTTACAGTAATCTCATTAACTGCCTAAAAGATCAACGATCATGACGTTTTGATAGATCATGATGATAGATGTATGACTGACCTGTTGAAATTCCGGTTCTGGGGCTAAGTTTGCCATCTTCACACTTTGCAACTTGTCAGATCGTTGTTCTGGGATGGAATGAAATATGGGTAGGTATGAACAGTTGTTGAAGAAAAAAGTCGACTCGACGTTCTTGATATATATACAGTAGAGTACTCGTACTCGTACTCCGCCCTTTATGCTACTTTACTCCTCGCTTTCTCGGCCGAAATAGGGTTCAAAATACGATTGGTTACCGAGTTGTCTACTACGGTAGTACGCGGTGGACATGTGAGCAGGCTAGCAGGCAAAGGTACTCTCCTCTCGGGGCTTATCTTATCTCTTCCAGCTCGACCAATCAGCTTCCGGCTCGGCCGACCAATCATATCTTTCCGTTCCTCCCCTCCCATCTGCTGCCTGCTACTTGCATACCTGCTACCATGCTACCTGCGTACCTCGAGCGGGTCACAGCTTGTGCTTGCCAATGCAACTCAGTACCCAAGGTAAAAAATCAAGAGATAAATGTTGCATACCCAACTATCATACACCATGAAATACCCTATTGACTCTTTCAAATTACCATTCACAGATGAGGATTCGTACCAAAAGAAGAAGAAAATCACTACTTGCTACCGGCCACTTTGGCTTTGACTGCATGGTCAGCTTGTTCCCACCAGACGATATACTTGTGCGGGAGAGAAACGAGGGAAAGGAGAAACCCACTTTCATCCACAACACCAGGATCGGCAATAGAAGACAAATCTCCCAACTGATCTCCTTCACCAGCTACGATTTTCCTGAGAATCCTGCGCATCTGCAAGTCAGCACTGACCCTCCCTTCCACAAAGCTTCTCCTTCATCCCGACTGACTGGACAGACGAGTAGAAGGTACTCAAAAATGTCCAATACCTAACCGTACGCAATGATAATACGACGAAGTGGAAGATGTTACAGTAGAGGGGTGATTCGTCCTGTCAAGGACATCACCAGTACTTGAGAGGGCGGAGATGACAGGATACGAAGGGGGAAAGGAGACGCCGTGGACAGGGTAAGCGACAGGATAGAAGAGGCCAGGCGGTAGGGGAAGAAAAGGAGACAGGATGAGACAGTGTAGATGCAGAGGGGAGGGAGAAAGCAGACAGGAAGAAAACGAAAAAGACAAGTATCCAACAAACTCACAATCTTCCCCGACCGAGTCTTTGGCAGATCCCCGACCAAAAAGATCTTCTTGGGAGCGGCAAAAGGTCCAATCACTTTCCTCACCTGTATTGCCAACTCTTTGTTCAAATCCGCCTCTTTAGTCGACACAAAGTCAAACTCCGGTTTCATAGTGACAAACGCGTACACCGCCTGACCGGTGATTTCGTCATGAGAGCCGACGACGGCAGTTTCGGCTACGCCTTTGTGTAGAATGAGAGCGGATTCTACTTCGGCGGTGGAGAGTCTATGACCGGAGACGCTGACTATTAGCGCTTTGTCTCGTATGATAGATCCACTTTAATGTGGATGTTTGGGAGTGGGTTAAGGGAAGAAGTAGTGATAAGGGAGGTAGGAGGGATCCGGAGGCGCTGGGAAACGAGGGAAGTGGGTAATGGAGGAGGAGTGAAGAGAGGCAATAGTAAAAGATGATAGCTTAAATGGGGTTTTGGGAGGAAATTTGACGAATGTGAGATTTAGGGAGGGATCATAGGAAGAAAAATCGTCACCCACTTGATCACATCATCCACCCTCCCCTTGATCCACAGATACCCATCATGATCCCTAGCTGCACCATCCCCAAAGAAGAAATAGCCAGGATAAGGTTTCATATAAGTCTCAAGATACCTCTTATGATCCTTAAACACCGTCCTTGCGATACTTGGCCAAGGATTTTTAGCTACCAAAACACCTTCCACATCATTCCCCTCCAACCTCTGTCCAGTCTGAGGATCGATGATGTCCAGGTCGTAACCAAAGAATGGGAATGTCGCACTTCCCGGTTTAGTAGGAATGGCTCCTGGAAGAGGAGCGATGACATGAGAGCCAGTTTCGGTCATCCAGTAAGTATCGACAATGGCACATTGGTTCTTTCCTGCGAAATCGTTATACCAATGCCAGGCTTCTGGGTTGATGGGTTCTCCTACTGTACCCAAGACGCGGAGAGAAGAAAGATCATGGTTCTTGACGTGTTCTTCACCCATTCGACGGAGAAGACGAATGGCCGTTGGTGCAGTGTAAAGATGTGTGGCTTTCCATTTGTCGACAAAATCCCAGTATCGAGATGCGGTGGGATAAACGGGAGTAGATTCGAACACTGCTGTGGCTACTCCATTGGCAAGAGGTCCATAGACGATATAGGTGTGTCCGGTGATCCATCCTACATCGGCCATACATGCGAAACGATCTGCGGGATGGACGTCAAATACGTATTTGACGGTGATCAGCGCTCCGAGGAGATAGCCGGCCGTACTGTGAACGACCCCTTTGGGTTTGCCGGTGGACCCGGAAGTCTGCAGGTCAGCGAAATCGGAGTTTCTTCCAGGAAGTGTTTTTGGAGCGAGGGCCTGATCGAGGGCGTGAAGGGTTATGACTGAAGGAAGGGAGGAGTCGGGAGGCGGGGAGCCGAGAGAAAGTGGTCAATCATGACAGTAGATAAGAGAAAGAAGCATGAGACTCACATAGAGGATGAATAACGGATCCTCTGCTGACATATGCTCACACGGACAGACAGCCGGAACTTTTGCGCACTCCTCGTCCCACCAGAAATCACGTCCTTCCGTCATGGGCACCTTGTTCCCCGTTCGGCGCAAAACCAACACCTTTTGGACTTTCGGACATTGAGCCAGTGCCGCGTCAACGACTATAGATCAGCTTGCATTGATACTGTATCAGAGACGACTGACTTTGCTTCGTGGCAATCGTCTTCCCACCTCTCTTCCCCTCGTCCGTTGTGATGACAACTTTACACTCGCAATCGTCCACTCGGTCTCTGAGAGATTCTGCACTGAAGCCCGCGAAGACGGCAGAATGGACGGCACCAATCCTTGCACAAGCCAGGAAAGCTGCAGCAGCCTGCCATGTCATGGGGAGGTAGATAGACACGGCATCACCTTTCTTGACTCCCCAGGAAAGAAGGACGTTGGCGACTCGGCAAGTCTCACGGTAGAGTTCGCCGTAAGTCACTTCACGGGATTCAGATGGTTCGTCGGCCTCATACATGATAGCTACACGACTGGGATCGTTGTAAAAGTGTCGGTCTAGGCAGTTGTAAGCTGCATTGAGGGTACCTTCGGGACTGATATCAGCATCAAATGACCGCACGTCGCAATCAATTCTGCTACAGGCCTCTTCTTCGTGTCTTGCACAATCAGAAAACTACCGGAGTCGAGGTAAAGAAACAGGTGGGGATGTTTCAGCCACTCACAACCATTGAATATCCCCATGTTCAAATCCTCCCGCTCTGACAGTCTGAAAAGGAGTATACCAATCCAACTGTTTCGCCTGTTCCCTCCACCAGTCGTCCGAGTTTGGTCCGATAGTCTTTTCGTATTCAGCCAAGTAGGCCTTGTAATCCGGACCGATGTGAGGTTTGGGTCTACCCTCTTTACCCTGAAGACGTGGGGGAGGGGGGAAGATATCATCCGCTTCGTCGACGGAATCAGGAAGAGGGTGTACTTTGTATTGAGGGTGTGACATTGTGTTTTGTATGTTCTTTCGTTTGTTTGACAGTTGTCGGGCTGACGGTGAAATGTTAAACGCCCTTGGTCCTGTCGATGATCTTATACGTCGGTATGGTGATGATGTGGTGAGTTGGCGAAGCAATGAAGATGTTTGATATATATACGCAGCGGAATGATGGTAAATATACCTGTTGAACACTGGAGGATCAGCATGTCTCTGATTGGAGGTGAGCCGAGGGAACCCGGACCGAGTGAGAGACGTACGAATGTGGCGTGGAGTGACTGACACAGAGTGGAGGAATGGACAGGCAGCAGGTGGTGGAGATGGATGGACAGAAGAGTGTGATAGAGTAAGGTAATTGTAGTATAGGCTTTAGGCTACAGGCTGTTGGGGGGGAAGAAGAGGAAGGAAAAGCGATGGGGCACCGAAGAGCTCGGTCCCTTAAGAAGGAAAGCCAACGAATGCACCCGGTTATTCCGGCTATGAATTCCTTAACCGAGATCCGGTAGAGATTAACCGGGCGTGTCACCCCTTCCCTCGATCACTCTCACTACTCTCTCACATCGTCTGCATCTCTCTACGAGTACGAGTACTATAAGCTGTATGCAGTATGTACAATGCTCTACTCGTTCCTATTCAGCAGCTTACAGCTCACTCTCGTTGTCATCATCATCGTCCCAGAAGACGAGCGTCCCACGAGTAGAATGTGGGAAGCTTTCTATATAATCACCCCCCTCAAGGCTGGATCGTCGTCCGATCGTGACGGGATTCCCCCCCATCGGTTCACGGCGGGAAGGAAGTTCAGGAGGGGCCGTCTGGGAGCGTTCAACAGGATATGAGACCTTGCTGTCCCAAATCTCCGTACCCTGTGGAAAAGAGTTACTGGGCAAACTCTCTAGAACCGTCCCTGGTGCAGGTCCCGCCTGAGAACCTTTTGCGGGATCATCACCTGTAGACTGAACCTGAGTCAGAGAGGAACCCGTAGATCCAGTAGAGTGGGCTGTATGCGCCTTATCTGTCTCCTCTGAGTTCTGGGGAGCATCAGAATTGATGTGTCCCCGCTTGGCACCCTTTTTACGCCGTTTCTTCCTCTCCCTTTCTTTGATTTTATTCCTCTCTGCAGTGTTCAACCTGCTTGTGATATCTCCCAAGGTCAGTATGCCACGCTCTTGACTATCCTTCCACACGGCGTTGTAATGGTCCAATGCTGTCTTCCCCCATGCTTCTACCCTTGAGAGTGTCTCCAAATATTTAGGGTCCAGTGAACTCTTAGCTCTGACTGGGAAACCTGTATCCGGCTTTTTGGTGGCCAACTGTAGGATAAAATTTGTCAGTTTCAATCTGTGTCTAGTTGTCTCCAGCCTGTCCAATGATCTCCCTATCACTTCGTCGGATTGTACTAACATCTTTTCAGTGACAGCCCAGAAAGCCATCAGAGCCGAATCATACCTAGCACGTTTTTGAGTATCCGGAACGTATTCCACCCTGGAGAAAGCGAGATCAAGTGTGGTCTTGCGTGTGAGACGCCTCTGACTCAAAAGATCTCTGACGCCCTCTGTCAGGAAGTCAATGTAGCTCAACTGAATTCTGACCTTCTGACGGTAATCAACCCACTGGTCTTCATTTTTATACATCTCAACAATCACCTTGCGCCGTTGACTCCGACCTTTCAGTTCTTCAAGGTAGAGTATGCGTGCCTCCTCCTTGACAGCTTGCTCCAGACCGGATATCTCCTCTACTTGTCCTCCAAGTGTTGCAGCCGCCCATATGTTGGGTGGATTCTCGATTGCCCCTGTAAAGTCCTCTAAAAACTGGTGGGCATCACTCTCCTTGCGTCCCAAAAAAGTAGTAAAGAGCTCCACCATAAGCTTCTCAACAAATGGCCCATGCTCAGTCAGAGCTTTCTTCACATCGCTATGGTTGGACAAGAAATTACTCCTCAATTCCCATCCTGTTGATGTCTTTTTCGATTCGATATGAGTTGAAGTAGTATTCATAGTGTGCGGTTCGACGATCTGTAATATCCCGAGGTTGTAATCTGGCTTCAAGGAGAGGGAGGGAAGTTGGGTTATATACTTCTGAACCCCTCCTTCCTCTTCTTCTCACTCCACTGCCTTTTCCTCATTGGGGAGTGTGGCTTCCCACCCGGTGACCCGGGGAAAGTATGACGCGTAACAAGGGAACGTGTATGACCCAATCTTCTGGCGCCATTCACAAATGGCCCACTACATGGCTAGAAGACTCACACTGCATGACGCGTGCGAACGTGGGAAACGGGTAATGTAGGCAATTTCGACTTCTTGAAGCCGAAACCATTCTCCTGATGATTCTCCACCTTCTCACCGATACAATATGTCCCCGAAGTCTCTTCCGATCCTCGACATGTCCATAGTCCCTGTCCAGTCAGAAACTTATAGGTTCCGTGCGTACGCTACGGGGAAAGGCCGGGATTGTCATCCGGTGGAAAGACAACAAACCAGATGACCAAGGAGCTGTATCAGTCTTGTATTTGGTCACAACCTATTATACTCTTCACACCCGTGTCACGAACTACATCGTGACATCCCATACACCACCATCACTGTTAGCCAGTAGAATTGGCCCGCGACAGCCGAACAGTTACTAGGATTATTACCCCTTCCGGTCAAACCTCCCTTTGTTCAACTTATTCCCTGAACTTTATTTGATTATCTCGGGTTTGCTGCGTGTGAGTGGAATGTGACAAGTATAGAGACATGTAAAATTGATGCATGCTCTTTTTCCCTCTGTATTATCATCTAATCACCAGTAAACATGATTAGGCCGACGATCTCATCCCTCCGTATCATTGGCCGGCTCATCCTCCTCCTCCGTACCATCAACCTCCATTTGATCATCATTGTCATGTCTTTCCCTCATGGGTATACTGCTTGAGCCAGAGGTGAAAAATCTGGCCCCTTCAATTGCGGCTACCAGTAGCGTCCTTGCTGCTCCCAACGTCACTTCTTCCGCTTCAGTAGGAGGCTTGGTTGCCGAGGACTCCTCAGATCTCCATACTGCCGATTCGAAGGTGTCACAAAAATCTGCTCGTGCTATTTGCGCTTTTCTATCAGCCGCAATGAACTCGCGACTATGCCTCGGTGAATTAGGATCAGGATCATACATGATGTGGGAAGGTGGGGGAGCCGCCATGATGGTTATCGTTCCCAACAGGGGCCGCACTAAGTTACTTATCACCGTTTGAAGATACTGGTCGTTTTTTTGAAGTCCATATGTTGCAGCATTTGTCTCCTCCATGCTGGCTAATACCTGAACTTCGAGCTGTGATGTCAATGCCGAGACCGCCTTCAAACCGTTTCTCAGTCGGTCCATTGCTTGTCTGCGGTCATAGTCCATAGTACCACTCAACAGCACAGCTGCTAGACTTTCTAGTGCTTGCTCTCCTTTTTCAGATAGATTGTCCAGGTCAACTATAGACTTGTGACATGATTCACAAATACCATTGAGGTTAAATAGCAGGGCTCTGACATATGTATGTTGCAGAATAGATATCACTGTAGTATATGTTGGTAGACCATAATTTTGTACCAGAGAAGCATGCCTCTGAAGGGCAGATTTAATGAGCTCAGTCTCCCTCCGTATTGCCTGTCCCAAAGGTCTCAACGCTTCAGGATACTGACCTAGGACGGTTGAATCCCACATGTTTGAGGGGAAAGCTACACCAAGGCGCGTTCCGTTTAAGTTAGGTATGGTCTCTGTACCATGTCCTAAACAGTTTGCAATAACTGTTGCCTCTGAAGGCTGTAAATTCATTAGGCTTAGGAAGTCGCTTGTAAGGCTCCAGATGCCAGCATCGTCTTGCCACAGACTAACTTTAACATTGTCTGGGGCAGGGATTTTGAACCAATATTCAGGAGCAACACAATTCAGGCTCTCATTTCATCTACTTTGCAGTTGAAATAGGGGTTGTTTAGCAGGTCAATGTTGCTAGAGCTGCTCTACACGTTTGACTGTCAGGTGTGAACAGGAGAATAATTCAGCTTACTGGATTGACTTGTGGAAAGAAAGAGGGGAGGCGAAGGATGTTTGATAGATTGATAATCTGGCCTTCCCATCTGTTGAAACCCCTTTTAATTAAGCTTTGAGGCCTTGAATCATCCACATAGCCTTCATGTTGCTAGTTGCTACTTTCAGAAGAGTAGATAGCCAGACCCTGATAAGCAGTGTGGGATCGTGGGATCGTGGGATCGTGGGATCGTGGGATCGTGGGATCGTGGGATCGTGAAATGGTGAGATGATGACATAGTGAAATGTGGGACCGTGAGACTTTTGAAAGAGCAGGGGGAAAAGACGAGCGGATTTGTGTACAATATCCCAAGTCGTCATGTGTCATGAATGCAGTAAGGGATCTAAGGGACCTGCATCATAACGTCCTCGCTAAAAGGCTCAATACTCGACATCTGCCTGGTAGATGTCGAGTTCCCTTATAAGGCGTACTCAGTTCCTGACATCATGCCATGCCAGAGGTAGAATAGAACTGAATCAAGACAACCGTTTGCGTCTGAATAGATGATATTCCAGGAGGGTATACAGCATGCATTGATCCCGCATACCACTACTACCTATCGGACTACTTACATCTGTAGGAGCATGGAGACTGAGTTATGGAATCCGGGCAACAATAAGACATGTAGACAGAATTACGTGGATCCAAGGTGAAAATCAGCTTCTTACAGAGTAGATTGGTATCCTCTAGACCAGACAATGTAGGATGGCTGTGTCACTAGCAACAAAGGGAGAGAAGGTGAGAAGGTAAGAAGGTGAGAAAATGGAAACATGAGAAGATGTGAACGTGAGAACGTGAGAATTCAGGATCATTGAATTGTAGGACCTTCGAGAGAGTACACGGTGTGAAACTGACGGGTTCAAGGAAGATACCAATCAACAAAGGGAGGAACACAGCATACATACATCTTACCTATTACCCCTATTTCTAATATTTCCCTCATACAAGACAAACGACAAACTCGAATCTATCTTCAATTTCTAGAAATAACATGGGGTGTGGACATAGCGGACCGAAGGAGAATCTTTTGTACTGTTTATTCCCCCGGCTGACCTGCTGACTGTCAGGATCACGGGTACCTATAGACGGGTTCCTCAAGAGTCGTACACAGAAGTCATACTCCACCTACCCGTTCCCGTCCCCGTCTTACTAATCCCGTTACGGCGTCCTCCGTTCTCCTGTCCTGTTAGCCGATAGAATCGGGCCAGGACGGCCGAACCGCCGTTAGATAATTACCCCTTCCGTCGAATATTTCTCCGTTCAACTTATCCTCTGAACTTTATTCGATCGTCTCTGGTTTTATGCGTATGAGTGGAATGTGATAAGTATAGAGACATGTAGAATTGATGCATGCTCTTTTTCCCCTCTGTATTATCATCTAATTATAAGCGTTAACAGATTAACAGTCGGAAGACCACATACCTCTGTGTATAATATAACAAAGGCAAGTTCCCATTTCTACTCTCCTCATAATGACCTCTGTGTCGTCTAAGATCTCTCTTGAGAACCACCCAAAGTTATCCCACGATCCAGCATCGTATGCTCCGTGGAGGAAGTCGATCGAGGTGTATCTACAGATAGGTGACGTGTGGAATATCGTCACAGGTAATGATACCGAACCTGGTCGCGTAGGGGTTAGATCGGCAGTTGAGAGGGCGGGATCAGTACCTCCTACCACGCCCGTCGAAGGGCAAGTGGTTGGTAGAAGGATTACTGGAGAAGAGTGGAAGGAATGGGAAAAGTGGCAAGCGAGGGATAATAAAGCGCCGGGGATGATCAAGGGAACAGTGTCGGATGCTGTGATGCTTGATATATCTGAGAAGATGTCAGCTAAAGAAATGTGGGACTACTGCATAGCCCTGCATGTAACAGCGACGATCGAGAATCAAAGGAATGTCCGTCAAGCGTTGTTTAGCTATGACTTAAGGGACGATGTGACGGCCGAAGAAATGGCCAAGCATGTAGAGGATTTCTCGAAGACGATGTCCGAAGCGAGATTGGTAGGGTTGAAGTTTGACTCACAGGAACGAGCTGGGTTATTCCTCAACACCATTCTAGCACCATCCTACAGGATCATCCAGATCGAAGTAACATCCCTCATAGCAGAGGAGAGAACTTGGGAAAAGGTCTTATCGATCTTCAATAAAGAAACGGCGAGACGTAAAGCGCACCCTGTTGGCAGAACCAATAGGAAGGGATTCGCGATGTTCGTCGAAGGAAATAAAGGAATGAGGGTGAACCGAGATAATATCTCTGATGGTCAGCCCAGAAAAGAAACCAGAAAGTGTTATAACTGTGACACTGTAGGACATCTAGCGAAGTACTGTCGTAAACCTAAAAGAGAGGATACGAACAGGAAGGAAAACACAGATGGAAAGGATGGAGGTAAAAAGAAATGGAAGAATAATAATAAGAATAATAAGAAAGGACATACGGTCTCGAAGGATGAGAACCAGTCCAAGGATAACTCCAAAACCTCCTTGATGTATTCGTCATTGGATGGTGAACATGAGGCGTGGGCCGGGATGGCCATGTCGACAGAATCATGGTTCGATGATGACGAAGGGTACACGAGTAATATCGTGTGGCCCGAAGAAATTGAAAACCCGTGGGTTGAGGATAAGGATAATGAGTGGGTGGGATTAGCTACAGAGTCTAATGATGTAAGCCACACTCGTGTAATTCCCACCTGGGTAGTGGACAGTGGTGCTACTCACCATATAACTCCTCACAGGTCGATAATGACGAACATTAAAAGACTAGTAGAACCAAGAGTGTTCGGACTAGCATCTGGCAAGTCAATGACGGCTTGGGAAACAGGTGACATTAACCTCGAACTAGATTCAGGACAGAAAATGGTACTGAAAGATGTACATCACGTCCCCACAGCAAAGATAAGTCTTCTCTCCCTCTCGAAGTTACTCTCATGGGGATGGAAGGCGAATCTAAGCAGCGGTGGTGGATGGATAGGTAAAGGTAAAGAGAAACTAGGTTTGAGGAAACATGACTCACTGTGGTCGGTACGATTTGGCAGAGCAATGTCTGCCACGATGATCGTGATATCGACACCGAAGGCGACTTCACCACTTGAATCTGAGCATCAGCGACTCGGACATATAGGTGTAGATAAACTAAAGAGTCTAGGTAGACAGGGACTATTGAAGAAGGACTGGGACACTTACAAGAACGTTCCCTTTACAACCGATAAATGTCCCGCCTGTATGCAGGCCAAGATAACACGTCTACCGAAGAATAAAGAAGCACCAATGTTAAAAGGAGATGGTGAGGGAGTAGGAATGGATGTCGATATTGCTGGCCCGTTCGGTCCGGCGATAAAAGGTGAACGATATTTCTTCGTTGGTGTAGAAAGGGCGAGTCGAATTGTGTTCGCCGTACCGATAACGACGAAGAACGAATCGTCAGATATCGTTCGACAGTGTATCTCAAAATTAGAGAAACAGCTTGGTGAAAGGGTGAGGGTGATTAGGTCTGATGGGGGAGGTGAATTCGATAGCCTCGATATGAGGGAATTCTACCTATCAGCAGGGATCAACCACTACATCACACCAAGATACACACCAGAATTAAATGGAGTGGCGGAAAGAATGATACGTACCTTGAAGGGGATGGTATCAACGATGTTATTCGACTCAGGACTACCGAACGAATATTGGTCCTATGCTGTCAGATACGCCGCCATTATAATTATGAAAACCTCGATTGGTGTCAGTGGTAAATCAGGCTGGACATCACTCACAGGAAGAGACACGAACTTAGATAGCGTGTGGAGATTTGGTGAACGATGTTTCGTTCAGATACCAAGAGAGATAAGGCTGAAGTCGAACTTCACGATACCTAGGGGTTCGTCAGCCATTATACTAGGTCAGGATGAGGGTGTGAGCGGTTGGATCGTTAGAATGGACGGATCGGGACGAATCGAACACTCACGAGACGTTCGTCGCTCGACAGGACGAATGGTGGCTACTAGAGAGTCGCCAGATGTCATCCAAACCCCTCTTGACGCCATCGAAGTGGACCTAGACCCCGTCGTCAACGAAGAAATTTTCCCTGACGACCGCTCAGAAAGTGGCGAACAGGAAAATATCGATAATGAACAAGGAAATGATGTCGATAGAGACAACTCACCTAATACAGGCCCACAACCTACTGAAAGACGACGAGGACAGGGCATTTGGGGAGGAAATTGGATCTATGAGAACGATATCGTCGAAAATGAGAGAAATGATGAGGAAGGAAGAAATGATGGGGATGAGGGGATCCTGACGACACGTCACGGACGAATTATTCGACCCCCCCACCGTTTTGCAGGCCTAACAGACTCGTTCCTAGACTTTGGTCGCGAGCCTAATAAGTTAGTCTCACTCGCCTCTATCGCAGGTATCGAAAGTGATACTTCTCTCATTGATCCTATCTCTCCTGAAGAAGCAGTAAACCGCCCAGATGGCGAGAAGTGGCTGGAATCCATGGAGAAAGAGATATCTAACATCGAATCTAAAGAAACATGGGTGGAAACGGTGTTACCACCGGGTCGTAAAGCCATTGGATGTAAATGGGTATTCAAGGTGAAGACAGATTCAGAAGGAAACTTACTAAAGTATAAATCCAGACTAGTAGCTCAAGGATTCTCACAGGTACCAGGTGTTGATTACGAAGAGACATTCGCACCTGTCGGTAGATCGGGGTCGTTACGAATACTCTTGACTATGGCGGCCACCGAAGATCTCAAAATTCGTCAGGCCGATGTCGAAGGGGCGTATTTGAATGGTAAACTCGATGTCAAAATTTACATGAAGTATCCCAAGGGGATAAAACCAAAACCTGGATGTAATACCTTGAAGTTAGTCAAGTCTCTTTACGGGTTAAAGCAATCTGGCAGAACGTGGTGGATTGAACTCGGGGAAGGATTATCTCACCTAGGTTTTTCAAGAATCGAGTCAGATTGGGGTCTTTACTACAGACCAGAAGGGAAAATCGAAGGAAAGGGAGCAGCAATACTGCTAGCCTATGTCGATGATCTAGTATTAGCCACGAAATCGAAGGAAGAAGCAAAGGAAATTTTCGATGGGCTAGGTAAAAGATGGATAATAACCGACCTGGGGGAGATAAGTACTATCTTAGGTATGAAGGTAACAAGGAACAGAGAAGAAAAGACAATATGGTTGAACCAACCAGCATACATCGATAAGATAGTTCAGAAGTTTCCAGAAAACGACTTACATCGAGACCGAAAAACGCCGTTACCTCTTACTGCGAAAAATCCTTCGATGTCGGAGGTGGAAAGTGAAATTCGACCATTTCAAGAACTGATAGGATGTCTACAGTGGTTAACCACATGTACTCGACCCGATATATCATATGCCGCCTCATACCTTGCTAGGTACCTCACTAAACCGACGAAGAAAGTATGGGAAGAAGGGATAATGGTAATTACCTACCTTCGGTCCACTCGTTTACATGGTATTCGTCTCGGTGGCGAGGCTAGCGATCTAGCAGGATGGGTTGATGCCGATTGGGCAGGTTGTAAAGACACACGACGATCAACTACAGGTTGGATATTCATGATGAACAACTCACCGATAACCTGGAGTTCAAAAAGACAAGCTACAGTATCGTCGTCGACAGTCGAAGCAGAATACATCGCGATGGCTGAAGCAGCGAAGGAAGCTCAGTGGTTGAGAGGATTATTGAGGGAGATAGGCTACGATCAGCTAAATCCTACTACATTAAACTGCGATAACCAAGGATCGATATCACTGGCGAGAAAACCTGGTACTCACCAGAGGACAAAACACATCGATATTCGACATCATGCTCTTCGAGATCTAGTCAGTAATAAAGTTATTGAACTAGCATACGTCAGCACTGTCTATCAGAGAGCAGATGTACTTACGAAAGCTTTAGGTGGACCGGTACATTCGGTGAATATGTCAGCGATACGGGTAGAACCACCGAAGAAGAAAAACACTGGTTCAGTATACGTGACATTAGATGATGATGAAATCATCGATTACGATTATTCAGATTTCGAGGATCTAGGAGATCTATCAGGTGGTACAGAGAACGAAGTGGTACCAGAAAGAGAAGTGTGGGTGGAAAGAACTTCAGAGAAACCCACCGAAGGAAAAGGTACCACCGAAGGAAAAGTTCTTGTGAGCCAAAATGTAAAATTTTCAGGTGTACCTAAGAATGTGAGTAATTCGAAGATAGGTCAGAAACCACCGGTAGAACCTAGAGTCATTAGAGAGATGAAAGAGAAGAATAAGAAAAGAGATAAGATGATACATAGTGGAGGTTTTACTCAACCTCCATCGTCAAATCCACGAATTTCGGGAACTTGGGCTGGTAACCAGCGACTTTATAACCACCCAGGACAGCTTCGATCTTTTCGTGGAGAGAGTCAACAGTATCAACGATCTCTTGTACCCTCGCATGGGTACCACCACCCTCCAAGAGAGCGTTCCCTAGCGAAAGGAAATGTTTATCGAGGTTCGATTTCAAGATCCCCAGTTCAAATTGTACCTTCTGAGAAAGATCTCAAACTCAATAAAGTTCATGACATGATGAGCAGTAATAAACTTACAGTCGGGAGGATTGCTGGGGGGCAACCTAAGGACAGGACGATCAGACGGTCCAGGAACCGAGGGAGTAGCGACAGTCGCGAGAACAGCAGGAGAAATTTGGGACATGACGATTTTGCTACTAATGATAGATATCGTCAGCCTGGTACTCGAAGCAATTTCATCGATTCTCGGGATTCTACTAGCAAACCTGAAGTTTTAAGAAGGAGACAGGATAAAGGGAAGTTCAGAGAGTCAGAAATGAGAGATAGAAGTGGAGAAAGACGAAAGGTGGACATACCGTTAATTGGAGGTAAAAGTGATGAAGTAAAAGGAAAGATAGAGAAGAGTCAGTCGTCAGTAGTGAGTGGTAGCCACGTGTCAGAGCGGAGCCCCGCGGGGGGCCCCACAGAAATTCATTTCACGATTTCACCTACCACTACTACCACACACATAACACTCAATATTTCATCATTACTACCTTCTACATCATCACAAACCTCGCCGTCGCCATCAATAAATCGTCCGGGATTACTGCAGAGTCGTGCATTGTCCCGTGGGGGAGTGTTAGCCGATAGAATCGGGCCAGGACGGCCGAACCGCCGTTAGATAATTACCCCTTCCGTCGAATATTTCTCCGTTCAACTTATCCTCTGAACTTTATTCGATCGTCTCTGGTTTTATGCGTATGAGTGGAATGTGATAAGTATAGAGACATGTAGAATTGATGCATGCTCTTTTTCCCCTCTGTATTATCATCTAATTATAAGCGTTAACATGTCCTACCTAATCGCGAACCCAACTTCCCGCACAACACAAAATCTCTTCCCGCACAACAAAGTCACGTGACTGTTTGATAGGCATGCATATCTGGGGTTAGGCGTGCATACCACGTGACCTGCACGGGCCTCCCTTTGACCTCTCTGCCCTCTGGTCAAAGTGAGTAAACCATGTCAAAAAGTCCATGATCTCTACAGATAATCAACTCGGTTTATAATAAACATGTAAGGCACTTCCTCCTCTATCTCTCAGTAAAGATTTCACACTGAAATATGAAAAACTCACCGAGATACATTGATCTACCTTCCACCCCCCTGTCCACCCCCTTGTCCACCGGTTGAATCGTATTGTTCTGGCCTGTACTGGCGAGGTTCAAAGTAGTGAAAAGGGGTATTCAAGTGCTCTGAGAACGATAGAAAAGAGTTTGAGACTGTAACTTGTCTGGTGTGGGCTGGAGAGAGTGACGATGTTTATTGATGTTGGATGATGTTGGTCGAAAGTATGAGAAGAGTTGAAACTGAGGTCCGTGCAGGCCACGTGGCATGCACGCCTAACACCGAAAAACCGCATGCCTATCCAATAATCACGTGATTTTGTTGTACGGGAAGAGATTTTGTGTTGTGTGGGAAGTTGGGTTCCTAATCGCTAGTTCTTTACCATGCTATACTTTTCCTTCATCTCCGTGTCCCTCATCTATCTCCGTCTTCCTTCGGTCTTACACCTCATATCGTTTTCCACATTTACTCCATAGATTTCGGTATCACTCCGCTCCCCTTTTAGTATATAGAAACACCCCTTTTTTGTAGATGTCTTGTCGAATGTATTTTCTCGTCACTTAGCAATTCTTTTGCCACTTGATCTCATCGACTTATAGTCTCTTTGATCCACTACATCACTAGACTATAAACTACATCACTAGACTATAAACTACATCACTAGGTTTGTTCCCTGCGAGGCCCTATAGCCATATGTGACGGTACTGGAAACACGATGACTAGGTCGCAGGTTGGGTTGAACTCGATGGAACTCTCGTGGGAATCTGTGTGTCTCTGGTGCAATGTGGTGGATCGTGTCTCCTCTGCAATCGATGTAGCCAAAGAATGATATTGAAGAATCAGCAAAGTTGGTACTTTGCTGATTGTACTATATACTATGTACAAGAGTTTGGGTCCTCCTCTCAGTCCTACTGCAAGCGTCTATGTACATACTCGGACAGGTAAAAAACCGCTTTTGAGCAAACCCAGTGGGGAAATCTCGAAAAGGGAAAACCCGTCCCTACCTACTGCAGCACTGCCTCCAACTCTCGCCGTTCTCTTTCCTAAGCCGTCAAACTCGATGGAGTTCTCTCGATTCGTTGTTACTCCGTAACAAGTTTCCCCCCCTGTCTCAAGGATCCTTGCCGAGGATCCTGAAACCTGTAACCAAGTGATTCACATGGATTGTTCTGAGACACCTTTGGTGCGCCCTGACGTCACACCTACGCTAGTGTGACGGTTGCCATGAAACGCGTCACCCGCACGGACCTCCAATGTGATCGAGAAATTACTGACCAAGTCTCTTTCCCACCTCTCTCTCTTCTTTCCTCCTCATTCCTTCTTTTCCACTTGTTCGTCGTTCTTTTTACTTATCTATCATTATCCATCCATATCTTACTTATCTCTTAGAGTATCCTTCCAACTCTCACCTGCCTGTGAACATGTCTAAGCGTACTGTAAGCAATTCCTTTCGAATTTGATGTATATCCTCCCATTTCTCACTGGCTGACGAGATTAGTTGTCTCCTTCTACCCCCTCCCGTCTAACTCGAGCATCTACTACAGCAATCCTACCTGACGTCGACCCCGAGCTTCTCATGCGTCAAACGAAAAGAATGAGAATTACTTCCCAAGCGCCCGTTCCCTCTCAACCTCCATTGGTTAATGCGTCTTGAAGAGCTCTCGACACCATTAAGGATCGATATCAATCCGGTCCTTCTCGCGATCAACAATCGTCCCTTCTCGATGACGAGGTCATCGAGCAATATATCGACTTCGAAGGGGGTGCTGGACCATCTGCCACTGGTGAGAACCCATCTCCCGCCAAGTCCGTCGAATCCGAACACGGCACCATCGTTGAGAATCAAAATTCTCCTGGTAACAAGTCCCCTGTGCCGCCTTCTGATTATTCAGAGGGACTTGTCGAGGTTCCCCATGAACTCGAAATTATTTTTCACGCCCCTCGTAAGGTTCCGGTCAATGATGAACTAGTTAAGGTTCTGGACACTCGAAAAGACTCGGAAATTGGTGAGATTCCTATAGAATTCTGTGCGTTTCTGACCCGTCAGCTACTCTCTGGGCCAAAATGACCTTCTCCTCTGTTCGTACGGCTCTGAAAGACGGAGCCCTCGATCGTTTTTGCGAGACTGGCGCCATCAATCCTACTGTTAAGTGGTTGAGGAATGCTGTGAGTCGTTTCTCTTCCAAATTCTACTGATTTCTAACTGTTAGCTCGATCGTTTGGCCCAAGGTTGGCAACTTCGCAACAAGAATGGTGCTGTTGTCCGTCTCGAGGGTGAGCTTTGCTCCGATTGCCAGCGTCGCCTTGATGGTCGGGAAGATTTTCGTGTGGGTTGTATTGGTCCTCGTGAGTCTTCCTACTCTACTTGTTCGATATTGATGCAATTCAGTTGGTGGTGTTTGTGGAGAGTGCTCTGCGAAGGGAACTTCAAAGTGTTCGGTGAAAACCAACAATCCCGAGTCCAAATTTTGCAAGGTATCTATCTTCTTCCTTCGAACTTGATCGAAGTTGATGTAAAGGGTATTACTGTCGGAGCCCAGACTGTCACTTCCAAGGTTACCTTCGTCCTGGAGCACGAGCTTTGTGCCGTCTCGGCTCGTTATCGATCCCTTTCTCCCCAGGATCAATCTTCTTCTCTTACCCAACTCTCCGCTTACATTCATCTTTTCTCTTCCCTGCTTCTTCCTCTACCCCCAGTACATCTGGGTCTTTACAAATCTCTCCATCTCATTCCTTCCGACTATGTTCCTCCTTCTCCCTCTGAAACCTTGGATCATCTCACCTCCTCTGGTGATCCTACTGGATTGAGTTCCTCTCAGCCAGTCGCCAGTCCCTCCTCTTCTCCCCATACTCCTCTCCCCCACAATGTCATTCGTATTCCCGCTTCAGCCCGTCGTCCTCGAGCCAATTCTACCGCCTCCAACCTCTAGTGTGTTTATATCTCTCTATTTGTAGCTATATTTCCTGTGTATGCATTCATTTCCGACCCAGTTTTGTTGATCTTGCTCGAATTCTCACTTTCTTCTGGGGTCCCTTTTCCTCTTTTCCAACAATTCACCAAAAACGGCCAACTCCTCTACATTTTCTCGTGGTTCCCTGTCACAATCGTCGTTTCTTCTTCTCTACTGACCGGCGGTCGACAAACCTCGGCTAACTACGTCGTAGTGGAGCGTCGATGTCTCACTAGGACAGGGTACTCGTCGAGGAACTATGGCTAACTTCGCCGTAGTGATACGTCGAGTGGTAAATGATGAGATGATCGTCGATGAACTGCGGCTAACTTCGCTGTAGTATGTTGAACTGCTCGGTGGTAGCTCTCCTTAACTCGAAGGTTGTAGCTACTGAATATATCTCTCGCTACTGACAACAATCAAGGATCACTGAAGAAGTTCAGCGATCTGTAAACTATCTATACTCCCCCTCTCTTCTCATAGAACGTCCCTCAACCCCTGTACAGCCTCGCGCTCAGTCCTCTTCGTTCAACTTCGCCGTACCTCGCCATATCCCCGATATCCTACTCCGACTAACTTCGCCTAACTTCCCCTACTCCACTCTCCCTCGGTTTCTTTCCCCTAACTTCGCCGTAGTTCTCCGTTAGGCGGGGTTGTCGTGACAAATAATCCCTAGGTTCTCGTAACTTTGTCGTAGTTGGTCTCAGTGGTTCGGGGTGGTGGTGGATAGTGGTTCGGTGATGGTGAAAGGAGGGTCCGTGATGGTAGTTGTCAGGGATGTCACGACATGGTTCGTGACATTCCCAGTCATAGGCCGCATTTCCTGTATATCCTAACCATTTTACCTTGAATTCCTCTCTTCCCCGTCGAATTCTGCTGTCCACAATAGCCTCCACATGGAATTCTTCCTGACCATTGATTATTACAGGTGGTGGAGGTTTTATCTGTCGTCCTGGAATCGTGTCTTTAGGATATGGTTCTAATAGCGTGACATTGAAGACATTGTGCATGTCACGAACTACGTCGCGACACCTCGATTACTCCACCAACAATGACCCTCCTTTGGCCATCAAAACCCCATCACGCCTTAACCTCTTTACTCTACACGTAACTCAGGACTTCTGACACCAAGTACGGCGAAGTTAGACGGAGTTAGGCTAAGTAGGAACAATGGGAGCAGAAGTACGGCGAAGTTAGACGGAGTTAGGCTAAGTAGGGACAATGGGAGCAGAAGTACGGCGAAGTTAGACGGAGTTAGGCTAAGTAGGGACAATGGGAGCAGAAGTGCGGCGATGTTAGGCGGAGTTAGTCTAAGTAGGGACAATGGGAGCAGAAGTACGGCGAAGTTAGACGGAGTTAGGCTAAGTAGGGACAATGGGAGCAGAAGTGCGGCGATGTTAGGCGGAGTTAGTCGAAGGAGGAAGAGGATGGCCGAGGGCTCGGGGAAGTTGGACGAAGTGCGTTGAAGTACGTCAAAGCGCGAGAGGGTTGGATGAACGTCTAGGAGGAGTAGATAATATTAGCTGAGAAGATCGCTGAAGTTCTTCAGCGATCCTTGATTGTTGTCAGTAGTGAAAGACAGATAGAGATAGCTATAAATCAAGATACATCGCCATCAGTAGAACAAAACCCTAGTTAGAGTAACTACGCCGAAGTACGCCGTAGTTACACCCCTTTCGACGTCTGCGCCCTCCTGGTTGGGTGAGACATCGACTCAGAGCGTGAAGTTAGCCGAGGTTCGTCGACCGTCGGTCTATTAAGAAGTAGTTGTTTCGACGGCCGTGACAGTATCAAGGATCGCTCTTACCGACGACCCGTGCGAACCTCGGAGAAGTACGAAGATAATATGGAACCAGAAAGAAGAATTACACGAGGCATGAGTAGGGATGGAGACAGGATGGAGGAGAACGAGAGGAGAGCATTGGAGGAGCTTAGCAGAGCAATGGGGCAGGACCTTGGAGTTGAGAATAGTGTGGGGGGGTCAATTCAAGGAGATGAGTTCGTTCCACCGGTGCTTTCTAACCCTCCTTCTCCTCCGTCTAATGCTCTCCCACCTGTGGGATCCCCACTTGGATCAGACCAAACCCCACGCCCAAGAGAAAACACTGGAAGTACGGCGAACTTGGGAGAAGAAGGAACACAAGGGGTGGTGTTGTGTTACGGGGTAACAACGAATCGAGAGGACTCTATCGAGTTCGACGGATTAGGACAGAGGAAAGCGGGAGTTGGAGGCAGTGCTGCAGTAGGTAGGGACGGGTTTTCCCTTTTCGAGATTTCCCCACTGGGTTTGCTCAAAAGCGGTTTTTCACCTGTCCGAGTATGTACATAGACGCTTGCAGTAGGACTGAGAAGAGGACACGAATACCTGTAGACAAGTATATAGTACAATCAGCAAAGTACCACCTTTGCTGATTCTTCAATATCATTCTTTGGCTACATCGATTGCAGAGGAGACACGATCCATTAGCACCAGAGCCCCTAGAGTTCCACGAGACATCCATCGAGTTCGACCCCACCTGCGACCTAGTCATCGTGTTTCCAGTACCGTTACAAGTTGAAGAATCAGCCTTACGCACCTTGGGTCGAATCGGAGAGTACTGTATGCTCACCAGAGGGAAAGCGCGGAAAATGATACCAGAAAAAGAGGAGTTGGAACAAGGGCTGGTCCCAGAGGAAGAAATACCAACAAGTTCTTCGAGAAGTACCATTTCACATGATCTCACTTCTACCACCACTACCCCAGATCCGCTGAATGAGTTATCGCAGCAGTTGTCACAATTGTTAGCCATTATGACGATGCAACAAAAGGAACAAAATGCATTAAGAGAAGAACTGGCTACGATGAAAGCTGACCGACAGAACCAACAGCTACTCACATCGAAAGGGGCAAGTTCGATCGAAGTCGAAGAAAACAAGCCGTATTTGGAGCCAAAACTTAACAACAACGAACGAACAGGAAGAACCAGGTGTGCGGATCCACCTACCTTCAGTGGAGAACGAGGAGAACTGGACAACTTCCTTGCAGCATGTCACATGAACTTCGAGTTCAAAGGGGCAGAGTACGCCACCGATCGCAGGAAGATCCTGTTCATGTACGGGTATCTTCGAGGCACCCCTCAAATGCTTCTAACCCCGGCCATAACCAATCCAAGTATATGGAATTCGACCGAATGGCTAGAGAGCTACGACAAATTCATTCAGCATTTACGAACTCAATTTGGAGATAGTAACATGGCAGGTACGGCTATGAGGAAATTGCAAGAGTTAAGACAGACTGATACGGCCGCCGAGTATTTTGCCAACTTTGAACTTTGGTCCACACACCTTGGAAAAGTACCAGATGCAATGAAAATCGCCTCAGCCATACAGGGCCTGAAGGAAGAGCTACTGAAGGTGGTAGTGGTAAATAACACCGACCCTCGAACCAAATCGGACTGGATCTATTTCAAACAGCATGTGATAGGGACTGAGGAGAACCAACGGATGGCTGAAACGATGATTGCAGCGAATCGATGGGCTGCTAGACGCAAACATGAGACGACCTGGCTTCCCCCTCGATCGAATTCGATGCGATTGGATACTAGTTTGCCCAACCCGGTAGAACGCCACTCACAATCGACTGGTAGAGGACCCTTGCCCGGTGGAAAACCAGGGATGATGAATTATGGTCTACCAAATGACCCTCCGGTCACTTGGACAGAGGACGGAGGACGTCTCAGCGAGAACGAAATGACTTGGAGGAGGGAGAACCGACGTTGTCTCAAATGTAGAAGTCCAGAACATTACGCCAACAACTGTCCAAATGGAGGAAATACGAGAAACAACATTAGGGGATCCCCAAACCCGCATAGCTCACCAATTCCTAGTGGATCGAACTCGATCCCAACCGGATCCAAAGGGCCATTAGTTCGAGGAATGGCGGTAACCTTTGAAGAAGAGGGAAACGAATACCTGGCCTAAGTGATGCGACCACTTGCGGCCAGGATCTAACAGAATCGCACAAAATTCAACTACCAATAGATCTCAGTAATGACTCGGCTATAATATACATAAAGATACAGACAGAAGAAGATACCCTACGATTTGGAATGTTAATTGATACCGGAGCTACCGGAAGATACGTACAGCCGGCCTGTCCATTATACCATTTATTCCCAAAGAGACAGTATCAAGAACCACGGAAGATCAGATTCCTCGATGGAACAACCGCGACGTTAGTGACCGAGTATGTAGAAGCTGAATTGGATTTAGGAGAAGGACTCAAGATTGCGACTCGATTGGATGTGATGGCATACGAAGGCCCCGAGGTACTGGTGGGATTGGATTTCTTGAAACAGTTTAGGGCAAGGATCGATTGTGGAAAGGGATTGATCGAGTTCGACGGAATCGGACAGGATAACGGTTGGAAGTATCCGAGGTTGGAGGAAGGATTGATAAGAGGAACAGCATTGGAAAAAGGAGAAGATGAGATGAGCGAAGAAGAGTTACGACAGGTCATACCGACACAATGGCACCAATACCTGGAGCTATTCAAAGTGGAACGAGCCAGAAAACTACCACCAAGAAGAGAATGTGATCACGAGATCGAATTGACCCCCGGAGCAGAACTAAAACCAGGACCAATCTACCAACTGGATGAACATGGGGATGCATTCCTAAAGCAGTGGATCAACGATGGTCTGGCCAGCGGCCATCTACGAAGAAGTAAATCACCTTACGGGTCTCCTGTATTCCTGGTTCCAAAAAAGGGAGTGATTCCCTATCGAGTGGTAACGGATTATCGTGCGCTGAACAAGGTAACCATTAAGGATTCATACCCAATGCCACTCATCTCGACACTACTCGATCGACTTCAATTAGGAAGGATCTTCACTAAGCTCGATTTGAAAGGGGCTTACCAGTTAGTCAGGATAAAGGAAGGAGATGAACAAAAGGCTGCCTTACGAACAAGATACGGCAGTTTCGAGAGCACAGTCCTAAGGGATGGGTTGTGTAATGCACCAGCCACCTTTCAGAACTTTCTACAAGACATGTTTCACGATCTACTTGACGAAGGGGTAGTAGTTTATATCGATGACATCACGGTATACTCCGACACGATCGAAAACCACCAGATAATTGTCCAAAAGGTGTTAGACCGACTACTTGAAAACGATTTGGTCGTCAGTCCGAGGAAATGCGAATGGAGTTCAAGTGAAGTAAAGTTCCTGGGGTATGTAATAGGACACGAACGGATCGAAATGGATCAAGAAAAGGTGAAAGCTATTCTAGAATGGGGAGAACCCATGACAGTCCGGGATACTCAAGTGTTCTTGGGTTTTGCGAATTTCTATCGGAGGTTTATCCAGGGGTTTTCGCATATTGTAGGACCTCTCACACGATTGACCAGGAAAGATCAAGCTTGGAACTGGACACAAGATTGTCAAAAGGCTTTTGACGATCTAAAGAAAACATTCACCACAGCACCAGTACTTCGACATTTTGATAGAACTCGACCGACTTGGATTGAAACCGATGGATCCGATTGTGCGATAGGTGCGATAGCGTCTCAGAGATTCCCTCACCCATCAATAAAGGGAACCACCGAACTTCACCCAGTTGCGTATTGGTCTCGAGCAATGACACCCTGTGAGCTAAACTACACGGTAGGAGAGAAAGAATTACTAGCCATCGTGGATTGCTTGGTCGCCTGGAGGCCCTACTTGGCCAACAGCAGTGATGTCATAAAGGTCATTACAGATCACAAGAACTTAGAGTACTTCCAAAGCAAACGACAACTAAATCGAAGGCAGATGAGATGGTTGGAAATATTGGGAGACTTCAACATAGAGATCACTTATCGACCGGGTAGCAAAAATGGGGGAGCAGATGCTCTGACGAGACGAGGAGATTATCATCCGGGAAGAGGGAGTAGCAAGGACCCGGATCTAAACAAAGGCAACTGGCTACAATTGCTACCGACACACGAACAAGTTGGATCGAATTCAATGGACTCAGAACACAAAGGACCAAGACACATAGTAAGAGGAGCAATCCGGGAAGATTCATTATTCGGACTCATCAAGAACGGACTGAAAGACTCAGAAGACATAGCAAACATACGACAACTAGGACTACAGATGACACAGACACATAGCACACAGAGCACACCGAGCACCCAGAACACACAGGACACACAGAAGACACAGGCTAGCAGCGAGACACCAATAGTATCATGGACACAGAGCGGATTACTCTTGTACAAAAACAGAGTAGTCATACCAGAGGGACAGGCAAGATTAGAAGTAATGAAAGCAAGACACGATTCGATACTAGTGGGTCATCCAGGAAGAGACAAAACTATCACCATGGTCAAAGAGGACTATTACTGGCCACATTTGGACGAGTATATTGCAAAATACGTAAAAGGATGCGAGATCTGTAACCGACACAAGATTCATCGACACCAGCCGTATGGACATCTAGTCTCTTTACCAGTACCCACACTTCCCTGGACAGATATCTCTATGGACATGGTGGGACCCCTACCAAAATCGACCGAGTTCGACGCGATACTGGTGATAGTCGATCGACTAACCAAGATGGCTAGATTTATTCCATGTACAACTGGACTAACAGCGAACAAAGTGGCCGACATCTACATCAAGGAGATCTTTTCAAAACATGGAGTACCTCGAACAATTGTATCAGATAGGGGAACTCAGTTTACAGCGGAAATTTGGAAGGAAATATGTCAGTTCTTGGGAATAAAGAACTTATACTCGACTGCGTATCACCCTCAAACAGATGGACAAACTGAGCGAGTAAATCAACAGATGGAAATCCTGCTCGGAATGTATGTAAACTACAACATGGACAATTGGGATCAACTTCTACCAATTGCTGAGTTCGCTTATAACTGTTCGCCACATAGTAGCCACGGTCTGTGTCCTTTTGAAGCCTGTTACGGCTATGTGCCGCACTACGACATCCATTCGCACGATATTCGATCAAAGTCAAACAAGTTGGAGAAGAAATGGAGAGATATGGGAGAGTTGCATGCGACTGTTCAAGAACAGGTCAGGATGGCGAATGAAATTAGTGCGGAGTACTACAACAGGAGACACAAGAGCGTACCAGAAGAATTCAGAAAGGGAGAACAGGTACTACTAAGTACAAAGTATCTTACGACGGAACGACCCAGTCGAAAACTAGAAGCAAAATACATTGGCCCCTTCAAGATCATAAGGAAAGTTGGAAAAAATGCTTTCGAATTAGATCTACCTCCATCAATGAAAGTGCACAATGTCTTCAATGTCACGCTGTTGGAACCATATCCTAATGATATGATACCAGGTCGACAGGTACCACCCCCACCGCCTGTAGTAGTTAACGGCCAGGATGAATTCCATGTGGAAGCAATCGTGGACAGCAGAATTCGACGAGGAAAGGAAGAGTTCAAGGTAAAATGGTTAGGATACACAGGAAATGCGGCCTATGACTGGGAACCACGAGAAAATGTAGAAGAGTTGGCCGTTTTTGGTGAATTTTTGGAAAAGAGGAAGAGGGACCCCAGAAGAAAGTGAGAATTCGATCAAGATCAACAAAACTGGGTCAGAAATGAATGCATACACAGGAAGTATAGCTACAAGTAGAGAGATATAAACACACTACTCGATGGAGGCGTTAGAATCGGCTCGGGGACGACGGGCCGAAGCGGGAATACGAATGACATTGCGGGGAAGAGGAGTATGGGGAGAAGAGGATGGACCGGCAACTGGCTGAGAGGAACTCAATCCTGTAGGATCACCAGTAGAAGTAAGATGATCCAGAGTTTCATCGGCAGAAGGAGGAGCGTAGTTGGCGGAAATAAGATGAAGGGATTTGTAAAGAGCCAGATGTTGAGAAGGGAGAGGAAGGAGAAGGGAGGTAAAGAGATGGATGTAACCCGAAAGTTGGGTCAGACAGGCGGGTTGGTCATGGGCAGGAAGGGATCGATAACGGACCGAAGCCGCACAAAGTTCGTGCTCCAGTACAAAGGTAACCTTGGAAGTGACCGTTCTTGCTCCCACAACAATACCCTATACATCAACATCGACCAAGTTCGAAGGAAATAGACAGGTACCTCACGGAATTTGGACTCAGGGTTGTTGGTCTTCACCGAACATTTTGAAGTACCCTTAGCAGAGCATTCACCACACACACCACCGACTGAATTGCATCAACATCGAACGGGTCTCAGCAAGAACTTACGAGGGCCAATGCAACCAACACGAAAATCTTCCCCACCATCGAGACGACGTTGACAATCGGTACAGAGCTCACCCTCTAGCCGAACGACAGCACCATTTTTGTTGCGGAGGCGCCAACCTTGGGCCAAACGATCGAGCTAATGATTAGAATCGATGAAACTCAAGAGAATTCGAGGCTTACAGCATTCTTAAACCACTTTACAGTGGGCTTGATGGCGTTGGTTTCGCGGAAACGGTCCAGAGCTTCGTTCTTCAACGCGAGACGAACAGAGGAGAAGGTCATGCCGACCCAAAGGGTAGCTAACGAGTCAGAAGCGAACAGAACTCGGTGGAATTCTCACCGATTTCGGAGTCTTTTCTATCCTCGAGCAACTTAACCAGTTCCTTGTTAACGGGAACCTTGCGAGGGGCGTGAAAGATGTCACCAAGCTCGTCGGGAACCTCCACAAGTTCGTCGGAAACCTCAGAAGGAGGACCAGTGGGTTGCTTACCGGGAGAATTTGCATTTTCGACGACGGTAGGGTGTTCGGATTCGACAGATTTGGCGGGAGATAGGTTCTCACCAGTGGCAGATGGCCCAGCACCCCCTTCGAAGTCGAAATATTGCTCGATGACATGGTCATCAAGGAGCGATTGTGCTTCGCGAGAAGGACCGGATTGATACTTCTCCTTAATGGTGTCGAGAGCTCGTCGAGACGCATCAACCAATGGGGGTTGAGAGGAAGCGGCTTCAGACGTAATTCTCATTCTTTTCGTTTTACGCATGAGGAGTTCGGGGTCGACGTCAGGCAGGATTGCCAAGGTAGAAGCTCGAGTTTGACGGGAGGAGGTGGAAGGAGACAACTAATCTCGTCAGCCAGTGAGAGATAGGAGGATATACATCGAATTCGAAGGGAATTGCTTACAGTACGCTTAGACATGCTCACAGACAGGTCAGAGTTGGAAGGATACTCTAAGATATGAATAAGATATGGATGGATAATGATAGATAAGTAAAAAGAACGACAAACAAGAGGTAAAGAGAGAATGAGGAGGAAGGAAGAGAAAGAAGACGGGGAGGTAACTTGGTCAGTAATTTCTCGATCACATTGGAGGTCCGTGCGGGTGACGCGTTTTCATGGCAACCGTCACACTAGCGTGGGTATGATGTCAGGGTGCACCAAAGGTGTCTAAGAACAATCCATGTGCATCACCTGGTTACAGGGTTCAGGATCCTCGGCGAGGATCCTTGAGACAGGGGGGGAAACTTGTTACGGGGTAACAACGAATCGAGAGGACTCTATCGAGTTCGACGGATTAGGACAGAGGAAAGCGGGAGTTGGAGGCAGTGCTGCAGTAGGTAGGGACGGGTTTTCCCTTTTCGAGATTTCCCCACTGGGTTTGCTCAAAAGCGGTTTTTCACCTGTCCGAGTATGTACATAGACGCTTGCAGTAGGAACTGAGAGGAGGACACGGATACCTGTAGACAGTATATAGTACAATCAGCAAAGTACCACCTTTGCTGATTCTTCAATATCATTCTTTGGCTACATCGATTGCAGAGGAGACACGATCCATTAGCACCAGAGCCCCTAGAGTTCCACGAGACATCCATCGAGTTCGACCCCACCTGCGACCTAGTCATCGTGTTTCCAGTACCGTTACATGTTGGCCTTGATGCAGATGGTGGCGAATATGAACAAAGACATGATGGAGGAGAGAAGGCGTAGGGAGGAATGGGAACAGAGAAGAGAAAGGGATACAGTGGGCGGGATTGCAGAAGGGATATCAGAAGGGGTGAGGTACGCCATGGGACGGCAAACTTCGGCGACCCCAAGCGTAGTGGGCGAACAACGGAAAGGGATAAAGCTACCTAACCCAGACCTATGGAGAGGAGATCGGAACAAGTTAACCGCCTTTCTGTCTGAGTGCGACGTACACTTCGAATTGAACTCTCATCTTTTCCCCGACGACACTAAGAAAGTCTTTTTCATGATCTCTCATCTACGCGAAACACCTCTTCTTGCAGTGCAGCCCGATCTATCCAAAAGACCTCTTCCTGAGTACCTCACGACACACGATCAGTTCGTTAAGTACCTCAAGACTAACTTTGGTGATCCAGACGAAGAAGGAACTGCGGCCCGACAACTTAACGACCTCAAGCAAACCGGGTCTGCTTCGGACTACTTCTCCGCCTTCCAGCGACATGTTGCGATTCTCAAGTGGTCTGATGATGGAAACCTAGTTGACCGAGCCAAGAAAGGACTAAAATCGCACCTTCTAGATGAAATCGCAAGACACGGTAGATCGTTTGGGACTGTAAAAGAGCTATTGGAGTTTGTGATTCCCTTGGACAACCGCCTGTGGAGGAGACAAGTGGAGAAGGAGGCAGAGAGGAAAAGGGAAGGAGGGATAAGGACAACGACAGTGGTGGAAAGTCAGAGGACGGAGAAGAAAGAAGAGAAGAAATGGGAAAAGGGGCAACCTTCGGCGCAGGGTGGTGTCCAGGCGGCTATGATGTCGACGGTGGTAAAAAGTACGCCGGCAAACATCGACGAAGTTCGCCGAAGATGGCCTAGGCCAAGCTCCGATCTGAGGGAGACAAGGAGGAAGGAGGGGAAGTGTACGGAGTGTGGTGAAGCAGGACATTGGCTGAAGGAATGCCCTGTAAGGGAGGCTAAGGTTAAGGTTGGACTGTTGCCTCCATGGGGGGAGAAGTTCGGAGAACGTGGTGGAGGATCGGGAGGGAACGCAGTACCTCTCGGACAGAGGAGGAACTTGAATGCGGTTGGAGGAGAAGTAGATTTGGAAGAGGACCAGGGAAAAGAAGAGGACCTGTCGCAGTAGGCGAGGCTCGGCGGGTCCGCCATATTCTCTCGGCCACCATTCCCAAACCCATAAAAGAAACACAGCTGATGGAGCCAGAGGATTGTGAATACAAAAATACACCACTCAGTACCCCTTGTTCATGCAATGTCGATAATCATCTCCTCATCCCTTCCGTTTCCAGAGATCAACCTAAATCGGACATTTTCATTAATGGAATAAAGCTAACTACGCTCTGGGACACTGGAGCTACTTGTTCATATATAAGCCCTAGGGCAGCAGTGAAGATAGGTGTAGAAAAGAGGCGATATCAGGTGAGCGTACCCGTTCACATGTTCGACGGCTCGGTGAGTGTCGCTGGACCCATCACCGAGTTTGTCGAAGTCGGATTTAGTTTGACGAAGGACGCCGAACTGCGATCTGTTTGTCTCGATGTAACAACGCTCTGCGACGCAGATGTTGTGATAGGGTGGGATTGGATGAGGAAGGAAGGGGTTGTCCTTGATGGAAGAGACAACTCGGTGAAATTTCCCATCCCAACCCCACCAAGTGCGGCGAAGTTAGCGGCCATAGGGCTGCCGACTCCGACGGACGCGATAGATCTCCGAGACAAAGATGACCAGGATGAACTGAGTCCGGAGGAACAGGAGGAATTGTATCAGGTGGTTCCTGAACAATACCACTCGTTCATTGATGTTTTTAACCCAAGGAAGGGAGGTGAAGAATTACCTCCCTCGAGGGGCTATGATCTGGAGTTTGATCTTAAGGAGGGGGCGAACCTGAAGGTTGCTCCACTCTACTCGCTTGGAGAAGATCAGAGAAGTGCGCTGAGGGACATCCTAGATCGCGAAATATCGGCCGGAAGAATTCGACCCAGTAATTCGCCCTACGGATCACCGATGTTCTTGGTACCGAAGAAAGCAAAAGGTCAATGGCGAATGGTCATTGATTACCAAAAGTTGAACGAGGCAACGATACCCGACGCCTATCCACTGCCTCTGATCGGCCAGATAACCGAAGAGCTGGGAAGAGCGAGGTATTTCAGCAAGTTAGATCTAATTGGGGCTTATCAACTCCTGCGAGTAAAAGAAGGACACGAACACCTAACAGCGTTCAGGACTCAGTACGGTATGTTCGAGTCTCTTGTTGTCCGAGATGGTCTACGAAATGCTCCTGCTGTATTTCAGCACTTCTTGAATGAAAGTTTTCGAGAACTGTTGGGAAAAGGAGTAGTAGTCTACATAGATGATATACTCATCTATGGTCAAACGTTGGAAGAACTGAGGGGAACTACGGCGAAGGTGTTTGAAGTGCTTCGGAGGTCGAATTTGTTCGTTAAAGCTAGTAAGTGCGAGTTTGAGAGAGATTCGGTAGTCTTCCTGGGGTTCGTGGTCTCACAGAGGGGAATTTCCAGTAACCCGGAGTACATCGATGCTGTTGTATCTTTTCCTCGTCCTAAGAACTTGCGAGAGAGTAGAGGATTTATGGGAGTTGTCAGTTATTATCGGCGCTTTGTCCCCAACTTCTCCAGGATTGCTAAACCGATCAATGATCTCACCAGGAAGGATGTACCGTTTGTTTGGGGAGTAGAACAGGAAAGAGCCTTTAAGGAATTGAAGGATAGAATGTGTAAGGCCCCGGTATTGGCTCACTTTGATCCTTCGTTGAAGACACTACTACAAACGGATGCATCGTTCTTCGGCTGGGGTTTCATAATTTCGCAGGTGAACGAGTTAGGACAAGAGCATCCGGTGGCCATCGAATCCGGAGCGTTCCAGGCGGCGCAGTTAAACTATACGGTAGGGGAAAAGGAGCTACTCGCTATTGTTGAAGCTTTCAGGAGAAGGAGACACTTACTACTACAGGTAGAGACTACAGTTCTCACAGATCATTTAAATTTAACTTACTGGATGGAGCCCAAGCAGCTTAGCCCCAGGCAGGGTAGGTGGGTCGAAGAGCTCTCTAACTTCAGGTTTAAGATGGTGTATCGACCGGGAAAACAAGCTACACTGCCGGACGGACTGTCGAGAAGAGCAGACTACCACTCAGGAAAAGGAAGTACTATGATGCAGGAGAGCAATCTTATTCAAGGATTGCCGAAGTTCGACGAACTTGACGACACTAGCTCTGGGTTACAACACCTACTTCGAGCCTTACAGGGTACAAAGGAAGTACGAGAAAACGACCTCATTGATCCTATGGATTTGATAGTTGGAATACAGGAAGACGAAGAGGTGGAGGAGGTTAGAGAAGAATTACTGGGGGTAACCTGTGCTAAGTGCTCTCATCTGACATGTCACGATAATGTGCAGGAACCAGAGTCGGTCACCGAACTACGCCGTACCTCGCGGTCTCCCTTAATACTTCGTGGGGGATGGAATTCAAGGGGGTTCCTTACGTTCGATGGTCGTACTTATGTGCCAGACTACGCCGATGCTCGACTAAAGATCATGAAGATGCGACATGACTCGGTTCTAGCTGGTCACCCAGGCTCAGCGAAGACTCTCGAGCTAGTCCTACGGGACTACGTTTGGGTGGGAGTAAGAAAGGATGTCGAAGATTACATCGCTGGATGCGCGGTATGTCAGAGAGCAAAGACTAACAGACAGAGACCCCATGGAGAGCTTAAACCACTGGAGGTGGCTACGAAGCCATGGTCCAGTATTTCGATGGATTTCATTGAAGAGCTCCCTAATTCCCATGGATACAATTCCATCTTAGTAGTAGTGGACCGGTTGACCAAATGGGCCATCTTTATCCCAACTACGACGAAGTTAACCGCAGCTGGCCTATCAGAGTTGATAATGGACTATGTGGTGGCTCAGCATGGATTACCGGAGAACATAGTATCGGACAGGGGATCGAAGTTTACCTCGAAGTTTTGGAAGAACTTGACCGATAGTCTCGGGATAAGACTACATCTTTCTACTGCGTACCATCCACAGACTGATGGGCAGACCGAACGAACCAATCAGTCCTTGGAACTATACCTTAGAATCTTCACTTCTTATCAGCAGAACGATTGGTCGAAGCTACTAGCTCGAGCTAGTTTCGCCTACAATAACACCCACCATTCCGCGATAAATAAGACACCATTTTATGCGAACTATGGATATCATCCTCGGTGGGCGGAAGAGATCAAGGCCAGTGAAGTCGAAGTACCCGCTGCTACGGTGGTGGTAAAAGACTTGACTGAAATACACAAGGATTGTATCGAAGGAATTGAGAAAGCTAATGAGAGGTACGCCGAAGGATACAATAGGAAACACCGGGCTACGCCGAACTTCGTGGAAGGAGACCTAGTGATGCTGTCGTTAGAGAATATTAAGACGAAGAGACCAATGAAGAAGTTAGATGTTAAGCAAAGTGGGCCGTACAAAGTAGTACGGCAGGTGGGTTCTCATGCTTGTAAATTGGAACTACCAGGAACGATGGCAGGTATCCATGACGTATTCCATGTCTCCTTGCTCCGTCCTTATCATCCTCCAGTATTCCCTGGTCAGCAAGCTGAACCACCTGGCCCAGTAGAGGTAGATAATGTAGGGGAATCGTGGGAGGTAAAAGACATTGTAGACTCTAGAGTAAATAAGAGATCAGGAAAGTTAGAGTACTTGGTAGAGTGGTTAGGTTACGAAGGAACAGACGACTCAGTATCATGGGAACCAGTGGAGAACGTCGATGGAGCTGACGACATATTGGCGAAGTTCCACGAACTTCACCCTACTAAGCCGAAGGAAGGGCGACTGCGAAGGGCTAGGAGATAGAACGTACTGCATACAACATAGGATTACAGCTACGTACCGCTCACTTGTCCTTACTCTTACCCTTACCTTTTCCTTTTCCTTTCTCCTTCGATCTACTCGGTCCCGCGGGATTGGTGTGGAGGCTACCGATGACCGAAGGTAGATCGAGAGTCTCAGACGGGAACGCAGTAGAGAGAGAAGCATTCCATGCCCGATTCATAGCCCCGAAGAAGTCACCAAAGTCCTGGACATCTCGAGCAGCTTGCATGCTCGGAGTCCTCCACAGAGAACGTATGGTCCGTAGACACTCGAAGGGAAGACTGAGGAGGTCGAGAGCAGTCTGGGCGGAAGCTGGGACACGAGAACTACTACGGCGACCTAACCAGTCAAGGGACGGTGGTGGCTCATACGCCATAGGAGTGACTAGGAAGGGGGTGTCGAACAGTCTTCGGCGAACATCGGCTATCTCAGTAAGGCTTCGGCGAGAGACGTCCGCTAACCTCGTCCTTGCTTCGTCGTCCAGAGCCCCAGTGTTGACTACATCTACTAACGCCGCAGTAAGATTGTTTAAAGCGTTAGCTTGACGAGAAGAGAAGTCAAGCAGGAGAGATGTATCATTTCGGGCGGCCTCGAGCTGAGTAGTGAGACCGAGGAGGAGAGAACGATAAGTGGCGAATTCCTTTTCGTCCTCAGGAATACGGACGTCCAGGGAGATACGAGGGTGGACGAGGGACAACCGGGGAGCAGAGGGACCAGCACGCTGAGTATCTTCACCTTCCACATCACCATCATTGAAGGCAACCTCCTTCTCTTTAGATTTCCCTTTTGATTTCTTTAAAGAAGACTTCGGTGTCTTCTGGGAAGCAGAGGGAGGGGTGACGGGAGGGGCCGCCGAAGTGGCCGGAGGAACAGAAGGATGCCGACTTCGGGTGCTGTGAGCCGGAGGAGAAGCTACCACTGGAGAGGACGGACGTGGCGCCGAAGGACGAGAGGCCGAAGGACGGGAGGCCGAAGGAGCAGAGGCCGAAGGACGGCGAGAAGACGAAGGAGGAACAGCAGGGAGACGTGATGGGCCGGCCACAGGAGCGAAGGGCGACGGCGACGGAGGCGACGGGCGGAGGTCCGGCGAAGTACGGCGAACCGACCGGAGAGACGAAGACGGTACCCGCAAACGGGGGACAGACGCTGGAGTCTGGGGAGGGGGGAGAGGAGAAGCGTCAAAGGGACGGGGCGGGATGTCCCGGGCAGAGGAAATGGGACAGAAGGAGCAGGGGCCAGACGTGCATGAAGCACAACGGAGGGCCTTGTTGTGTGGCCTGACTGCCTTGAGGCAGGGCCAGTTTGGACGATTATACGTGATAATCTCACGTCTACTAATTAGCAGGAGTAACTTCGGCGTAGTACGAATAGGTGGACTCACCGGCAACGATCACACGCTTCGTCAACACCAACCGCGATCCAACGACCAGGCTCGGACTTCATCTTCTCCCACAAGTACTCTTCTTCCCGCAGTGATCTCTTCACCCGTTTGGGCGAAGGCTCCCCTCTGGGAGAAGGAAGGGTAGCCGCGACGGGTTCGGCGGCGACAGGGCGAGTGTCGGCGGCGGCAGGGCGGGAGACGGTGGCGGCACGGCGGGCAGCAGCAGCAGCGGCGGCAAGGGTGGCGGCACGGCGAGCGTCAGCAGCGGCGGCGGCGGCGGCGGCAGCGGCAATGGCGTCGGGCGGGGGGAGAACTTCGGAAGAGGAGGAGGAGGAAGAAGAAGAAGAGGAGAGGGAACGGCGTCGTTTCTGACCCGCGAGTTGGGCAGGGGGAGGGGCAGGAGCGGCTGCGAGTTAGCAATGTCTTGGAGAGCTAAAGAACAGATAAACAAGGCCAAGTTCGGCGAAGGTGTGAGAGGTTGGACGAAGAACTCACGCTCAGGACTATCTACGTTGTTGTCCTCTACACTAACCGCCACCATATCATCATCCGAGTGTTCCTCTAACTCGGTTTCACCCTCCGACACGATTCTATCATCCTCATCACTATAATCACCCCCTTTTCCTTCGAAGTCCGACTGATCGTCCGACTCCGAACCACTGAGCGACTCCTGGTCGGAGGAGGACGGAGACTCACCAGGACGAAAGGCGGGCGTCCTGCGGCGAGGGCTGGCGGCAGGAGGGGAAGCAGAGCGAGAACCAGGAGGAGGAGAAGCAGAGGGAGAACCAGCGGGAGGACCGGCGGGAGGAGAAGCGGAGCGAGGAGGCGGGACATCGCCAGATGGCTCCCCCAAAGAGAGGGTGCCGAGGCCGAGGGAGGAGACTTGGCGAGATCTGTCGCCGAAGGAAACTGAACATCAGCCAAGTCCGGCGAAGTAAGGTAAGTGTCGAGGAATAACTCACGAGCAGACGACACCATACCACCAAAGTTCCTCATGGCGGCGAAAGGGTTAGAGGTGGGAGTAGGAGGGGCCATGACGTTAAAAATACTTAAAGAAATAAAAGATGATTCAAGGTAACAAATCTGTTTTCTAGGTAAGAGAGATAGAAAGTTTTGAAAGCAGATGGGAAAAAGAGAGAAGCTCGACGAACTGCTCAGTATTTAGTATAATCAAACCTAAACCCTCGTCGTCAACATGCAGCAAACTTCGCGTTTCATCAACAAAAGGCATCGCAGGGACGATCAAAATTCCCACGCTGTAGTGTCTCATCTCAATATAAGCGAGGGTTACTTCGACAAACAACGGTGTTGTTCGGCTGCCATTCAGGAAGCGTGTCTCACCTACAAAAGACACAGGGCTTCTTACGGCAAACCTCGACGAAGTTAGGGGAGTCTCATTGTCGGGTTTTGGAATGAAAGGAGGCCCAACTACGAAGTGCGGCGCAAAGAGCAGAAGGGTGAAGGATGGTCATGGGGAGGGAGAGAATGGGGGTACTACGCTGCTAAGTTCTCTTGACACGACAGAGGTGTAATCGCTCACGAGGACGTTCGCGGCTAAAGAAGGGGGCGACTGTCACGAACTACGTCGCGACACCTCGATTACTCCACCAACAATGACCCTCCTTTGGCCATCAAAACCCCATCACGCCTTAACCTCTTTACTCTACACGTAACTCAGGACTTCTGACACCAAGTACGGCGAAGTTAGACGGAGTTAGGCTAAGTAGGAACAATGGGAGCAGAAGTACGGCGAAGTTAGACGGAGTTAGGCTAAGTAGGGACAATGGGAGCAGAAGTACGGCGAAGTTAGACGGAGTTAGGCTAAGTAGGGACAATGGGAGCAGAAGTGCGGCGATGTTAGGCGGAGTTAGTCTAAGTAGGGACAATGGGAGCAGAAGTACGGCGAAGTTAGACGGAGTTAGGCTAAGTAGGGACAATGGGAGCAGAAGTGCGGCGATGTTAGGCGGAGTTAGTCGAAGGAGGAAGAGGATGGCCGAGGGCTCGGGGAAGTTGGACGAAGTGCGTTGAAGTACGTCAAAGCGCGAGAGGGTTGGATGAACGTCTAGGAGGAGTAGATAATATTAGCTGAGAAGATCGCTGAAGTTCTTCAGCGATCCTTGATTGTTGTCAGTAGTGAAAGACAGATAGAGATAGCTATAAATCAAGATACATCGCCATCAGTAGAACAAAACCCTAGTTAGAGTAACTACGCCGAAGTACGCCGTAGTTACACCCCTTTCGACGTCTGCGCCCTCCTGGTTGGGTGAGACATCGACTCAGAGCGTGAAGTTAGCCGAGGTTCGTCGACCGTCGGTCTATTAAGAAGTAGTTGTTTCGACGGCCGTGACAGTGCACTCTCATCGATGGAGGTAGATCCAATTCGAAAGCATTTTTTCCAACCTTCCTTATGATCTTAAACGGGCCAATGTATTTTGCTTCTAATTTTCGACTGGGTCGTTCCGTCGTAAGATACTTCGTACTCAGTAGTACCTGTTCTCCCTCTCTGAGTTCTTCTGGAATGCTCTTGTGCCTCCTGTTGTAGTATTCCCCACTAATCTCATTAGCCATCCTGACCTGTTCTTGAACAGCCGCATGTAATTCTCCCATAGCTCTCCATTTCTTCTCCAACTTGTTTGACTTCGATCGAATATTGTGTGAATGGATGTCGTAGTGTGGCACATAGCCGTAACAGGCTTCAAAATGGACACAAACCATGACTACTATGTGGAGAGCAGTTATAAGCAAACTCAGCAATCGGTAGAAGCTGATCCCAATTGTCCATGTTGTAGTTCACATACATCCCGAGTAGGATTTCCATCTGTTGATTTACTCGTTCAGTCTGTCCGTCTGTTTGAGGATGATATGCAGTTGAATATAGGTTTTTTATTCCCAGGAATTGACATATCTCCTTCCAAATCTCAGCTGTAAACTGAGTTCCCCTGTCTGATACGATCGTTCGAGGTACTCCATGCTTTGAAAAGATCTCCTTGATGTATATGTCAGCCACCTTGTTTGCTGTTAGTCCGGATGTACATGGAATAAATCGAGCCATCTTGGTTAGTCGATCGACTATTACTAGAATTGCGTCAAACTCCGTTGATTTCGGTAAAGGTCCTACCATGTCCATGGAGATATCTGTCCACGGAAGTGTGGGTACTGGCAAGGAGACTAGATGTCCGTATGGCTGATGTCGATGAGTCTTATGTCGATTACAGATCTCACATCCTTTTACGTACTTCGCGATATAATCGTCCAAATGTGGCCAGTAATAATCCTCTTTGATGTAACGGTACTGGAAACACGACGACTAGGTCGCAGGTTGGGTCGAACTCGATGGAGGTCTCGTGGAAGTCTAGGGGCTCTGGTGCTAATGGATCGTGTCTCCTCTGCAATCGATGTAGCCAAAGAATGATATTGAAGAATCAGCAAAGTTGGTACTTTGCTGATTGTACTATATACTGTCTACAGGTATCCGTCTCCTCTTCTCAGTCCTACTGCAAGCGTCCATGTACATACTCGGACAGGTGAAAAACCGCTTTGAGCAAACCCAGTGGGGAAAATCTCGAAAGGGGAAAACCCGTCCCTACCTACTGCAGCACTGCCTCCAACTCCCGCTTTCCTCTGTCCTAATCCGTCGAACTCGATAGAGTTCCCTCGATTCGTTGTTACCCCGTAACAAGTTTCCCCCCCTGTCTCAAGGATCCTCGCCGAGGATCCTGAACCCTGTAACCAGGTGATGCACATGGATTGTTCTTAGACACCTTTGGTGCGCCCTGACATCATACCCACGCTAGTGTGACGGTTGCCATGAAAACGCGTCACCCGCACGGACCTCCAATGTGATCGAGAAATTACTGACCAAGTTACCTCCCCGTCTTTTTTCTCTTCTTTCCTCCTCATTCTCTCTTTACCTCTTGTTTGTCATTCTTTTTACTTATCTATCATTATCCATCCATATCTCACTCATATCTTAGAGCATCCTTCCAACTCTGACCTGTCTGTGAGCATGTCTAAGCGTACTGTAAGCAATTCTCTTCGAATTCGATGCACTTCCTCCTGTTTATCACTGGCTGACGAGATTAGTTGTCCTCGTCTATCTCTTCTCGTCAAACTCGGGCCTCTACTGTGGCCATTCTCCCCGACGTCGATCCCGAACTTCTCATGCGTCAAACGAAAAGAATGAGAATTACTTCCCAAGCGCCAGTTCCCTCTCAAACTCCATTGGTTGACGCTTCTCGCAGGGCTCTCGACACCATTAAGGATCGATATCAATCCGGCCCTTCTCGCGACCAACAATCGTCTCTTCTCGATGACGAGGTCATCGAGCAATATATCGACTTCGAAGCGGGGGCAGGGCCATCTACCACTGGTGAGAACCCATCTCCTGCGAAATCTGTCGAGTCCGAACACGGTACCATCGTTGAAAATCAAAATTCTCCTGGTAATAAGTCCCCTGTGCCACCTTCTGATTCCGAGGGGCTTGTCGAGGTTCCCCATGAACTCGAAACCATTTTTCACGCCCCTCGCAAGGTTCCGGTCAATGATGAACTTGCTAAGGCTCTGGATGCTCGAAAAGACTCGGAAATTGGTGAGATTTCTACAGAATTCTGTGCGTTTCTGACTCGTCAGCTACCCTCTGGGCCCGCCTTTCTTTCTCCTCTGTTCGTCACGCTCTGAAGGACGAAGCCCTCGATCGTTTTCGCGAGACTGGGGCCATCAAGCCCACTGTCAAGTGGTTTGGTAACGCCGTGAGCTTTTTCTCCTTCGTATTCCACCGAATTCTAACTGTTAGCTTGATCGCTTGGCCCAAGGTTGGCGACTTCGTAACAAGAATGGCGCTGTTGTCCGTCTCGAGGGTGAGCTTTGCTCCGATTGCCAGCGTCGTCTCGATGGTGGAGAAGATTTTCGTGTAGGTTGTATCGGTCCTCGTGAGTCTTCCTACTCTTCCTGTTCGATATTGATGCAACTTAGTTGGTGGTGTTTGTGGAGAGTGCTCCGCGAAGGGAACTTCAAAGTGTTCGGTGAAAACCAACAATCCCGAGTCCAAATTTCGCGAGGTATCTATCTTCTTCCTTCGAACTTGGTCGATGTTGATGTAAAGGGTATTACTGTCGGAGCCCAGACTGTTACTTCCAAGGTTACCTTCGTCCTGGAGCACGAACTCTGTGCTGTCTCGGCCCGATATCGATCCCTTTCCTCCCAGGATCAATCCTCTTCTCTCACCCAACTCTCCGCTTACATTCACCTCTTTTCCTCTCTCCTTCTTCCTCTTCCCCCAGTACATCTGGGCCTCTACAAATCTCTTCATCTCATTCCTTCCAACTACACCCCTCCCTCTCCTTCTGAAACCTTGGATCATCTCACCTCTGCTGCTGATCCAACCGGATTGACTTCTTCTCAACCAGTCGCCGGTCCCTCCTCTTCTCCCCATACTCCTCTCCCCCGCAATGTCATTCGTATTCCCGCCTCGGTCCGTCGTCCCCGAGCCAATTCTACCACCTCCAACTTCTAGTGTATTTTATATCTCTCTATACGTAGCCATATTTCCTGTGTATGTATTTATTTCCCAATAAATTCCGTTGATTTTGATCGAATTCTCACTTTCTTCTGGGATCTTTTTTCCTTTTTTCCAGAAATTCACCAAAAACGGCCAACTCTTCTACATTTTCTCGTGGTTCCCAGTCATAGGCCGCATTCCCTGTGTATCCTAACCATTTTACCTTGAATTCCTCCTTTCCTCGTCGAATTCTACTGTCCACAATTGCTTCCACATGGAATTCCTCCTGGCCGTTTATTACTACAGGTGGTGGGGGTTGTATCTGTCGACCTGGTATCATGTCTCTAGGATATGGTTCCAACAACGTGACATTGAAGACATTGTGCACTCTCATTGATGGAGGTAGATCTAATTCGAAAGCATTTTTCCCCACTCTCCTTATGATCTTGAAGGGGCCAACGTATTTTGCTTCTAATTTTCGACTGGGTCTTTCCGTCGTAAGATACTTCGTACTCAGTAGTACCTGTTCTCCCTCTCTGAATTCTTCTGGTACACTCTTGTGTCTCCTGTTGTAGTATTCGGCACTAATCTCATTAGCCATCCTGACCTGTTCTTGAACAGCCGCATGTAACTCTCCCATATCCCTCCATTTCCTCTCCAACTTGTTTGACTTTGATCGAATATCGTGCGAATGGATGTCGTAGTGTGGCACATAGCCGTAACAGGCTTCAAAGGGACACAGACCGTGGCTACTATGTGGCGAACAGTTATAAGCGAACTCAGCAATTGGTAGAAGTTGATCCCAATTGTCCATGTTGTAGTTTACATACATTCCGAGCAGGATTTCCATCTGTTGATTTACTCGCTCAGTTTGTCCATCTGTTTGAGGGTGATACGCAGTCGAGTATAAGTTCTTTATTCCCAAGAACTGACATATTTCCTTCCAAATTTCCGCCGTAAACTGAGTTCCCCTATCTGACACAATTGTTCGAGGTACTCCATGTTTTGAAAAGATCTCCTTGATGTAGATGTCGGCCACTTTGTTCGCTGTTAGTCCAGTTGTACATGGAATAAATCTAGCCATCTTGGTTAGTCGATCGACTATCACCAGTATCGCGTCGAACTCGGTCGATTTTGGTAGGGGTCCCACCATATCCATAGAGATATCTGTCCAGGGCAGTGTGGGTACTGGTAAAGAGACCAGATGTCCATACGGCTGGTGTCGATGAGTCTTGTGTCGGTTACAGATCTCGCATCCTTTTACGTATTTTGCAATATACTCGTCCAAATGTGGCCAGTAATAGTCCTCTTTGACCATGGTGATAGTTTTGTCTCTTCCTGGATGACCCACTAGCATCGAATCGTGTCTTGCTTTCATTACTTCTAATCTTGCCTGTCCCTCTGGTATGACTACTCTGTTTTTGTATAAGAGTAATCCGCTCTGTGTCCATGATACTATTGGTGTCTCGCTGCTAGCCTGTGTCTTCTGTGTGTCCTGTGTGTTCTGGGTGCTCTGTGTGCTCTGTGTGCTATGTGTCTGTGTCATCTGTAGTCCTAGTTGTCGTATGTTTGCTATGTCTTCTGAGTCTTTCAGTCCGTTCTTGATGAGTCCGAATAATGAGTCTTCCCGGATTGCTCCTCTTACTATGTGTCTTGGTCCTTTGTGTTCTGAGTCCATTGAATTCGATCCAATTTGTTCGTGTGTCGGTAGCAATTGTAGCCAGTTGCCTTTGTTAAGATTCGGGTCCTTGCTACTCCCTCTTCCCGGATGATAATCTCCTCGTCTCGTCAGAGCATCTGCTCCCCCATTTTTGCTCCCTGGTCGATAAGTGATCTCTATGTTGAAGTCTCCCAATATTTCCAACCATCTCATCTGCCTTCGATTTAGTTGTTGTTTGCTTTGGAAGTATTCTAGGTTCTTGTGATCGGTAATGACCTTTATAACATCACTACTGTTAGCCAAGTAGGGTCTCCAGGCGACCAAGCAATCCACGATGGCTAATAATTCTTTCTCTCCCACCGTGTAGTTTAGCTCACAGGGCGTCATTGCTCGAGACCAGTACGCTACTGGGTGAAGTTCGGTGGTCC
>NW_006711233.1:1024922-1039531 GCF_000271645.1 Tremella mesenterica DSM 1558
GTGGCAGATGGCCCAGCACCCCGTTCGAAGTCGAATATGCTCCGATGACATGGTCATCAAGGAGCGATTGTGCTCGCGAGAAGGACGGAATTGATACTTCTCCTTAATGGTGTCGAGAGCTCGTCGAGACGCATCAACCAATGGGGGTTGAGAGGAAGCGGCTTCAGACGTAATTCTCATTCTTTTCGTTTTACGCATGAGGAGTTCGGGGTCGACGTCAGGCAGGATTGCCAAGGTAGAAGCTCGAGTTTGACGGGAGGAGGTGGAAGGAGACAACTAATCTCGTCAGCCAGTGAGAGATAGGAGGATATACATCGAATTCGAAGGGAATTGCTTACAGTACGCTTAGACATGCTCACAGACAGGTCAGAGTTGGAAGGATACTCTAAGATATGAATAAGATATGGATGGATAATGATAGATAAGTAAAAAGAACGACAAACAAGAGGTAAAGAGAGAATGAGGAGGAAGGAAGAGAAAGAAGACGGGGAGGTAACTTGGTCAGTAATTTCTCGATCACATTGGAGGTCCGTGCGGGTGACGCGTTTTCATGGCAACCGTCACACTAGCGTGGGTATGATGTCAGGGCGCACCAAAGGTGTCTAAGAACAATCCATGTGCATCACCTGGTTACAGGGTTCAGGATCCTCGGCGAGGATCCTTGAGACAGGGGGGGAAACTTGTTACGGGGTAACAACGAATCGAGAGGACTCTATCGAGTTCGACGGATTAGGACAGAGGAAAGCGGGAGTTGGAGGCAGTGCTGCAGTAGGTAGGGACGGGTTTTCCCTTTTCGAGATTTCCCCACTGGGTTTGCTCAAAAGCGGTTTTTCACCTGTCCGAGTATGTACATAGACGCTTGCAGTAGGACTGAGAAGAGGACACGAATACCTGTAGACAAGTATATAGTACAATCAGCAAAGTACCACCTTTGCTGATTCTTCAATATCATTCTTTGGCTACATCGATTGCAGAGGAGACACGATCCATTAGCACCAGAGCCCCTAGAGTTCCACGAGACATCCATCGAGTTCGACCCCACCTGCGACCTAGTCATCGTGTTTCCAGTACCGTTACACCATCCCGGCCCACGCCTCATGTTCACCATCCAATGACGAATACATCAAGGAGGTTTTGGAGTTATCCTTGGACTGGTTCTCGTCCTTCGAGACCGTATGTCCTTTCTTATTATTCTTATTATTATTATTATTCCTCCATTTCTTTTTACCTCCATCTTTTCCATCTGCGTTTTCCTTCCTGTTCGTATCCTCTCTTTTAGGTTTACGACAGTACTTCGCTAGATGTCCTACAGTGTCACAGTTATAACACTTTCTGGTTTCTTTTCTGGGCTGACCATCAGAGATATTATCTCGGTTCACCCTCATTCCTTTATTTCCTTCGACGAACATCGCGAATCCCTTCCTATTGGTTCTACCAACAGGGCGCGCTTTACGTCTCGCCGTTTCTTTATTGAAGATCGATAAGACCTTTTCCCAAGTTCTTTCCTCTGCTATGAGGGATGTTACTTCGATCTGAATGATCCTGTAGGATGGTGCTAGAATGGTATTGAGGAATAACCCAGCTCGTTCCTGTGAGTCAAACTTCAACCCTACCAATTTTGCTTCGGACATCGTCTTCGAGAAATCCTCTACATGCTTGGCCATTTCTTCGGCCGTCGCATCGTCCCTTAAGTCATAGCTAAACAACGCTTGACGGACATTCCTTTGATTCTCAATCGTCGCTGTTACATGCAGGGCTATGCAGTAGTCCCACATTTCTTTAGCTGACATCTTCTCAGATATATCAAGCATCACAGCATCCGACACTGTTCCCTTGATCATCCCCTGCGCTTTATTCTCCCTCGCTTGCCACTTTTCCCATTCCTTCCACTCTTCTCCAGTAATCCTTCTACCAGCCACTTGCCCTTCGACGGGCGTGGTAGGAGGTACTGATCCCGCCCTCTCAGCTGCCGATCTAACCCCTACGCGACCAGGTTCGGTATCATTACCTGTGACGATATTCCACACGTCACCTATCTGTAGATACACCTCGATCGACTTCCTCCACGGAGCATACGATGCTGGATCGTGGGATAACTTTGGGTGGTTCTCAAGAGAGATCTTAGACGACACAGAGGTCATTATGAGGAGAGTAGAAATGGGAACTTGCCTTTGTTATATTATACACAGAGGTATGTGGTCTTCCGACTGTTAATCTGTTAACGCTTATAATTAGATGATAATACAGAGGGGAAAAAGAGCATGCATCAATTCTACATGTCTCTATACTTATCACATTCCACTCACACGCATAAAACCAGAGACGATCGAATAAAGTTCAGAGGATAAGTTGAACGGAGAAATATTCGACGGAAGGGGTAATTCTAACGGCGGTTCGGCCGTCCCGGCCCGATTCTATCGGCTAACAAGCACTGCCTCCAACTCTCGCCGTTCTCTTTCCTAATCCGTCAAACTCGATGGAGTTCTCTCGATTCGTTGTTACTCCGTAACACCATAGCTCATAGACGCAGACTATTTTCAACGTCTGGTCCTGACACTGACCAGGTTGTTGGTGTCCGAAACCTTTGATAGTGGGTAGAGATGACATATTTGCTTCCCTCAAAGCTATGACGTCGTTTGATTCTTTCATGACTCTCACTGACCAATTGTCGACCCGGATAATACCCAGGAGGGACCGTTTGAGACCGTGGAATGGGCTCGATATCTGACTTGGCAGTTGTAGATGACGATGACTGAAGAGTTGTGATAGTGTGAGAAAAAATCGGTGGGCCGTAACGGTTTATGAAATCTGTTTGGTGGTGGATCATGTGAGACTCTACTCCTCCCCAGTTTGTCTGATCGCTGTAACCTGCAGCGGTCAGTTCAACAAGGGTTGAAGGCCAATTGTACTTGATGTCTCTGACCGTCAGGTGACTGGAGTAGAAGGCACCCCACAAAGTAGTTGTTGTAAACGATTCGGACCAAATTTCTGGATTGAACACTTTGTTTGGGTTCGTGCCCGGGTCAAAGGGAAAGTTTTTCAAATAAGAGGCTTCCACAATAGCTCTTCCATATTTCTCGTTCTGTGATAAAGTAGGTTGCACCATTGATGATGTTGACCTGTGACTGTAGTGTGCATGTTCATATCTACCCACAGCTGTGGCAAACTTCTCCATTTTATCATGATAATACCTCTGATGTTCTGTCAACTCATCATACAGGTCCCGCTCCTTCTGTTTAGCTTTCCCTAAGTCTGACCTTGATTTTAGTATAAAAGCTTGCCTTGCTTTCGATTGGAGAGGATGACCAGTCAAGTTCCAACCGGTACTGAAAACCTTTTTGTGTGACTTATCCCGTTCTTCAACAATTCTTTCAACTGTTGCTCTCATCACCATGATGACCTCTTGACTATGTTGAAGAGAAGCGGAAAGTTTGGTGATATTGCTAAGGATTTCTGAGTCTGCTATTGGGTCATGAAAGGTTTGGGAATTGATTCTCTCCTTAAAAATCCGAGTCATTCGAGTGAACATGATGGATATTTCTACTTGTCTTGTCCTTAGGGAACTAAGTACACTTGATATTGCCCTTGACAAGTGGTCTATTGGTTCGAATTTTCCATCAAGGGGGACATCCAACCAGGACTCCTCCTCAATCGATGTTTCAAACTTTTCAGTTGTTCCATCATGATGGTATAAGATGATACCAGTCAAATCAGTCACTTCATTCTTGAACTTACGGGTTAGAGGGTGATCCAGATACGAGGAGCATAATACAGGCTCCCCTGTTGTCTTATCACGACCAATATATCCTTCTATGGAAATGGCGTGCGGGACTTTCAGTATGAGTGTTTCCGATGGTCTATTGGTCATGATCAACACTTGGAGATTCAGGGATGAGGTTGATACGAAACTTGGTGCTTATAATCCGGATTAGTGGTCAACTGGGACAGACTAGATGAGTGAAGAGTTTCTTGGGCTTACTTCTTTCCCTTACGTGAGGAAGTGAACGGAGGTCTGACGATGGAAACTCCGCGATCCGCGACCCGTCATCGCCTTCGAGGAGTTTGAAACTTAGGACTTGGCTTGCCTACTTTGGAAATTCCCTCTCCTTTCCCTCTTCTCTTCCCCTCAGTCGGTTTTGATATCTATGATCTCATCTTCTCACCCTTTCTTCTCGCTTCCTCGCTTTCTCACCTTTTCACCTTATCACTTCTCACTTTCCACTTTCATCGCTTCATCGCTTCATCTCGTCGTCCCTTCCTCCTTCTTCCTCATCCCCCTCCCGGTTGTGGTAGATGAGATCTAAACTTTTCTCGAGTACAGTTTTACCGGTAGAGTACCCGTCTATTGTCCTTGCTTCGTAGGAATATAAGTCGTCGACGTTCCGACTTTCACATGTTCCGTGCGCTTTATACCAAGATGACTTTGGTTGGCGGACATCGCCGATCACCTCGTGGAATCCCCACCTCATTTCCACCCTCTCACCTTCCCCCCCCCCCCCATTCCTCCCTCCATTCTTCTCTTTTCTCTCTCATCTTGACTTTTGACTGTCAGAGTGACACGATAGAAGGTCATACAAAATGTCAGTAGCTGTCAAACGTACACCTAGCTCTAGCTCTAAGGGTGCGACGGTGGAGGAAGAAAGGACAAAGTTGTTACAACAGTATAAAGATGATGATGGACATTTCTCTCTCGTCCGGTGGGTTCTCCCTCCTTTCTTTGCTTCTCACTTCTTTGACTTCTCTCCATAATCTCTGAGTGGTCGTTATATGGAGATGAGAGTGAGGAGTGGATTTAAGAGAGAGGGAGAGAGCTGATATGTCTATTCTTTCGATCGCCACCCATCACGTTTCTTTTTCAACCGACTACTTCACCCTTTGTTCATCATTCCTCGTTCTCTCAACATCATTACCACTCCCTATGAACCTTCCTCTTGCTTACATCCCCAAATACGACAATCTATTCGAACATCTACACTCGCCTCTCTCATCTTCATACTCTACTGCCGCCCCATCATCAATATGTCTCTTGTCCCATCAATGATCCTCCTCATTCTGACTCCCCATACCCTGCACTACAACCCCCCCGTGTCTCATCCCAAACTCCTGACACTCACCTGCATTTCCTTGTCTTCTCAACTTTACCACCACCATTCATCGTCGCAGAAACTTCCGCCTAGCCGACCTCATAACGATAATGAACGGAGTTTGTGGAGTTCTATCCATTCTCTTCTCCTGTCATTTCCTAACTCTATCTTCCAATTTACCCGCACCACCATCCCCTACAGCCCTTCGGACTCTTTACATCGCTCTCATACTCCCCGCTTTGGGATTCGGCTTCGACGCATTAGACGGTAAAGTAGCTAGGTGGATGGGAGGTGGATCCATGTTAGGACAAGAAATGGATTCTCTTGCGGATTTGATATCATTCGGTGTCGCTCCAGCAACATTAGCATTCACATTAGGTCTTCGTACTCCTCTCGATACATTAGCTCTACTTTTATTCGTCTCGGCTGGTCTGGCACGTTTGGCAAGGTTCAACGCTACGGTAGCTTTGATACCTGCTGATAAAAGTGGTAAAAGTAAATATTTTGAAGGATTACCTATACCTAGTAGTTTAGCTTTGACTGGTATGATGGGATTTTGGGTGAATAAAGGTTGGTTTTTACAGAATGGGGAGGATATACCTTGGGGTACTATCAGTTTGTTCGGGAAAGAAGGATGGGGAGAAATGCATATTGCCGCTGGAGTGTTTGCTGCTTGGGCGGCTATGATGGTTAGTAAGACTTTGAGAGTGAGTTAAAGTTCATCTTCTCATCCATTTATTTCATATCTCGTTCCTGTCACTTCAAAGTGTTCTTCTTACCTGAACCTCAATCCAAATCCCCCGATACAAGACATGACTCGGGACGCTTATTTTTCCTTCGTCGTTATGTACTCGAGTGTCGATTGCCTCCCCCTCTGAACTCCACACCACTTCTATAGCCTGTATATAACAGTCCAGACAAGTTTGTAAAACGAAGTGAACCTGGTTGAGTGGGTTCAAGGCTGATTGGCAGGTTCCAAAGATATGACACTGAAACGAAATCCACTCATACACGTAGATGCCAATGCATGATCTCTTTCCTACTTTATTTATGGGTTCCTCTATCATATCCCTTAAGCTAGGTGTAAATCCTTTCACTGCTTTGACATTCCATCTCATACTGTTCAATGTAGGTATAAGCTTTTGTGTGGGTTTACTCCAACAACTCCTTCAGACGATCAACAGCCACTTGACATTCTTCTTCCGTACCAACAGTAATCCTCAAACAAGCTTCACATCCCAATTCATTCCCTCTAAACCTAACAACCACACCTTTTTCTTCCGCCATTTCTTTATACACTTTAGCAGCTTTGACATTATCGGCTTTACCATCTGTTACGATTTGAGCCATTATGAAATTCGAATGATTACCTCCTATTATCCCTCCGATACCTTTGATACTTTTAAGAGAATCGATAAGACGAGAACGGTTTTTGTTAAGAGTTTGGACGGTAGAAGACATGAGTGCGATACCTTCTTTTGATAAAGCCGACAAGGCTAGGGAAGCGGTAGGGACTGAAACGTTGTAGGGCGCTTTGGTGTTGGTTAGGATTTGGATGAGAGGGGGAGGGGCGATTAAGTAACCAAGACTGTATGGTTAGTATGTTTTACATGAATCGTTGAGGGGTTGTAATGAGGCAACAATGATGGGATTGGATATGGCGACGATTTGCGCGTGAGTCGGGAGTTGTTTGAGGCTCGTATGTGGCGCTTTGTCTTGTTCGAAGGTTGTTCAAAGTTGTTCAATTGTTGTTTGAGAGTGGTTCGAGAGTGATGGGAGAGTGGCCCGAGAGTTGTTCAAAAGTTATTCAAGAATTGGTTGGAAGTTGCCGAAAGTTGTTTCAAGTGCAACTCGAATTCCGCTTTAAAATCTCCAGTCTTGCCTTATATTCCTCGGAAATAACCCACAAGCCGGTCAGACTTTTATTGGATGTCGTTACGAAGTCCGACCGGAAATCGTACAAGAGGAGTGCAAGTGTGATCCAAGTGAAGAGAAACGAGGAAGAGAGAAACCAGCAAACCACTCACCGAATCCCAGCCAAACCAAAACCTTTACTCAAAGTTTGAGTTACACACACATTCCCAAATTCCTTGACTAACCCAACGGCGCTACTTCCCTCCGGTGCGAAATCGATATAAGCTTCGTCGACCACTACGACGCCTTTAAACTTTTTGTTCTCGGCTATACGTCTGATGACGGGTATAGGAATGAGAGTGGCAGTGGGGTTATTAGGGGAACAAATGAAGATCATTTTCATTTCGGGGTATTTTATGAATGCTTCTTCGAGCTGGTCATTAGTTCTTTTTCGGTACATTTGATTCCACCCTTATCAAAATATAGCATCTCTTGTGAGGACAGTGTCAACCTTGATAGCTCCTGATGTTGATTTGTGACAAACCGCCATGTCTAAGAGGAATGGTCTCATTGACGATATCGAACTCTAGGGCAAGGTTTTGTGCTGAGAATATAACGATTCAACTCACTTTCTCCTCATCCAATTGAAATTTTCCTCCCTCCGTGATCAAAGGAACACTGACAACCCCCACATCATTCATCGCCGCACAGACCTTGTACATTCCATAAGTTGGGGGAGTTACCAAAACCCTATCTTTTCCCGGTACACATAACACTCTGAATAAAAGATCTACCACTTCATCTGAACCTACACCGAGAAACACCCAATCTTCATTAGGTACTCCTCTGAACGATGCGATCCTACGTTTCAAATCGTCGTGGGTAGGTGAAGGATACCTGTTGAGGCTCTCGAGTTCAGACAGAGTCAATCCGACATTGTTCGATCCGTTGACTTTGGAAGGCTCAGAAGAGGAGTCAGATAGGAGAAAGGGGAGTGAAGGTCCTATAGCGTTTTCATTGGCATCGAGAAGGATACCAGAGTCGTAGTCATCCCTCGCACAGCGATAGGGTTGCAAAGCTAGGATGTTGGGTCGAATAAGAGGTTCCAGGGAAAAATGAGGAGGGTGAGTTGGGCCGAGGGATTTGAGTCCTAAGATTGGCATTTTGGTATAGTTTGGCTCTTTTTTCGACGAAAACAAAAGGAACTGATGATAAACAGTGATATGAATGACACGGAGTGGGAAGAAAAAAACTGCACAGGGGGGTTGGGTGACTTTATATGAGTGACAAGTGATCAAGTCTGTGATCTGTGAGTGATGGGCTGAGTCGAAATTGACACTGATCGGGATCATTTTCCCACGGTCGTCAAAAATGAAAATTCCAGCCAAAAGTTAAGTCCACTCCTCACCCCAAAGTTTCGTCAAGACACCGCCTATATTGAAACCTCTTTGATCATCTCCACAGCTTGTCATCAGCTGTGTCAGAGTGGACATCGAGGGGAAACAAGTGACTCAAACCATCTAGCTGATAATGACAACTCTTCTCCCTCCTCCCAAACGACTCAAATCAGCTTATTCTCAATCCCTTCTGCCCCCTCCTGCACCTAAACAAACCCCCACAGTAGTCGTCCAATTCCGCAACTTTTCAGATGCTTCAGATCTAGGTCCTTCTGTCAATCTACCTGCCGATACTTCCAGAGAAGCACTGCAACTTCTCGTCAACCGATTGACACGTACAGAAGACCCTTTACCTTATTCATTCCATCTCGTCCCCCGTCCCCCAGCTACTTCTTCGTCTTCAACACCGGCCAGAGTACCTATCAATACTTCTATCCTTGAAGATGCGCTGGAAGCTCCGACTGTGAAGGGATTGTTCTCTTCGGAAGACGTTTTCGAAATTTGGTGTGAACCTCAAGCTGTGTTTCGTGTGAGACCGGTGGGAAGATGTTCGGCTACTTTGTCAGGCCATGCTTCACCGATTTTATGTTGCGCTCAGAGTCCGACGGGGAAATGGGCGGTGACGGGTTCGGGGGATGCTACGGCTAGGATATGGGATATGGAAACGGAGTTACCCAAGGTGGGTCATGTGTCCCTACTTGATCATTCTTCTCTTCATCATGCAAGAGATTCCCATTGCTCTTCTCAACGTATGGTATGGGACGGGAAGTAATCCTCACTGACACCACAGTGGACACTATTAGGGCACAAAGGCTGGGTTTTATGTGTGGAATGGGACGCAAGAGAGAAAATGTTAGCCACTGGGGGACATGATGGGCAGGTAAGTGACACATCCTTTTCCTAAGCCCTTCTTACTGACACCTCCTCCTTATGATACACAGACTTCTTGCTTTGACGTGTAGCACTTAATCCCATGATCCTTTCTTTTCCACATTCGAGATGAAGTAGAATCAGAAGACGAGGAAGACGATGTTGAACATTTCTGATAACTCTCCAGGTCCGTCTCTGGTCCCCACTCACTGGTCAAGCACTCGGTCAACCATTACTAGGTCATACAAAATGGATAACTTCTTTATCCTTCGAGCCCCTTCATCTTTCCCGTCATTCAACACAACTTCTGGCATCCGCTTCGAAAGATGGGACCGTCCGGGTGTGGAACACTTCCACCAGAAAGTTAGAATTTGTTTTGACTGGTCATGCGGCAAGTGTCAATGTGGTCAGGTGGGGAGGGGAAGGTGTTATATATACAGGAAGTAGCGATAGGACCGTGAAAGTATGGAGTGGACAAGATGTGAGTTTTGGCTTTCATCATTTGCCAATTTTCGTTTCCCCTTTTTCTCTATTGTATGATAATCTCCCTTTTAGACTTCGTGACGCTGTTCATTGGTGTTGATCTCCCAAAGCTGAGGCGTCTCTTGACGGGGTCCGTCGTTTTTCTAAACTTGCTTTGCGGATACATCTCCACTATTCTGCAAGCAGAGATTACCATGTGAGGTTTGGAATGTGTAACGTAGAAGCATATGTTAGGACGGAAGACGTAAAAAGAAAGTAGTTGATCACAGGGAAAACTCATAAGAACATTATCGGAACATGCTCATTGGGTCAATACCATGGCCTTGAGTACAGATTACGTACTTCGAACAGGACCTTTTGACCATACTGGTAAAATGCCAAAAGACGATGAAGAGGGTGAAGTTTCTTGTCTACCTGTTCCCGCTCACCCATACTTAATCCGCCTCTCTGTACACCTTCCTCTCTCAAGCTTTCACCCTGATCTTGCAATTATCACCCCTTCTCTGACGTTCTTCACTCATCGGGTCATCCAATTATCTCATGCATCCCCCTCTTCAGGTCCATCTCCCCCATTTCCCTACACTCGTCTTAATGTACAAAAGAAAAAAAGGAGAAAGAGGGGTTACTGACTTATAGCCAAATCCCTCGCTTTGGAACGATATCAAACCCTCATTTCCACCCAACCCGAAACACTCATCACAGGTTCAGACGATCATACACTTTTCCTCTGGCCTCCTCAATCATCAACTCTCCCATCTAACGTAACACCGAAAAAACCTTTGGCACGTTTAACAGGTCATCAAAAACAAGTCAATCATGTTGTTTTCTCACCTGATGGTAGATGGATAGCAAGTGCCGGATTTGATAATTCCGTCAAGTTATGGGAAGGAAGAACAGGTAAATTCGTTTCTAGTTTAAGAGGACATGTAGCTTCTGTGTATAGAGTAGCTTGGAGTGCCGATAGTAGAATGTTAGTTTCTGCTAGTAAAGATAGTACTTTAAAAGTGAGTCATTCTTTTTTCTTTTCTTTTCTCATTACCTTATCATCTCCCAAACTGGGTGACTTCAACCATTTGTTTTATTTCCTCCTATCTCAAATAAAGTGATCATGAAGGAACTAGGAAAGAAATCCAAGATTACTTCATAATTGGAATAAACCTACACTCTTGGTCAGAGTAGGTGTCAAACAAAACAAGCGAAGGTGTTATTATCTTCTGTGTATAAGAGATCATCACTCATCATTGGAGAAAGAGAAGAAGGGGAAGCATCTGAGAGAGGAGATAGGATAAGATAAGGGTTTTCATTGAAAATGTTCAGGAAATATGAAGATGATTATCGGTATTGATACTGATACACAGATTTGGGATTTAAAAACATATAAAATCCGACAAGACCTTTCGGGTCATACGGATGAAGTTTATTGTGTAGATTTCGTTTCTGATAAAGTTGTTTCAGGTGGGAGAGATAAGACTGTCAAAATGTGAGTTTGTCTTTCTTCTTTTATCTTTTTTTCTTTTTCTGTTGCTTCTTCACTTCTTGCTTTCCTCATCCCTATGTTCTTCACCATTAACACATGACATACATTCCTTCATCCTCTATTGACCTCTTGCCTGAATGAGACTCTCTACACTGACTAACTTTGTACAATTTCGTGAAGTCTGTATCAAAACCCTCTAGCCTTTCTGACAGAATTATAAGTATACCGTCTTACGACGAGAAATTCGTAGACAGGGTTATGATAGACTGACTTTCAGTTGGAGACATTAAATCCATCGTACACGCAAATCCAACGGATGTCAGAGAGAATTTATACCTGAGAATGAAAGTGGTTAACGTGATTACGTAGGATAGATGTGTATGTACAATGCATGCACAATTCTTCGTATACTATTTCTCTGTACTCTACTCTCCTTCTCCCTCTCCGTCGACTAACCATTGAGCAAAACCTTCTAATCGTTCTCTTTCACTCTTCTCTTCATCTTCTTCTGCTCCACGACCTGAACGGCGGAAACGTTCTTTACCAGTGTATAGAGATGCCGAGATCTGAAATTATCAGCCCATACCATCCATTGATGTTTTCGTACTTGATGATCAAACATCATTGAGTGGGAGGAAGATGCGCACGCTTGAAGAGTGAGAATATGACAGACTGATGAAAGAGGTTAAAGAGTTTAGGATCTTTCAAGGAAGATCTTAATTCCTCAAAAGATAATTTCAATTCCCCAACTGCTGAATAGGGACGAGAAACTTGATGGACATCATCACGCATGAGGCGAAAATGCAGGAATGGAAGGTGTGGTGTGCAGAGGATGATGGATTTAATGCGAAAAAACGAGGTATTGCCACGAAAGCTGAAGAGGTAGAGTAAAGCAAACAAGATGGAAAGAAAAAAAAGATTCCACATACCCTTCTTCCATCGAAAAACCGACCATTCATCTTGTTCACACAAGCTTGAGCAGAGATGGTGTCTTTAAACTTTATCGTCATGACCCCTTCTTCTTCTTTCTGACATATTCAGCGATCTTATATATTACACAGACCATACAGGGATCTCGAACAAGTATCTCCATTACGACAGACAATCATTTCACAAGCGCTATGAGAGGATATAAGAGTAAAGAGACGATCACATGAAAACCTCTTTAGGAAGGAAAGAACCTTCTATGGAAAAGGAGGGTTCGTAACGAAAGATGATTGAAGACGGATGGAGGAAACGTCATGGGAAATATTCTTTCAGTGAAGGATGAAAATGATGATATGTAAGAAATAAGAAAACAAAGAAGAAGACAACATATACTCACATCATATAAAACCACATTGGTCACTTCTCCCAATGTCTCAGCTTCTTCCCTTACATCCTCTTTCAACTCTAATAACAACCCCGGATCCTCGTCGAGATCTTTAGGACTGAACATGCCTTTCAGGACGACTACGCGGGTGAATCTACTTGCGCCTGGTTTAGGAGCACCGGAGGAGGGTGCGAGTGGGTCGTCGGAATCGGAATCGGAATGCCAAGTGATTTTCCTATCATTAGTCATTCAATCCATACTTGGAATGGGGAGGTCTTCAATAAATGGAGAGGTGGAGGGTACTGCAAGAGTAGTAGTCACTTCGAGGAAAAACAGCTTGTGATGTTCGGGTTGGAATATATCAATGATTCGATCATCTTGGGATAGATAAAGGCAAGAAAATGTGAGATTTCTGAGTTGGAAATGGAGAAGGGGAAGGGGAATGACTTGGCTATGATTAAGACATATGAAGTAGAGAAAGAAGACTCGACTCACTCTTGCATCCTCTTTATCCTCTTTGACATTTTCAACTTTTCTTCGTGACTCAAATTCTTTCTCTTTTCCCCACCTGTCTTTTCACCTTCTACATTCCCATTCCCCCCTTCACCTTTACCTTCCTTTCCAAACGCATCACCTTTTTCGTACTCTGCTTCTCTCACTCTCATATTACCAAACCCTCCACCTAGTTCTAACTCTGTATCATCCAACAAAGTAACCGCAAGACCTACACTACCTTCTTTGAAATACAATACCAATGCCTCACCCTTGAACCTACCCTCATCATCATAATACATTTTTATCCTAGGTTTGCCATCATCACCAATCATCAACACACCAGCTTTCGAAAACACGTTCGCCAATAATTCCGGCGTAGTGTCAGGTGGAAGATTTGTAACCCAAACTCCCGTTTTCTTCGGAGCTGACGCTTGAACAGGTTTCGAAGTGGATTTACCATTGGTGATGCCCACATCAGGGGTGGAGGAGGAAGAGATGGAAGCGAGGGTTGTAGCGGTATCGACCGTATTACCGGTTTTTTTCTTTCTTTGTGCTTCTATACGTTGTTGTCTTGCTAGAGCAGCGTTGGAAGGAGTCTATCGAAAACTCAGATTCGTCCTCATGTGTGAAGAAAGGGGATAAAGAAGGGGCCTTACGGTCTCGTCGACTCCTGATATGGAATACGCGGCTTGTTGAGCTTTCCATTCTTCTTCTTCAATCTGGACGTTGGTTAAAGGTCATACGTTGGACTGTAAGTTCTCTATTCATCTCTCCACAGGACACTTCTTTTCATGTCACTGTGAACCTTTCATACTGCGGAGCACAACCTAGAGGTTTCGAACAACGACAATGGCTTCGACTGACGAGATGTGGACGGTACAGGTTTTGTGGGGATCACCACAGGGCGTTGGAAGTTCCAATATCGGGCGAAGCCAGTCCTGAACGAGACAAATGTAGGCTAACGGGGAGGATACTGAGGAGAGACCAACAAGAATGGTATGATCGGCTTTGACGATGGAGGGTGAAATGCAAACAGAGGAGAGTCAGGAGTATAGACGACGTCAGAAATGATCATCCAAGACAAGATAGAGAAGGGTAAGAGACAGTACGAGTGAGGGTTCCAAGAAGAAAACCGTACCAGAGGAATCCAAGCCTTTCCCGTCCATTCATATTCTTTGCCAGTATCTTCATCTTCATACTGCCATTTCCCCGCCGTCTTGTCAAAATGAACCCTTGGGTCTTGTTCAAACTGACCAAAGATAGGTGCGTTAGGGGGCATGATGTCTCTATACCACTACTGTGTGATTTGTTCAAGATGAGTGAGAAGTATAGATAGATAGAGTAGTTGGAGTAACAAGTCGGGGTGAGAACAGGGAGGCGAATGTTGAAGGGAGGGGTTGGCTTACGTAATTCCCGCGTGGCATTGTCCTCACCGTATGGAGCCCCGCACGGACCAGTCTCGGGTTATAGCCGGAGGAAGAAGTGAATGTGTCTCCCTCCCCTGGCGACCCATCCGACAACTGCTTTTCTTCTCTTTTCCTCTATTCTTACTGATCAGACTTCGTTGATACTATATCTCATAGAAGAACAGCTGGTAGAAGATGTCTGCTCGTGAGTTTCAATCCTGCTGGAGGGTC
>NW_006711233.1:1039631-1058212 GCF_000271645.1 Tremella mesenterica DSM 1558
CGTAGCCATCCTCTCCGGTGGTGGATCAGGTCACGAACCTGCCCATGCAGGTTTTGTCGGTGAAGGTTTTCTCGATGCAGCTGTATGCGGGAACGTTTTCGCCTCACCAAACGTCGCTCAGATCCGAAGGGGTATACATCATGTAACAGGAGAGAAAGGAGCGTTGTTGGTTGTTAAGAATTATACGGGTGATGCTCTACATTTCGGTTTAGCTGCGGAACAACATAAAAGTGCCGGGTTACCGGGTGATGTAAGAGTGGTAATGGTCGGTGATGATGTTGCTGTTGGTAGAGAACAAGGAGCTATTGTAGGAAGGCGGTGAGTCGTATCTTCTACTGTCACCCGATATTCCTCCCCCACATGCTCATCTCAATACCACTTAAAGATAGCTGGTAGATTGTGGCATTGAAGAATCGCAGGGATAAGGCTAGGAGCGAAGATGAGAGGACTTACCCGCTGATATACAGTGGTCTTGCTGGTACTATCTTAGTATACAAAATCGCCGCTGCTCTTTCTTCCACAGGCGCTTCTCTCGATTCCGTTGAATCCATTGCTAAATACATTTCAACCCGTCTTGCAACCCTCGGTGTCGGATTAGAACATTGTCATGTACCCGGTACACGTTCTTCCGAAGCTCATCTAGGACCAGAAGAAGTAGAATTAGGTATGGGAATTCATAACGAACCTGGAACCTCACGAATTTCTCTTCCAACAGTTTCCAAATTGATCGATACAATGTTAAGTAAAATCACCGATACTACCGATCCTGATCGTTCTTTCGTTCCTTTTAATGGTAAAGGAGATGAAGTGGTACTCATGGTCAATTGTCTTGGAGGGATTAGTGAATTAGAAATGGGTGGGATCACTCAAGAAGCTATTTCATGGTTGAAAGAGAAAAATATAAAAGTAAAAAGAGTTTTCTCAGGAACATATATGACTTCACTCAATATGCCTGGGTTCAGTTTAACTTTATTGTTACTTCCTAAAGAAGGAGAAGAGTATGGGACGGAAGAGATTTTGAAATTGTTGGATGCACCGGCTAACGCTCCGGGTTGGAGATGGACAAGTGGGAAAGAACCTGGAGAAATGAGTGAGAAAGAGATACATGTGGAGGTGAAAAAAGGTGAAGAGGTGATTGTTGCTCGTGAGTATCGGTTTGATTTCTCCACCTGGCACCTGTCAGAACCATCAATCAACATCATTCTATTTTCACTTCCTTCTACTTTTCATCTATTCCTCTGGTCATCAATTTTCCACTCTCCGGTTTCCTGGAGAGATGTGGAATCGAGTGAACGATGAAGAAAGGGAACATAGGGGTAGACTCGACCAGTCATATCGGGAGGATCCAAAATATTACATTTCAATGAGGGAATAAAACAAGCGGGATGTGATGGTATTCACCACGAATCAAACCTCACCGGTTCAGAATGGTCACACTGACAAATAGCCGAAAACAGTGAAGAATTCTTAGCCGCCATTATCCGAGCATGTAAATCACTCATCGAAGCCGAACCAGAACTCACCAAACAAGATCAAATAGCAGGTGATGGTGATGCCGGTTTGACTCTTGAAGCGGGTGCAAAGGGAGTTTTGAAAGCTATAGAAGAAGGGAAATTAAAAGGAGAGAATGTGGTAGAAGATATCGGTGTGATAGCTGAAGTAGTAGAGGAAGAAATGGGTGGAACTTCCGGAGCTTTATATTCGTATGTTTCTACTTAATTCTTCTCCTTCACAAAATCATTCCAACATATACCTTGACAATATCTGTTTCCATTTCCATTTCCATTACCATTTCCATTTCCATATCTTCTCTCTCAATTCTTGATGAAGATCCATTTCATCCCCGAACAATCACACATTATTCCTCTTCCAGACTCTTCCAAAAAACATCATTCATCCAGAAAACAAATAATCTCGTTTGATGTTTGAATCAAATCGTTATACTAGAGTAAATATTAACCACCCCTTTAGAATCTTTTTCGCAGGTCTAGGAACTTCACTCCGTTCTTCCAAAACAACTACCACCTCTCCAACTCTTTGGGCGCAAGCAGCAGAAGAAGCATTAAAAACATTATATAAATATACACGTGCACGTCCACCTTCACGTACTTTAGTAGATCCATTAGAAACGTTTATAACATCTCTTTCCACTTCTTCACTCTCCAAAGCGGCCGAAGCTGCTCTTGAATCTGCTGAAAAAACAAAAGAATTAGTGGCAAAAGCTGGTAGAGGCGCTTATGTTAATCAAGAAGAATTGAAAAAGAGGATGGTACCTGATCCTGGAGCTTGGGGAGTTTGGAGGATCGTTGATGGTTTGAGAGGTTATCAAGTTTGATTTTTTTTTTCCTCCTTCCTTGACAGCGTCATTTGATTCGAGATAAATCTTCTTATAGTGGTTTTATAACAAGGGAGAGGTTTTTGAAATGGGGGTTGGTTCTGGGATAGACGATGTTTAGTGTAGAGTAGACGCTGGTTTTGGAGATAGGGGATGGGCTTTTGAATAAAGGGGTGGTTTGAAAGTATGGGTTGGTTCTCTGGATGAATGCTGATTCTGGGGATAAAAGTTGGAGTCGATATCTGTGAATAAGATCAGAGAAGGTGAATGAATGTGGAAGGATAAGAAATGAGAGATCGATCATAGTTTCATGCATGTGGAGAAATACAACAAATAAAAGGTTCATGAAACATGCTTGCTGTCGTATATCGTCTTGGGAGATACTGCATTTCGACTCCGGAATGAAGTAAAGAGAAAGAATTTGTTATCATCGTATCAAAGCCGTTTCTTCACCTTCTACCTCTGGAGGAGAATCTAAAATCACACCAAAGTCGTTTATACCTAATCGACTTTGACGACGTTTCCAAATCAAACACATTATCTAACTCATCAATGATATTTCTTTCACACCGATCTCTTCCTATTACGGACCATCTAATGAGCATCACCACACGACCCTGAACGGTTTATGGGGAACGAAAGGGAGATACGATCATCTTTGGCAGACAGTCATTTCAGACGATCATGTGACAACTTCAAATGATGGAAATGTCAGAGGTTCGAAGTGAGTGACGGGAGAATATTGAAACAAGTAGAAGAGATAAAGCTCAAACTCACCAACAAACAAGCTTGCATACATAACCCAACGACGTAAACCAACCAAGTGGACCATTCAGTCCCTGGACTCAAAATCAAACTCAAAACTAAAACCATAGATCCGGGAACTTGGATCATCATGGTCGATATACTCAGAGCACCTACCAATTTTGCACGGTAGGTTTTGTATAGCTGAGGTGTGAATTCGAATGCTGTTAATAAAGCCGAGGAGAGACCTAGGAAAGCGGCTAGGTGTCGGACGAGGGGATGTGGTGGTGTAGGGGGAAGAGCTATGAGGAGGGTCAGAGAAAGGAACAGGAATAAAAGACTGGAACGTCAATTTGGACTTCCGGAAATCAAGTGAAGTTCATGTGGCCTATTTGAAAGTGAGAGAAAGAAAAGTGGAGTTGGACTAGACTCGTGGGTTGGAACTCGATCGGTTGGATAGGGTGATGGCTGAGGTAGGAAAAAAGGGTAAGCTTACAAATGTATAAAAACTACGACCGATACAATCACTCCAGTTCTCCATTCTGATGTCGTCTCGAGTTTACCCTTTGATCCTGAGATCGCCCCATGAGTCCCGTCATCGTTCAAGGGATGGTCCGGTATGGAAGACGCTTCATCTTCTTCCTCGGTAAGAGTTCCGTAGGCCGAACGAGGGGAAGAGAGATGTACCACACGTTGATATTTGAGATGATGAGGAAAGTATATTATGTAAAGGATGAGTCTGGAGATGAGTGATTTGACGGGATCGGATGACCCAAAGCCCAGAACTCAGAACGACTAGCTATGAGGAAGTAGAGACACTCGAGGCTCGAGGTTTGAAATCAGAAATCCTATCACGAGCTCTTTAAACAAAGCAGCGAGGCGTGATAGATCTAATGACCAAGAAAATCATGATTGGTCAGACCTGATTGAGTTTTTTGAGGAAAATGATGAATACGAACGATTGAGAATAGCAAAAAAGATGTTTGTTTGACTCACATTAGGATGAAGAGAAACCAAAGCATGACCACTTGAAAAAACGCCGTCAAATAACTGAAACATCTCCCAGGGCTCTTCAAATCAGTATCATCTACCCATTGAAGTTCCATCATTCTCGCTGAGAAAGCTACAGCCGACGTTGACTGTAGATCGTACAGGAGGTGTACGACAAGCTGGACCCAGTAATGACTACCATTAGATGTAGGTCAGAGGGTTCTAGCAGTTTTCTGAGAGGGCTTGGTGAAAAATGAGAAGAGCGGAAATTGACATACAACAACTCGACAACATCGAAATAAAGGCCATTGTAAAATTAAAACGTTGAAAAGTGTACTTGTCCCTGCTGTTGATCCTAGAAGGAGGAACCACTGAGATATCAACTACTAGACTCTCTGGACAGATGGTAGAGTTTTGATGTCATGATTGATTTAACTAAATGAGGAGTTATGAACTCAAAAGTCCTTGTGGTAAGTTGTCAGAAGAGGGGTGGGGATGGAAAAAAGTGATTTTGTGAAAGGATTGGTGAGGTGGGATGGGGGGTGGGAGGGGGGAGATACTTACGGGTGAGAAACCTTCTGAAGTACCGGATCGGATGATTCGTAGATGCTAGATTGTTAGCTTATACGGAGTGGAGATTGCTCAATGTATGATCAAAGAGGGTTATACAAGCACTGTGAACGTCAATCATCTCAGAGAAAGATAGGGAGAGGAAACGGGGGAAAGTAATGAGAAAGAGAAGGAGATAAAGTAATGAGAAAGAGAAGGAGATAAAGTAATGAGAAAGAGAAGGAGAGAAAGTAACGAAAGAAAAGACGAGTTCGAGGACAAGAGAGAACAACGCAGAGCAGGAAGAGGAGGAGAGAGAGGAAGGGATACAGGATAGAAAAGAGGGAAGATGAGAAAAACGAGAGAAAAGCAGGAACGAACAAGGTCAAAAAGACATAACTTACCTGAGGAAGATAAGAAATCACCGTTCCGACCAAGATCAAAACGGCCAAGATGACGGGTAAGATGGGTGTTGCCTATGATCAGTTCTCAAGCTCAGTCACTAATTACAGTAAGTTAAGTGTTTGAGGCTCACGGGAGGACAAGTGGACGTATTTGGTGGTGACCACATTTCACTTGCTTACTTGATATCAGTGGTCAGAGTGACAAAGTGGTCAAAGGTGGGAAGGTGCAAAGGTGCAAGTCAATGTAAGAATGGGGCTGCGTGGCGTGGCGGAATGTGGATGACGATGGGTACGATGACGACAAAGTGAGACAGTCAAGCCAGCAGTATGGCAGCATGGCAAAGTATGGGGATGGTAATTATTTGTATGATATATTTGAGACTGAACATGCAGCATGCAATGAGACAGTGACAAAGGTTTAGGGAAAGATCTACATAGCCCAGTACAACACAAAGATCTGCATTTCTGGCACGACGTGCATCTAGGCCCGAGGTAACTCGACCACTTGGTCCACCCCTGGGTATTCTGGTAGATTCAAGTTGTATTTTTCTGCTAAAGAGCTGTGTGTCAGTAGACTCCCTTGATTACCTAGATCACAAACACGAGCAACAAGTAGCCAAGTGAAGGGATGAGGGGGAGGTGACACGGGCGGAAGATGGTGGATGGAAGCGATGACAGCATGACAGGTGTGGGTATGAGTAGCACTATTAGTCAAAGGAGAAGCTAGCAGCGCGAGAGGTCATGATCAACAAGGAAGATGGTGGGTAGAGTCACGTATATCGGAAACTCACTCGGGCACAAATCGTCCTCCTAACCAATGTCGACCTTTATATCCCTTCACACCTTCTTTCGGTGCTGTGAGACTCACAAGTACCTCAGGGTCGATAGTTTCCACAGGCTCGCTTTTGCCTAATGGTCAATCGACAACACAGTGACCCAACCGCGGCCACGAGCCATTCACAGGCAGAAGGTCAGATGACATTGTGACTCTTTCGTTGGTCAGACCAACACACTTGGATAATTGAGCATGGCGGATAGCAAGCCAATCAGCCATACAGAGGGGGCGCGATCTTATTTTACTCTCTTTTTCCTGGGAGGTATAGCGGAACACCATACACAGACCTTCCAGGTGGATGGCAATTGTGTGGAAGGCGATTTGCGACATAAAACCCACCTTGTTCATCTTCCTGAGTATACAACGGTTGAGGACCATCCGTCACTGACCACCCAGAAGGTATATCAACCGACACAATGGGTAAACCGGAATTCTTTAATGATCTCAAGACTCTATCGAAAGGTTTGCGAACGGGTGGTTGGAACGAGAATCCTTATGAGTCAGTCATCTGCTTTGTACACCTTAAGATTTTGAAATCATCCATAGCAAGGCATCGTTCATTCAATTGGGAAGAAAGAAGGGAGAGGACAAGGAGGAGGGAGGAGGAAGGGGGGAAGGGGGGAAGGGGGGGAGGGAAGTAAGAGTTGCAACTCACCAAATATAGCATCCAAAATCAAATCACTAACCCCCAATTTTTTCTCAAATTCCTCAACTTCTTTCAAAATCGGTATATTCAAATTCTGACATTGTTTAAGAAGCCGTTGGTATATATCTTTATTACCAGGTTTAGGAAGGAAGATTGTTGGTTCGTATCGGAACATATGTAAATGTCGAGCAGCTACTAAACCATCTCCGCCCTTGGGGTCAATACGGATACTTTCTCTCGGTCCCTCCATAGCTTGCATACAGATGTTACGAGATGACACGCGGAACTTGTTAGATCGCTAGGGACTGATCTCATTTAGAGACATGGATAGCGAGGGGGAGGGAGTTATTATATGACTTTGGGAGGATAAGGGAAAAGAATGACAAAGACAAGAGAAATTTTTCAGGAATGAGGACACAACAAAATGAACAGTCAAATAACTCAATAGGGAATAATATCAATGTTAATTGACAATGATCATGGACACAAACCGAGTTTTTTGATAAATGAAAAGTTCATGGAAAACTCACTTGATTCCCAGGTCCACAACAAACCATAACCCTCTTATGAGAACTGACAGGATAACTCTTAGTTAAAGCTTGAGCACATGATAATCCAGCAAGTTCCATCAACTACCATTTAAGTTAAGTTAGATTTATCTCAATATCTGATTTCTGGCTATATACAACCTCCCAGTAAAGAAGAACAAAACGTTAAATTCATATAAGGGGAGATGAAAGTAGAGTAGGATGTAGAATGTAACATCGCATGAAAGAAAGAATCTAAACGCTGCGAAAGAGTACCAAGAATTAGAAAGAGAGAGAGTGTGTGTATAAAAGGGGATATATTCAGTGTGAAGAATGAAACACATTATTGGATATATAGAGTTGATAAAGATTGTGAAGAACACTCACTTGATCAAGTGAGAAAGCGTAAGTGTTAGATGACATGAGTTCTTCATCTATCTTTCATGATCAGCTTGAGTTGTTTGGGGAAAGTCAAGCACTCACCTGTTGAGCTAACTTTTGACTTATATATCGGATACTCATCGTTGTCAATCTTATGAAGCAGCGTTCGGAGAGAGGCTGTATATGATACCTGTATAGTTATTGGAATGAAGTTTAAAAGAAAAACCAAGCCAAAAGTGGAAAGTGAAGAGTGAAGTGGAATGATGTCATATTCACTTGTACATATCTTATGCATATCGTATACCACATTGACGTCTCATGCAATTTCTATTCGATTATTCTTCTACCATGTTATCTACCAACTCAAACACCCACTGATCCGCTGAGATCCCAACAGATTTATATCCTCTACCAGACAGACACCCAACCCAAATTCATTCCCCGGAGTGAACCCCCTACTCGAAACCTGCACAATCCTTGAAGAGAGAGGATGGACGGACATATCCACTATATCTTCCCCTTGAGTAAATTCTTAATCATCTCCCTTCCTGTAATCCTCACGGTGTGATACAATGTGATCAGGTCCAAAGTGGAGAAAAACGTATCGGCAAACCCGAATGGCAACATGAGAGGTATCCAACCTATTTCATCAGCTTATCATCCTTCTTTGCGGTCCCCAATCCAGCTAACAGGTCAGATCGATAAGCGGGGAGCTGAGCCGAATTATTACCATGTTGGAGTGGAATAGTCGTAGTGAAGGTGAACAATATGTGGGTCACACTCACCCTGTGCATACTCCAACGCCCAAGTCTCGGGGATCATAGCATATTGCTTCACCACACCTTTACGCATTAGATGTACGTCTCCGGGATTATAAACTTCTCGAATCAGATCACCCGCTTCGAATGCCGTTTGTTGGCCGGTAAGAATATGGAAGTAATCGTCAGCTGTATGACGTCCGGTATGACCTTCTGTTCCTACTGCTGAACCGAAGATGATCATGTATCTGGGATCAGTCGTGTTCGATGCCTAAGCAAGACATCCTTCCCCGGGGAGGGGGGTTGGGGGGAGGGGAGGGATGAGAGCGAATATCAAATACGTTCATCGTAGAAAGAGAAGATGTTCAATAGCGAAGGTGGAACGCACACCATACCCTGTAAATGTTGGGCATACGGACTTGTACGAGTGATAACAAGGTTCAACAATGAATATTGTGAAGATGGTATAAATGAGTGGGAGGAGTAGGAAGGAAAGACTCACTCGGTGATACTAGCATGTATCAGAAACATACTTCCCATAGCCCCACCGGCATTATTAAACACCCATTCTTTCTTATTATGAAAATCAACATTGAGACTGGCTTCAGGATGTTGTTCGACCAACTGGTTCAGAAGTGTGGAAATGATAAGTGAAGTGTTGGTAGGTACTGAAGTACCTGATTCAGCGGCTATAGAGAGGGATCGTTGGACACATGCGTTGATGGATTCAGGATTGAATGTGTAGAATCGGGACTTGATGTCAAACTTTGTCCATTTCCTCACAAGCCTCGGATGGAGAGTTACGCTACCTCATCGGACTCGTCCACGCTAGTCGGCCGCAGCTCATTGCTCACACCAGGATACAGATTAAGTGTCATAATATTCTGATCATTTCCAGTCATCGTGGATCCCATCTCAACCTCTAACGAGACCAGCGCTCGGGAACAGGATAGTGTGAATGATGTTCCCAAGAAGTGTGGGGGGCGAGGGGGTTGTAGGAGACACAATATCACATGAGCGAATAGGAGAGACAGCAGGCTTAAGAAAAGAATATAGGATAACACTCACATTGATACTGTTAAGATACGACCCCACTACTGTCAAAGCCCCCAGCAAGACAGCGATTGTCAGGTATCTCTTCACACCCCCTGTGGCCGTTTTTGAGCTCGCCATTTTGCGTTATCGCTGCTTCTGATCTCGTCCTTCAACCTCAGAGTCTGTTATAGTCCCTATGTGGTCCCGCGTGTATAGAGACCTGGGAAACAGTCGTGCCCGTGTACCAAATGGTACGATTATATTGTTTTGCTCCGGTGGAATGTTGAAAAAAGTGGTACGATGCAAATGCGGGGTAAAATCATGCGCGGGGAGGGAACATATACATTACGTAAAAGAGCATAACCTACGTCCGAGTAGGCCTGCTAAAGTACTATGTGGAATAGTATAGTGGCGAGCCTACTCGACCTCCACCTCGAACAAAGTACAAAGCCAGTTGAATGTTCCTTAACCCTTTGACATCGTACTTTGTAGTGATCGTGAAGAGTAGCCAGAGAAATACAAGACAAGATGGATATCCGACAAGCTACTATCGATGATCTTTTAGGAATGCAGAATGCTAATCTGCTCAATCTCCCGGAAAACTACACTTTCAAATATTGTGAGTGGTATTCTTCCCACTTTCCTTCCTACCTTCCGGACAGCTCTCTCACGTACGATCTCAAAGTAAAGCTCAACGACTCTGTCCTCGATGCTGCTTGCAAGCTCAGAAGTGAAGATGTTGGACTGAAGATTGACCAGGTTGAGTATGAAAGAATGGAGGAACCTATGAACATGAAAGTGGTCGGACAGTGGAGAAAAATGACGGAAGTGGGATTGTCAGCTAATATGAAAGACCTCTATCATGCTCTTACTTGGCCCGAACTTTCTTTTGTCGCTGTTGATCCTAGAGGGAGAATAGTGGGATATATCCTAGCGAAAATGTAGGTCCACTTTTCTTACACCACATCGGCATCTCCTTTCAGCTTTGTAAATCTGGGACCATTCGACCACAATCACACATCCCTGAGAGTTAGGGTTAGGAATCGTACTTTCTAGTCTATCATTGAGATTCAACTCTCTTGATCATGAGGAGCCAAAAATTGTCTGGCTCTTTTTGTTTGACACAAAACCTCTTATTCTCGATATGCAAGTTGGGTGTAGCCGGGGAAAAGATGAATCTTCCAAGTCGACAAAGGGAGAGCTGACGATAAGGGATGAAGATTCTACTGATGAAGTGATAGGACATGTCACTAGTATATCAGTATTACGACCTTATAGAAGATTAGGATTAGCCAACAAGTTGATGAAACAATCTCGTCAGTGTCCCTTCTTTACTCGCTCACCACCTCTATATTTGTTGCTTTGACGTGACATGTTACCAATTGGGTTTTCCTCCGGTGTGATCCAAGAGAACGGTGGAAATGAGCTTTTTGTCTGCGTGTCGAAGTGAGAAGAGCTGATTTTGTAGAAGAAGCAATGGTAGCACATTACAAAGCGAGTAAAATCACTTTGCATGTACGTAAATCCAACCGGGCGGCCATCTCCCTTTATAGGGATACGTTAGGTTTTGAGGTGTTTACGATGGAGAAGGGATATTGTGAGTTTATCCATCATCCATTCCCTTCTTTACTCAAATGCAAAAAAAACAAACTCGTCCAACCATTTGACAAAGCTCTTTCAAAGATCTTTCCCCTTCCCTCTCTCACACCTTAGCACCATAGGTGTCTTGGCTTCTCGCACCTCGTACTCATGTTGCTCGCTGTGAAAACGACTAATGTCAAGATGCGGATAACGAAGACGCATATGGAATGAGATACATATTCCCACAAGCTTCATAACCTATACAACCCTGACATCTATATAAGCATATGTATCAACGTTCCTCTATTATGTCAACCACCCTTCAAATCTTCCCTTTCAACCTGTCTGAGAACATTAAACATGCCTCCCTGCTTACAGTCACTGTACACGGTATCACGGTATCTCTTATCACTACTTCCCAGATTAAAAATCATGACTATAACTAATTCAGGGATGACGTATTAAAAAAACCGAGATAACCGAGCCAAGCGGTATTCCCTCAAACCTTCGGTCAAGACGGTCCGATTTCTATCTTTCTACGTTTCTTGTCAAAGTACTTAAACATCCTTCATCCTCTCACCACATTTGAACCTCGTACTCTCTGACAGTGACATCTTTAGCGTTCAACAGTTGTAACCATCCAGAGATATAGACAGAATACAGTGAGAGTGAATTTGAAACCAAAATGTCAGGTAGAACCAAACTTGATCGTCTATCCGAACTGGTCAACATCGACGTCGACTCTGTAGATCCAAGAGTAGCAAAAGCATTACCGTTCAAAGCTTTCAACCAAACTAGTAATCAAGCTGTTTTCTATACTGCTTTGTGTGATGAATACAATAAAGAAGATTATGAGTGGGCGGTGAAGGAGTTTGGGAAAGAGGGATGGGCAGAAGTTTGGGATAGGTTTGTGAGTTGTCTTTCGTTTCGTTCCTTTGCTCCACCCTTCCCACAGATATCTTCACCACTTCTTTCTATCCGGCTTACCCCCTCGTTTTTCTCTCCCTACGTCACTCATAACACCCTTCCCATCTATGTCACCTACATATCCTCTGCTAAAATACTTCTTCAACCTAACACACTCACCCCGCTCCAACCCTCATCATGTTGCTGGTGTTGAAGGAAAACCACGAGGCAAGGTCAAGCAATGTGTCAACTAGAGTCATAGATCTTCACTCATAACAGTGTTGTAAACTATGCGCCAACAACTTACCCAACGTCCAAAATCGCGTACTCATTCGATTATCCCCTCGTAATCTAAAAAACAAAGATACAGTCCTCGCTCAATGTCATAACTTTGATAAAATCTTTTCCGAATTAGGTGTTTCGAGAGATCAATACGGTATCAAGATTCCCGTTGTTGGAATAGGTATGGCTGCGGCTAAAGAATTGAATGAACAAGGTATCAGAACTTTAGGAACTAGTTTGTTCGGTTTACCGCAAGCTATAGCTGCTAGTCAAGCTGGATGTTTTGCTATTTCTCCTTATTACAATGGTGAGTTATCAACTCTTCTACTAGTCAATCACCACTCATTCTCGTCTGGTATATTCATGTTGTTGAGGTACACGTATGAATTCGTTTATTCCTAAACCCCTTCAATGACCCCTTGTATCTTTCATGAGACTCGGTTTGATGTTATTTTGGCTTGGTGTTATTATATGGCTTGCAGTGATAACCCCACTTGTCAATCATCCCTATCCCTCGGTATCATTACCTACCCTTCCATTGGGAACTTCACGCTGAGAAGGGAAGCAAATTAAGACGAACGATCACGTGTTTCATCTCGACGTGAAGATTAACGATCAGAGGTCAGAGCTTATTCGGATAAATCTCTTTGGCCAGATGTTCAAGATCCAGCGATTAACGTGAGTCTCTCTTCTCACCTTTCGAAGATCCGATCTGGTCGTTTCGGTGATCATACTTTACAACATAATCTGGTGATTTATATGATCATCTTTCACTACTTATCTGGCTACTTGATTGCTCACCATTCGACGACTTATTTGACGAGTTGAGTGGGAAATGCGATCAGAAGACTGATGATTAGCATCCAATGTCAGCTAGACTTATTCATATTCTAGAAACATATACCAAACTGTACGAACAGACGGGGAAAGAACAACCTATTATCATCATGGCTTCGTGAGTTATCTTCCTTGTCATGTCTCAACATATGTACAATAATCACACACATCATATTCATTGGATTCCTCAAACATGTCAGTTGTACCCCGGAAACGTTTGCTCTCAACGCAGCTCAATGCCAAGGATATCACTTACTTTCATCCCACTGAAGGTCAACCGCACTTGGCTCGGTCTCACCACGTCACAACAGTGATTGATCTGAAACCACTGATACCTGACGTGATCCCAACCTTCCATGTCTCCAGTCCATCATCGGATATGAAAAGGGAAAAGAGAAGAGACATCACTGATATCAGTCACGCAAACCTCGAAGAACTCTTCGCCACAGCTTCTCTTGGCGTACAACACTCTACCATCCTAGGACATCATCTAACCGAACTTGCCGCTACTCCAGATGATCTACCTCCACACGGATATATCAAACCTTCTCATCCTTACAAAAATCGTGTTACACCAACACGATTCACCTTACATTCCACTTCTGACCCTTTGGCAGGTCCCGATTGGGATGGAACTTTAGCAAGGACCGATATTGATTATCTAGCTAATGGAGGGGAAGAATTGGATAAAGCTATTAAATCTGATCCTGTCGTCACGGGGAAAATCAAAGATGTTTTAGATATATTTCATGGAGAGGAAGAGAAAGCGAGGGAGAAGATTGAGAAGGATATAAAGGTTTTGTTTGGGTAGTTAAGTGGTTGAATCGATAACATAACATTTATGTTGATGTATGAATTATCATCTGTCTCACCCTTTTCCGTTCCTCCATTACCTCAATCTGTTCCTTCCTCTTTCTTGGATATCTTCCACTTTGCTCTTTCTTGGACATCTTCCACTTTACTCACGAGGGAATCATGCTATATCATCTCTTTGCTCTCTTACTGCATCCCTCACCTAATCAGATGCACACCTACACCCTAATGCACGAGAACATTTGACACGTTGGTCTTGAACGAGATGTTCAAGTGGACCCAAGAGTGGAGGTAATTTAACCCCGAGATTAACCGGTGAATCCTGACAACCGGCAACATCGGCCCGATCCTTCCTTCCTTTCTCAGCCCATGTCACTCTTCTTCTCCTGCACTACTAGTAACAACACATAGGGTGAATTGGATCATCTAACAAAGTAGAGTAGACAAATCTAAAACATCTGAAAGATATAAAGTAATCAATAATCTCAAAGTTACTCTATACTCTAATTTCATTCTCTTCCCATTGACAAAAACACGTTGACAACTACTCCTTTTCAAACATGTCATCAACAATAAATGGTCTACCTAACCCTCCCATCTTTGAACCAAGAGATAATCCAGGTTTCATCCTACATGGAAAGCTTAGAACTAGCTACGAGCAAGTCAGTTTATCTTCTTCATATCCTTGGATTTGTATCCCCATTTGAAACTTTACATCTTCTTCTGTATGTTCTTCTCAGATCCTAATGGTGAAGAAACTTTTGAATCGGGTGGAATGGGGGTTAAAGGCGTAGTTGAAGAGTGAGAGGACGGTTGCTTGAGTGTATAGAAGAAGGGTATTTATAATTGTTATAACAAAGGAAGAACGTCACGTTTGTTTGGTCGATAAGAATATATGAGTTCTTCATTATATATCGGAAGAGCAGTAGAGACATATCACGAGGGAGGTTTATGAAATACCAAAGAAGGGAAAGATTGGTTATAGATGTCGATAAAGAAAGAATACTAATGAATAGTTGCCCGTACCTCACGTAGGACCCGATGAAGTTCTTGTGGAAGTTAAGAAAACTGTCAGTGATTTGAATTGTGATAGACGAGCTTGGAAGCTGATAAGAAGGGAATTTGTGGTTCTGATGTACATTGTTAGTTTCTTCTTCGTCTTCTTCTTCTCTCTTATAACACCCTCAATATATGGACTCTTCTTCATCTTTCTGATTTCACACCTGATTTCAGTATCGACCTCTTGATTGATCACCTCGTCATGGTCCCTTTTGTCTGGTCACCTTATCCTACTTCCTCTTGAACGTGACCTCGATTCAGTAAACCCTCATGATCATTCACTTCTATCAAGTCAAATACCTATTGAATGTTCTCGAAAGATAAACACTCTATAATGACTTCCCACTATCTCACAGATTACCGTACGAGCTGAGCAAAGAATGAAGGGGGCTATTGCCATGAGCTATGAATGAATCACGGAGAGGATGTCCGCTCACTTCAGTCTACAACACGGGGAAAATGGGACTCGTATCATGTTGTGGTCCCATGTGTCTAGGACACGAATCATCCGGTATAATCGTTCAACTGGGTGCTAATTGCGCTGCGAAGGCTGCAGCGGCGGAAGAGGTTGAGAAAGCACTCACGAATGGTCAAGGGTCGGATAATGTTAGGGGTGTTGTTGGTGCTAGAGCTTTGAAATTGGGTGATAAAGTAACTATGGAGCCAGGGAGTGAGTTATTGACTCTTTGTCCCTTTCATGACATTCTCATCCTTGAGCGTCACCCCTCTGTATACCATCATCCTTCTCTGTCTGATACAAATCCCGTACAATGGGCTGCGGTTCGATGAATTGTGACTGGCTGGTTGAACGGTCGTGTAGAGGATAATGGATTGGCGGTGACGGGCTTCCTAGTATACGGATTTCGATGCTGATATTTAGCAACCTGTAGAATGTGCTCAGATTGTCGTAGTGGTCGTTATCAGGTATCTAGCCTATTCCTTAGCTCCACGATCCACCCAAGACGAAGAGCTGAATCATAGATCTGCGAACATATGGCTTTTGCAGCTTATCCACCTTTTGACGGTACTCTTCAGAGGTATTACAAACTGTAAGTTATTTCTTACTTTATCAACGTTTCCTCCCCCCCTCCCCTCCCGCCTCCTTACCGCCGCCACGAATAACCACCCAGCCATGTTGTTGTTCACTTAGTGTACGGACGAAGTGAACCAATGATATTTCTCGCAACGGTTCCAACAACATCTACCCCTATGAACATGCTCATCATGGGATCCGCAAGAGGGACATGAAGAGAAATCGAATAAATGCTGATTCTCTTCCTAGCCCAGCAGACTTGGTCTACCCCTCCCAGACTCCGTAGACCTCGTCTACGGTGCAATGATGGAACCTCTATCCGTCGCCGTCCATGCTGTCGCCACCACCGGTGGAGTGAGAGCAGGATGGAATGTTATCATCATGGGTGCAGGTCCGGTAGGACTTTTAGCTATGGGTGTTGCGAAAGGTATGGGAGCGGCAAAGATCGTAGCGGTAGATATCAATACGGAAAGATTGGCATTCGCAAAGACTTATGCTGCTACTCATACTTATGTCCCTGTAAGTGTTTTTTTTTTTTCATTCATCGGTCCATCAACCCCCCACCCCGGAACTGATCCCGAACCCACTTTGTTGAGTCATGTTTGCAGGGGAGTTTTCTTCCATCTCAACTCCTCCGATCTCCATGACTCTAGATTCCCGCTTGGTGATAAGTGAGAAGTCAATCGCTTCTGTCATTGTCAAATGGTCAAATACACAAGACGCCAATCATTCTCTCACGAAGTTGTGGAAAGGGTGTTTTTGCATTGTTGTAAATGGTCAGTACTGACTATCAGTGCGCTCAACTTCCTGATGAGACTCGTCCGCAGTATACCCTTCGAGCAGCTGCCGATCTGTTATTATCTACTGGTACACCTGCCAGAGGTCCAGGATCGATAGATCTGGTCGTTGATGCGACCGGAGCGGAAGTTTGTGTTCAGATGGGTTTGAATGCTGTCCGACCTGGGTGAGTCATAATGACTCTCATTCATTCTTCCTATAACCCTCACTTCGTCGTGCTGCACCCCTCCCTCCTTACTACACCCTCGCGGCACTTGCCAGATCTTGCCATCACGTACTTACCTGTAGTCCCACGAGGGTCTCATGGTTATAAAGCTATGAACCTCCACTGACATCTAGGGGAACTTATGTTCAAACGGGTTTCGGTAACCCTGATATCCAAGTTCCGATGTTTAGGATCACTACGAATGAGATTACTATCAAAGGTGGATGGAGGTATGGTTCAGGAGATTAGTGAGTTGATAGTTTATCTTTCTCTTTCTAACTTATCTCTTCAACCCCTCCCCTTCCTCTTCTTTGCTTCCTCTCACTTCCCTCTTGCCATTGTTCCTCCAAACTATCTTTTCGTCCTTTAAGATATGAACGTACTAACACTCAAGTCCCCTCGCCATCGATTTAGTCTCTCGTGGATTGGTAGACCTCAAACCTCTCCTCACACACACTTTCAAATTCACAGACGCGTTGGAGGCGTTTGAAATTACGAAAAACGGTAAAGATAGGGATGGCAAGTTTGTGATTAAATGTGTCATTGATGGTCCGGAGTAGGGAAGAGGGTTTTGTTTTGGTCATTACTTCTATGAGAGTGTTTTTTGGAGTTGAGTTATGCATCTACCTTGGTGATCAATATAAAATATCTTTTCGACTTTGTTTTTCTATCCCACATAAGGTGAATCTACTCGACGTTTTGTAAGTACTTTATGTCCCAGCCGTAACAAACATGTAAGGTTCTTTATGCTCTCCTTTCCTCGATCACTGTACTGTATGTGTGGAACGTTTCTAATCCATTTCCTTTACTTGCACACATTCAATTCCCACTTGTCACTTGAGTATCAGGGTTCTCTTACTTTACTTTCAATACCTATTCGGACTCTACTCGTACATATCGTATTTATACAATGTCCACCTTCCGAATGTTTAACACCTTTCCGAACAAGTGGTAGTGTACATACATACGATGACATCATGTTTCGGTCCGAAGTATCCGGGATTTCTCCGTCCTCCGAAAAAAAGCTAGACCATTCCGAATCTCAATCACAATCTCAATCAGTTTGATACTTGATCTAAGTACTTTTCACTTTTGTTCCTTCGCGTTTCTTCTCACAAGCTTTTCTCTCTTCAGTAACAAATATACAGGATTGAAAAGATGGCTTTACATCGTCAGAATACCTTGTGAGTTTTACGGATCGTTCGAAAGAGGGAGTGTCGAGCGATGAGGAATGGGGGATTGGGGGTGAAGGAGAGGGTTGATGGGAAGGAGGACAAATGGTTGAAAGAGATGGGAGGAAACGTTAGATGTTTCATACAAGAGGTTGAGAGTTGAAGATGTGAACAATCACAAGAGCAGGTCTGACCAACAGGAACACAGGCGCTAAAGTCGATTTGATAGGTTATGGAACTTGGCAATCTGCTCCAGGTGAAGTAGGACCAGCGTTAGTTTCTTTCTTCTTCTTCTTCTTCTTCTTCTTCTTCTTCTTCTTCTTCTTCTTCTTCTTCAATGATACCCTCATTCTCTTGATAAACGTCCAGTTGCATCAAAAGGAGAGATCACTATGTGATTGGTCCGTTGGTAGAGTAATCAAACTGATCACACAAGTGTCGCTGAAGCTATCAAAATCGGTTATAGACATATTGATTGTGCTTTGGTTTATGAGAACCAACCTGAAGTTGCGGAAGGTATCAAAGAAGGTTTGAAAGCTGTTGGTGAGAATCGTGAAGATTTGTTCATCGTTTCTAAGGTGGGTCTTCATTCTTTGCTTTGTCCACATCCCCTCCGCACAACACAACTAATCTTTGTCCCCTGGTCCACCCTCACCACTCTCCTCACCATCTCCCCCTATCCTCTCCCGGC
>NW_006711233.1:1058723-1071158 GCF_000271645.1 Tremella mesenterica DSM 1558
CCGATTGAGAGGCGGTGTGCCTTGGGGCCGAGGATGGGATAGGGAAGTTAGGATGAAGCAGACTCCAGCCCCCCATGCTGCACAAGTCTGATGTAGGATTATTATGATGACCCGAGAGATGAGGGATGAAGGGGTACCCTTTTAGTGTCATTTGCCTGTCGTCGATAGCTATTAATATCCTTCGTCCCTAATCAGGAACAACACTAGACATCTCCCTCTTCTTCATCTTCTTGTTCGTCGCTCCATACCATGGTCACCATGGTCACTGTCAGTCTTGTCAGTTGTCCTGATTGTCGATAGTCGTCTTGATTCCTGTTCAATCTCAACGCACCGTGTCTGGACGCCCTATCTATTTTGACTTCCCCCCCCCCCCCCCCCCCCCCCCCCCCCGCGGCCGTGTAAAACACGCTCTGACCTGTTCACGAACACACCATCTGACCTCAGCTATGGTGCAACTCCGCTCGTCCCAGTGACGTAGAAGCAGACCTCGATCTTACCTTATCTCAACTAGACACACCTTATCTAGATTGTTACCTCATTCACTGGCCAGTAACATTCGCAGCTGGTAAAACCCTTCAACCCATCGAACCAGGATCAAACCCCACCGTTCGTCATATCGATCATGACGCTCCTGGTATAGTTGCCACATGGAAAGAATTAGTTAGAATCTTTCAAGAAACTAAAAAGGTTAGAGCTATCGGTGTTAGCAATTTCACAGTTGAACAATTGGAAAAAATCATAGATGCTACTGGTGTGATTCCAGCTATGAACCAAATTGAATGTCATCCTGGTTTACCTCAACCTGAATTATTTGAATATTGTGAGTTTACAGTATACTCTTTTGTCAATCAACCATCCCCCCCTCCCCCATCGAACCTCTCCCATGACTCTTTTACATATTTCCCCTTACTTGAATCACAACGATTTTCAACTCTCCCTCAATCCCTTATTCCCTCTGGTCAACTCATATCCATCCTCATTGTCTAATTAGCGTCAAGTACCTCCTCACTCAGAGTAATACCACATTCACCATTTCCTGAGATTGCGAGTTAGTTTCATAGACGTGATAAGTTTTGTCAACTTCTCTCTCAGGGCAGTTTCGATTTTCATGAAAATCGAAGTAGTTGTGTGAAAAGGATCACCCAGAGATGAAAAGTTGACTATTAGTAAGAAAAAAGGTATCGTCATCACGGCCTATTCTTCTTCCGGAACAACATACCAACAAACCACGGGATTTCTGATCTTCCTCAAATCGTCAATTGTCTGAAAAAATCGAAACAACCTGTTCAGTTTGTATCGCTTGGTGTGCTCATCAAGGTTTCTGTGTTATTCCTAAATCTGTAACACCTAGTCGTATCAAGGTCAGTTCTGTGCTTTTGTATCTTTTCCTCAAATCGTTACAAACTACCACATCACCTACCGGTGTTCATTCATCTTTCCCCTTTCCCCATTTTACATCGATGATTCATAAACATCTCTTCTTCCTCCTTCATCCAACTGGAATTCAAAGGGTTTTTCTTTCCAATTTCGTCCAATATCAAAAAGACACAGCTTTCGATCCACACATCGTCTCCCAATCAACCACCAACTTTCATACTGATCCTTGAACAAAGGGGTCATTCCTATCACAATGTCTCATTCATCTTCACATTCTCAAAACCAGTAATCCAATAAAACAACCAAGACCTTCCTCAAACCTCGTTCATCTGAGCGGTGACGAGATGGAATGACGATTAACATTCAGGCAAACTTTGAAGATTTCACTCTTTCCGACCAAGAATTCGAAGAGATATCAGCAATAGGTCATTCCAATTCCGTCAGAGGTAACATTCCAGCTAAATATAACCCACCTTGGCCCGTTGATATTTTCGGGACTGAAGAGGAAAAAGGTTTGAAGAAAGTTTGGTGATTCTTTCTCTCTCTCTCTCTCTCTCTCTCTTTGTCGTTATCGTCCTTGAGGAAAACATACACATTGTGAGAAATGTAGAAGAGATGAGAATATGGAATAACATATGATATGAAATGAATCGCAGAATCGTACTTTAAAGAGTTAAAGGAATGAAGAAAAGATGAATCAATTTCAAAACGTTCATCCTTATAACGGTGATGATCTGACATCAAGAAGGTGATAGATAATATCGAAAATCCCTGTACCGGTTAGTTTTCCAACGACAGAGAAATAAAAGATCGTCTGTCAAGTAAATTTGATTTGAGGATAACCTTGCTTGATGTTTTGATAAAAAAGACTGAATCTTAAATCTGAGGATGAAAGTTAGCTTAAAGGATGGAAGACAAAGAAACAAAACGTTGTAAATGATAACATGACTCCTCAATCTAAACTTTCACTCTTCAACTCTTTTCTCAATTTTTCAACTCTACTTTCAACGTTATCCAAAACTTTTATTAAATATTCCGTTTCCTCTTTTACCGTTCCTTTTCTCTTACTGATACTCCCACCCTCACCTCCCATATCATCTCTCCCGTCCAATCCTGTGATCCCAGACGACGTATCATCTTCACTCGTTCCACCCATTCCATCTAATCCACCCAATCTACCACCACCCCCAGCCAAAATCATCCTCATAGCTCTTGCCAACTCCATTTCAGTATTCCTATTCTCTCTCCTCATTCTTCTCTCTTCAACTTTCTCAACAGATTTATATCCTTTATAAGTATACAAATTCGAAATTACCAATAAAACAATGACTATCATTAAAAAACCTTGTTTGCTCCATACGGAAGGAAGTAAATCTGATAACATATCGGAAACAGCTTGATAACCTTGATATAAAGCTGAAAAAAGTGATCCCAACCCAGATAAGAAAGAATCAAACGCTCCTTGTAAATAAGCGTAATCTTTTTCATGTCTTTCTCTTCTTGTTCTTGCTGCGTATTCTTCAGCTTCTGATTTTTGTATTTCACCTTTTTCAAAAGAATTCGAATGAAGTTGGTTATGTGATGATGGGGAATGTGATTTTGATTGCGTTTGATTGATATCAGGATCTGTGGAAAGTGAAGAAGAAGGATCGACACCATCTACTAAGAATTCAGTAGGATGTGCGGAAATGTATTGTCTCATTCCTTGTGATAAATCTGAATGATATGTTTTTTGACCTTCTATAGCGGATTTTTCAATGATCCCTGATTATTAGCGTGATTGATTTTCCCTCTTTCCTCTTTCCCCCCCTTCTATCCACCGTGACAGTGAGACGAGGGAAGTTTTGAAAGAAAAGAGACACTTGTTGGGATGGACATCAGGCGAGTGTGTGAAATGTGAAGAAACTTCGAGGAAAAACGAAACGTTGACATGAAGTCACAACGAGTCATAGTGAACGATCGTGAGATGGATCGGGATATCGCAAGAGGAGATAAGACTTAAGAACTTCACTAACCTTTTACCCAACTCTTCCCAGTCCATTCAACACAAGTACTAACGACGACCCTTGTCGAACCAGCTCCAGCCCACATCAAACAAGTCCTAGTCTTGACACTGAAAACTCCTCCGGATGGTACGTCTGGCGTTCTTGTGGTAGTTACCATAGTCACGAAATCATCAAAATCCAAATGTTCAGTTTCGTCGATTATATGACATTTGGTTTGTTTAGGTCCTATACTTCCGTTTAGAGGTTTGATATATGACATGCTTCTTGTGAGGTTTTTATCTCCGGGGGATTTAGGTCTCCAATCTGATGTTTCTATATCTGTAATTGGTCAGCTTCGATTTTCTTGTCTCCACCTCCCCTACAGCTTCTTTCTTTGTCCAACTCTCGAGGTTATTTTCTCTTTGTTACGACTCTTCCCACATGACTAGTATTCAAATGTTGTCCAAATCTTCTGCAGACCGCGGAACAGGCGACGTGTGGTTTGGTAGAGCTGGCGACGTAAGGAAGAGGACGGTGCTCCAGATCAGACTTGAAGTCCATCGCAAGTGACGTGCATGATTGAGGAGTGAGCAATGAGGAGAGTAGAGGAGTGAGCACATCGATGTTAAAATGGAAATAAACTGGAAGAAAGAGGGGAGGACAAGTCAAGCAGAAAAAACTAGATATTGAAACAAAAGACACTTGACTCACCTTTCAATTTCTCCACATCCGATAAAAAGCCTTTATACCATTCACTGGTAAACATCAAATTATATATTTTTTCAGGAGAACTTGGAAAAGTCGTTTCCAGAGCTACTTCGGAATAATGTCTTCCTTCTTTCCCACAAGCACAAACAGTCTTCGCGTGACCTTTTTTAGGTTTATCCAATACTATATCCTCCGTCTCTTCCGTTTGTCCGGTTTCAACAGTATCACCAGCTATTGATCCTCCTGGTGAAGCTGCCACATGCAGTGAGATTGATGACATGGTCATACTTGGATTACAAAGACGCCAAATGTTCATCATTACGTCGAAAACGGAATCTCGTGATAAGAAAGAAGCAAAGACGTAGGTTTTTCCTTCTGTCGTTGTGATGCCGATAGCGTTTGGGATTACCAAAGCTGTCATTTTCTTTTCTATGCGTTTGATGTCGAGGAAAGCGATGACGAGCTGGAATCAGCGTGAGTTTACAGTAAGGATGACAGGTTTGAAAGAGGAGATATCGGCTATCCCGATCGATATAAGGGACCACTTCAAGAGTGAGATATGAGGGTTGGGTGTTTATATAATGATGCAGTGGAGAAGTTTGTATGTCATATAGGTTGTCGGATAATCCGATAAAAAGGAGATTACAAGGGATACCATAAAAGTAAGATATGGTATAATCTGAAGAAAGGATAGGAAAGTAAAGGAACGAAAAGACTTACGTTTGTGGTCCAACCTAATATATTGGAATGGAATGATATATGATTCTCCGAGATGAACAATCTACCTTGAACTAAGATATCTTTGTTGAGTGCACAACCGTAATCTGGATCATTAATATTTACCCTACTGCCATAGTGTCCTTCTGTCTCTTAGAAACGTGTGGGTCCGTGTGTCAGTACGAGATGATGAATCGAGGACAAAGAGTGGTATCAACCAACATGCGTGGGAATCTGACGACGGACGAGATGGTGTGTGACGATGAGAATCGAAAGATCGACCACTTAAGGTGAAAGTGATATTAAAGGCCCTTCGTCGTATCCTCCCGAGCAACAGCGACAGGGGATGAATGACGATTGACAGGGTCGAGAGACGCCATTCAAGGTGACTGGAAAGAATTCGGATGAAGAAGTAAGATGGCAGAGATTTCGGATGATCAAGAATAGTAGTGAAAGCACACAAAGAGACAAGGCAAAGTGATAAGATGATATGAGTATTAGGAAAGGATGAAATCGAATTCCAACTCACCATCAATAAGATAATCCCCTTCATCAATCTTTGGAAAAGTAGCATGAAATTCACCATTCCTTCTACTACTAGCCACAGCAAAACCAGTAACAGGTAAATGTTCATCAACACCTTCACTTAATCCTTCACTTTCATCATCATATTCAGAACCTAATTCACTATCTTCATCATCTTCCGTCCTTCCAGTCAAATAAGGACTTCTACCAGTTCCTTTTTGAGATTTCGCGGATAATAACTCTTCATGGGCGTTATTAGCATTAGCAAGATGTAAACCACTTTTAGCTAATGCTGCAGCGACACTTTGTGGGATATTTGTTGATGCGTTAGACATACGTCTATCTTTTTTATTCTTTTTACTTCCACTACCTCTTCTATTATTCGGTAATTGAAGATTATTGTTATGATGAAGATTTTGGTTTTGAAGTTGAGGTTGAATGATAGGAGAAGCTTTCCCTGAAAGTCGAGTTACTAAACTACCTGATCTACTACGATTATGACCTGTTGAAAGTGTTGAAGAACGACCTTCTCGAAGATGTTTGATGGATTGTGAAGAGTCTGTGCGATTCATTGTTGGTGCTAAGGAAAGTATGTCTGGTGTGACGGGAGTTGAAAGGGATGGAGTCATTTTGATCTTAGTCGATGAGGTTGGTTGAGAGGAGAAAGTTAGAGGATGTGGTGTGGTAGGTGAATCGAGATATACCTGTGTTGGTTAGTTCAAGTTTTATATGACGTTTGTTGTTGATGATTTGATGGTGATGGAGAACCAAATGGGCCAGTGCTCGGAATCTAAATGAGATGTCCAGCGAGGGAAGGCTCCGCCGTCCAACTTGTCCCTTCCACCTTCCTACCAAACGCTCAGATGAAAAGAGTGGGACTGATCACAAGAGAAAGGCAAGGAGTGAAGAGGGAACTGGACACACGTGAAAGAGAGAATACAGTATGAAGGAAAGAGAATCACCCACCTCAGATTGTGACCACCCTAAACCGACCGGACTGGTTGGAGAAAAAGAAGGACTATCCCCTACACTTCTCGGTGTTAAACTACCTTCTTCAGTCAAAACCAATTTAGGTGTTCCTTTCAATTTGTTTGGACTTGATAATTGTAATTTCGGTGTTGATATAGTTTCTAAACGTTTTCCTCTTCGACTTTCTTTTTCCCTACCTCTTTCTTCTATTTCCCTTTCTCTTAATCTCTCCACACTTTCACTTTGTCCTTCCTTATCGTTCTTGGGAACTTGCCAATCCTCACTAACGTCTGTCAGATCAACAGAAGGTCTACTCAATCTCGATTCTACAGATAATCTTCTATCCCTTGAATCTATTGAAAATCTACCAATCTTTGAACTTAAAGATAACCTTCTTTCCTTTTTATCAGAATCACCTTGAATAACCTCTTGAACTCTTTTACTAGGTGATAAAGCTTCTAAAGCTTTTCTACTTTTATTTCGTAAAGAATCTAATGTGGTGTTGGAATTAGAAATCCTTCTTCCTCTATTCGATTCTGGTGTTTCTCTTTCTTCTTTCAACACGCTGGAGTCACGTCCTTTTGTATTGTTGTTAGGTGTACGTGGTGAGATGATGGATAATTCTGAACTTTCCTGAGGATGTTGATTAGGGTCGAAATCGTTATGTATGGGAAAGTTTGGATCTTTAAGTCTCTCTATATCTTGGTTCTCCTTATTGATATCTTTTCCAATGTTGAATGAATTCGAATCTTTTAAAGAAGATGAAGAAACTTGTGTTGAACTAGAATCCAATTCTATATTTCCCACAGCTCCAAACGAGAGTTTGGTATCACTCAAAGAATTTCTTAAAGTTAAAGAAGAAGGTAAAGAAGAATCTGAAGATAATGAATTACTTCTATCTCGGTCTTGCGGCGAATGAGTTGCAGTCGTAGTGTTGTTTTCCGGTGTACGGGTGGCGGTAGATGAAGATGAAGGGGATCTTTTGAATCGGTTGAATATGGATGATGGCATTACCTAAGAATCTCTATGTTTCACTTGTGCACTCCCGTTGACTGCTTATTGCTTGTAGATGTGGATGATGGATGGGTTGTAAGAAAAGAAGAGTTATGTGTGAATGGAAAGAGAAACATGAGGTAAATTGTATGTTTTCCGATGTGACCGATGACCTATGGGGTGGGATGTTGGGAATACGGAACAAAGGAAGTGACGTCAGTCAGTCATGTTTCTCAATGACTCGATGGTCAAACCATGTGTCGAATACAAATCGGATTTGAGAAAAGTGAGGTTGGGATGGTGGGTGGATGTGTATGTGTGGATGTGACGAGAGGGTGTAGATGTGATGAACGAGTCTTATACGATTATGAGTGACAATGGTCAATTACTGTAAGGAGGAGGTTGGTTATGGATGTGTGGAGAAGGAGAGAGAGCCGAACAAGAGGGAGAGATGAGAGAAACAATGTCCACAAATGATGCATCACCAACTCTCTTCTTGACCTCTACCACTCTCAAACATCTCTTCTACATATTTATCACATTCTTCCAAAGACATATCCCCACTACCCTTTACGCTGATACTCCATGATACAGCTTCCCTCACTTCTCTAGGCATAGCGTTCGATGATCTACTCATTAGCTCCATTCTCACCCCATCACATACACGGTAGAAGACTCACCCGCAGATATATAAATGACCTTGTTGACCAACCACCCAATCATTGATCATCTTTGAATCTTGTCGGATCAAATCTTGTACATATACTTTCGAAGGACCGTCTCTACTGATGGCTATACGTATATGAACTCCTAGCGATTGATAATGTTTCCATTCTTCTTCGTAGTATAAATCGGCAGAGGAAGATCTACATCCAAAGTAAAGTGCGGTATCTGAAGTTAGTATCGATCGATCAATGAAGAACTCCGACCAGTCTGGTAAAAGAAATGTTGGATGATGTCTTAGTATCGTCTTGGACAACCGGTGGTGATGGACGTGAAGGGGATGACATCAAAGTAAAATGATGATGAGGCTTATACACACTTTTCAAAGCCCCTTGACGCACTCTACATTCCAATAAAGCTCTCATGGGAGCAACACCAGTCCCTGGACCGACGAGTATGACAGGTACGTCAGGTTCTGGCAAGTGAAGAGTAGGAGGGGTGATTTTTATAGGGATACGAGTGTCTATCATCAGTTTCTAATTTTTTCATTGAGTCGATCCCATTCCTCGCATTGATCCAAATACGACGAGGGATAAGATGATACCAATTGATCGACGTTGGTTGATAAGATCAACCAGCTTGAACGATGTACCGATGTACGGTTGCTTGCACAATGTATGCCTGGGAGGATGATTTGTAGGTTAGGGACAGAGGTACGTTCAAGGGACGGGGGAAGATTGGGAGGAGGTGGAGGAGGTGGAGGAGGTGGTGATGGTGGTGGTGGTGGTGGTGGTGGTGGTTGAGGTAGAACACTGACTGAGAGGAAGTGATTTCAACCAGGAAGAACATAATCCTCTACGGGGTATTTTAAGATTTGTACGATATTCCACCAAAGCGATCAGGAGTTGCACTTTTCCCGGATGTGTCTGAAGATTAGCAAGATGCACAGCACTTAACAGATCGTAAGGAATGAGTATCTCAATACCAACAGGCCATGGAAAACACCACAAGCAACCATCATGAGGAGGGAATTGATAAGTATGAGGATGAAACAATGTGCAGATAGTGTTGGGGAGGTACTACGATGACTTACCTCCCAAGAAGAAGCGATAGAAAATTGTCTTCTACGTAATGGAGGTATTATCTCCAACAGATGACTTAAAGGTATTTTTGTTTCTCTGAAATCTGCAAGAGTTTCTAATATCGTCCGTGAAGGTCGGGTAGCGTACGTATGGATTTCGTCCTGTTTGATCAGCATGGCTTGAGCTTTTGGAGAGTACGTGTGAAGGCGTGGTTCAAGGGGAAGATCACTGTTCAATGGGAGGGACACTTTTGTCGCGGGGAAGCCACTGGATGGAATGATTCGGATGTCATGAAAGAGATTACCAGGGTTGATCTTGAGAAGACGAGAATGTCAGGAGAGAAGCGTAAAAAAGTCTCGGAGTTGTAGAAGGAGGTCTGTCGCAGAAAATAAAGTATATCGAAATCTTTGGAATCGAGAAGGAATTTATGACGAATGATAAAACATACAGGATCCAAAAGGAAATCATCTAATCTTTCTTGTTCTCTCTCATCGGGAGATAAACGACGTAACCATTCGAAGAAAGATCTTCTAGGAGAACATCGTATGTCCAGGTGATTCGTCAAAATTGATCGAAGGGTCGTTATTTGATTTTTGGGTGGTAAATGAGATGGTAATGGTTGATCTGATATTAGCATATCTCAATTTTCTCTTTTCAATTCAATCGTTCCCCAGAATTTCTTCAATTTTCGGAGGGTCATGCTTCTGAAGAAGGGATGACAAGTAAATTCAAAGAGGTACCATCTGCCAATGCTCGAATGACAACAGGATCATCCGCTTGATCCTTCAGATCCATCATCTCCAAGAATTCTTCCACTTCTTGAGTACTTGTTTGAGGTTGTAAACAACATATCGATCCTGGTTCATACCCTTCACTACCCATCAGTCCTCTTCTCACTAATTTGTAGTTGATGATCACTCACAAAGAGTCTTCCAAGTCAAATTCGATTTCTCTGACATCCTGCCACCAACCTTCCTTAGTCACTTTTGTGTTTTTCGTCAACTTTGCCCAGAACCATCCTGGTGGTTTCCAAATTTCCTCCTCACCGACTGACTTGGATCTGCTCTTTACCCCATTACTGTCGATTTCCCGTACAGGACCTGCGACGTGCCCATTCACCGCTTTAGAGTGGGAGTGTGAAGATGGAGGTTGTTGCTGAGATTGAGTTGAGTGTTGGTCAGAGTTCAAGTCGAGATTCGACATACGGGCGCTTAATGCAGGTTCGAGGATGTACAGTGGAGGAGGAAGAGAATGAATGTCTTGAACTCGGTGATCAGGTTGAAGTTGAAGATGAGGTAAGATAGCTTCCAGTGTACCTTTGAGCCAAGGTTGAAAAGCTTGTTCGATCCTATTATATCAGCATTGTGTAAAACTTCAGTACGACAGTACGACTGTCATGGCTCATTGAGGTGAAGTATACAAAACCGTTCAAGTGTGAACATGTTAAGGTGGGAGAGGGACGAAGATGAGGTAGGGTAAGAGAAGTATAAACAAAAAGAAAGAAAGAAACCAACACACCCATCAGGAGCTCTTTCATCCCCCCAAGCAGGTTCACTAATCCTATTCGCCCCTAACCCTTCTAGCCGTCTCAACAACATTTTTCCAGCATAACAAAACTTCTCATAACTTGAATCTCCAAGTCCGAACAGAGCAAAATGAACATCTTCAAGGATATCACGTGGTAATGATGTTCTGAGTAAAGCTGTCCAAAGTGGTAACATTGCCGGTGGAGGATCACCCCGACCATGAGTTGATGTGATGAAGATGATCAAAGGTGTGGTAGGGAGTTGGAACTGGATGTCAGTTTATGTATATCTCATCTGTATCACCTCTCTATTTTTTCAACTGTATATCTCGTTTGTATTTTCCGAGATAAACCCGGAAAGCTATGGTGAGGTCGAGAAGGAGATAAGAGAAGGTCCAACAAGAGTAAGTGAGCAAAGTGACAACTTACAACATCGAACATGTCCATGGAGATGACAGCACATCGTCCACCTAACCGTCTAACCTCTCTCCCGACTCTTTCGGCGGTATCTTGAGAATTCCCCGTTTCCGAAGCGTACAACACCACAACCTTGTCCACTTTATCATCTTGAGACTGCAGAGATGATGACGATGTTGGGGAAGACATGTTCCATCGTTAAGATATGTAGTAGTTTGGGACAATCTGAAATCAAAAGTATGTCGCAGTGGTTCAACCTGAAGCGGCGATCGCCGATGGACCGTGTTGCGCGTCACCCTTCCTCTGGCGCGCTATACAAACCACTACGAATAGAACCAAACTTCGCGCACGACATCAGATCTCTTCACGCACGACACTGTCACGTGATCTTGTTAGGCATGCATCTTTTTCTTGTTAGGCGTGCAGACCACGTGACCTGCAGGAACCTCCCTTCCAACCTCTCTGTCCTCTGGTCAAAGTGAGTAAACCGTGATAATTTAAAAGTCCATGATATCTGCATATAATCAACTAGGTTTTTGGATAGACATGTAAAGCACTTCCTCCTCTATCGGTCAGTAAAGATTTCAGACTGGAATCTGAAGAACTGACCGAGATACATCGATCTACCTTCCACCCCCCTGTCCACCGGTGGAATCCTGTTGTCCTCGCCTATACTCCCCAGGGGGGAATTCCTGTCTCATACCACCGTTCCTGGCTGCTAGGACACTCCTTTCTGCGGAGTTTGAGCCATTTCCGAGCCCCTCTTGAACATACGGAGGCAGGTACACAGGTGGATAAAAGGTAGGTGGAAAATTCGAATAATTCGACACAGGAGGGTACGTAGATGGCCTCTGGTACCAATTAGATGGCCCAGGGGCTCCTGGGACGAAGTGGGGAGAAGGGTGGAAGGGATAAGGATAATGTTGAGGTATTATCTGCATAAATCAGCCAGGAACTTTGACCTGTGGACCAGGAGAAGTGGTAGGACAGATTTCAATGGAGTGCGTACCTGCAGGCCTGTCCCCATCCTCTCTGAGGCCGTCCTCGCGATCACAGGAGCAGTACTCTCTATCACAGGCTGTGTCATCATCACAGGAGGCCTCTCCACCATCCTTTCTGCATTTCCTTCTCTCTCTGCTTGAAATCGAGCTAATAACTCTTGTTCTCTCACGGCCACAGCTTTTTTTGCTGCACACATGTAGGTAATCGCGTGTCGCTTGGTACAGAGGTCGCATTTAGAAGGGAGAGGACGTGAAGGAGTAGATTGTTCGCTTTGTGATAGAACCCGGCCAGTACTGGCTCGGGGAGGACGATTACCTGACGATTTTGCGACCTGTGAACCTGTATATTGCGAGGGGGGGGGGGGGGGGGAGGAAAGTAGGTCCCCTTCGGGCCCCACTCCCTGGGGTTGATGGGAAACGAGGGAGCCCGGGGGGGGGGGGGGATAGGGCTCGATATGGGGGGAGAAAGCCCG
>NW_006711233.1:1071258-1097192 GCF_000271645.1 Tremella mesenterica DSM 1558
GGCAGACGACGGTCGACGAACTCGGCTAACTTGACGCTCTGAGTCGATGTCTCACCCAACCGGGAGGGCGCAGAAGTCGAAAGGAGTGTAACTACGGCGTACTTTGGTGTAGTTACTCTAACTGGGGTTTTGTTTACTGATGGCGATGTATCTCGAATTGTATATAGCTATCTCTATCTGTTTTTCACTACTGACAACAATCAAGGATCGCTGAAGAACTTCAGCGATCTTCTCAGCTAATATTGTTTATTCCTCCTAGACGTTCATCCAACCCTCTCGCGCTTTGACGTACTTCGACGCACTTCGTCCAACTTCCCCGAGTCCTCGGCCATCCTCTTCCTCCTTCGACTAACTCCGCCTAACATCGCCGCACTTCTGCTTCCGTTGTCCCTACCTAGCCTAACTCCGTCTAACTTCGCCGTACTTCTGCTCCCATTGTCCCTACCTAGTCTAACTCCGTCTAGCTTCGCCGTACTTCTGCTTCCATTGTCCCTACCTAGTCTAACTCCGTCTAACTTCGCCGTACTTCTGCTTCCATTGTCCCTACCTAGCCTAACTCCGTCTAACTTCGCCGTACTTGGTCTCAGATGTCCTGAGTTACATGTAGAGTAAAAGGGTTAAGACGTGATAGGGGTTTTGATGGTCAAAGGAGGGTCATTGTTGGTGGAATAATCGAGGTGTCACGACGTAGTTCGTGACAGTCGCCCCCTTCTTTAGCCGCGAACGTCCTTGTGAGCGTTAACACCTCTACTGTGGCAAGCAAACTTAGCAGCGTAGTACCCCCATTCTCTACCTCTCCATAGTTATCCTTCGCCCTTCTGCTCTTTGCGCCGCACTTCGCAGCTGAGCCTCCTTTCACTCCAAAACCCGACAATGGGACTCCCCTAACTTCGTCGAGGTTTGCCGTAAGAAGCCCTGTGTCTTTTGTAGGTGAGACGCGCTTCCCGGATGGTAACCGAACAACACCGTCGTTTGCCGAAGTAACCCTCGCTTATATTGAGATGAGACACTATAGCGTGGGAATTTTGATCGTCCCTGCGCTGTCTTTTGTTGATGAAACACGAAGTTTGCTGCATCTTGACGACGAAGGGGGGTAGGTCTGATCATACTAAATATTGAGCAGTTCGTCGAGCTTCTCTCTTTTCCCCATCTGCTTTCAAAACTTCTTACCTCTCTTACCTAGAAAACAGATTTGTTACCTTGAAAAATCATCTCGAGATTTAATCTCTCTTTTAACTACCTTAACGTCATGGCTCCCTCTACTCCCACTCCCAACTCTTTCGCCGCCATGAGGAACTTTGGCGGTATGGTGTCCTCTGCTCGTGAGTTTTATCGATACTGACCTCACCTCGCCGAACTTGGCTGATGGTCAGTTTCTTTCGGCGACAGATCTCGCCAAGTCTCCTCCCTCGGCCTCGGCACTCTCTCTCTGGGGGAGCCGTCTGGCGCTGCCTCGCCTCCTCGTTCCGCTTCTCCTTCCCCTGGTTCTCCCTCCCCCGCGTCTGGTCCTCCCGGCCCTCGCCGCAGGAAGCCCGCCTTTCGTCCTGGTGAGTCTCCGTCCTCGTTGTAACGGTACTGGAAACACGATGACTAGGTCGCAGGTTGGGTCGAAGTCGATGGAACTCTCGTGGAAATCTATGTATCTCTGGTGCTAATGGATCGTGTCTCCTCTGCAATCGATGTAGCCAAAGAATGATATTGAAGAATCAGCAAAGTTGGTACTTTGCTGATTGTACTATATACTGTCTACAGGTATCCGTGTCCTCCTCTCAGTTCCTACTGCAAGCGTCTATGTACATACTCGGACAGGTGAAAAACCGCTTTTGAGCAAACCCAGTGGGGAAATCTCGAAAAGGGAAAACCCGTCCCTACCTACTGCAGCACTGCCTCCAACTCCCGCCGTTCTCCTTCCTAATCCGTCGAACTCGATGGAGTTCTCTCGATTCGTTGTTACTCCGTAACAGTAACCTAACCACTCTACTAGGTACTCTAACTTTCCTGACCTCTTATTTACTCTAGAGTCCACGATGTCCTTTACTTCCCACGATTCTCCTACGTTATCTACCTCTACCGGGCCAGGTGGTTCAGCTTGCTGACCAGGGAATACTGGAGGATGATAGGGGCGAAGCAATGAAACATGGAATACATCATGGATACCTGCCATCGTTCCTGGTAATTCCAATTTACAAGCATGAGAACCTACCTGCCGTACTACCTTGTACGGCCCACTTTGCTTCACATCTAACTTCTTCATTGGTCTTTTAGTCTTGATGTTCTCTAATGACAGCATCACTAGGTCCCCTTCCACAAAGCTCGGCGTAGTTCGGTGTTTCCTATTGTATCCTTCGGCGTACTTCTCATTAGCCTTCTCAATCCCCTCAATACATTCCTTATGTATTTCGGTTAGGTCTTTTACTGCTATTGTAGCAGCAGGTACTTCAACTTCACTAGCCTTAATCTCTTCAGCCCATCGAGGGTGGTACCCATAGTTTGCGTAGAATGGGGTCTTGTTTATCGCGGAGTGATGGGTGTTGTTGTAAGCAAAGCTAGCTCGAGCAAGCAGCTTCGACCAGTCGTTCTGCTGGTAGGAAGTGAAGATCCGAAGGTATAATTCCAGGGACTGGTTAGTTCGTTCGGTCTGTCCATCAGTCTGTGAGTGATACGCAGTAGAAAGATGTAGTCTTATGCCGAGACTATCGGTCAAGTTCTTCCAGAACTTCGAGGTAAACTTCGATCCTCTGTCCGATACTATACTCTCTGGTAACCCATGCTGGGCCACCACATAGTCCATTATCAGCTCCGATAGTCCAGCTGCGGTCAACTTCATCGTGGTTGGGATAAAAATGGCCCATTTGGTCAATCGGTCCACCACTACCAGGATGGAATTATTTCCATGGGAATTCGGAAGCTCTTCGATGAAATCCATCGAGATGCTTGACCAGGGTTTAGCAGCCACTTGCAATGGTTTAAGCTCTCCATGGGGTTTCTGTCTGTTAGTCTTTGCTCTCTGACATACCGCACAACCAGCGATATAGTCGTCTACATCCTTCCTTATTCCAACCCAAACATAATCTCTCAGGACTAGTTCAAGGGTCTTTGCCGAACCCGGGTGACCAGCTAAGGCCGAGTCATGTTGCGTCTTCATAATCTTTAGTCGAGCGTCGGCGTAGTTCGGTACATAAGTGCGATCGTCGAATGCAAGAAAACCCCTTGAGGTCCACCCCCCACGAAGTATCAGAGGGGACCGCGAACTACGGCGTAGTTCGGTGATGGATCCTGGTTCCTGTACGTCATCATGACACGTTGGATGAGAACACTCAGCGCAAATGACTCCTAGTAGCTCCTTCCTAACCTCCTCCACTTCCTCATCTTCCTGTATACCAACAATCAGATCCATGGGATCAATAAGGTCACTCTCTCTTACTTCCTTTGTCCCTTGCAAAGCACGAAGTAGGTGTTGTAACCCAGAGCTAGTGCCGTCGAGTTCGTCGAACTTCGGCAACCCTTGAATAAGGTTGCTCTCTTGCACCATTGTACTTCCTTTTCCAGAGTGGTAGTCTGCTCTTCTCGATAGTCCATCCGGGAGTGTAGCTTGTTTCCCAGGTCGATACACCATCTTAAACCTAAAGTTAGAGAGCTCTTTGACCCACCTGCCCTGTCTCGGGCTTAACTGCTTCGGTTCCATCCAGTATGTCAAGTTCAAGTGGTCCGTGAGAACTGTAGTCTCTACCTGTAACAGTAAGTGTCTCCTTTTTCTAAAAGCCTCAACAATAGCTAGTAGTTCCTTCTCGCCTACCGTATAGTTTAACTGCGCCGCTTGAAACGCTCCTGACTCGATAGCTACCGGATGTTCTTGCCCTAACTCGTTCACCTGCGATATTATGAACCCCCACCCAAAGAACGAGGCATCTGTCTGTAGTAATGTCTTCAACGAAGGATCAAAGTGAGCCAATACCGGAGCCCTACACATTCTATCCTTCAATTCTTTAAAAGCTCTTTCCTGCTCCATACCCCAGACAAACGGTACATCCTTCCTTGTGAGATCATTGATCGGTTTAGCAATCCTGGAGAAGTTGGGGACAAAGCGCCGATAATAACTAACGACTCCCATAAATCCTCTGCTCTCTCTTAGGTTCTTGGGACGGGGAAAAGACACAACAGCGTCGATGTACTCTGGATTACTAGAAACTCCCTCCTGTGAGACCACAAAACCCAAGAAGACTACCGAATCTTTTTCAAACTCGCACTTACTAGCCTTGACGAACAGATTCGACCTTCGAAGAACTTCGAACACCTTCACCGTAGTTCCTCTCAATTCTTCCAACGTTTGACCATAGATGAGTATATCATCTATGTAGACAACCACTCCTTTCCCCAACAGTTCTCTAAAACTTTCATTCAGAAAATGCTGGAATACAGCAGGAGCATTTCGCAGACCATCTCGAACAACAAGGGACTCGAACATACCGTACTGAGTTCTGAACGCCGTCAAGTGCTCGTGTCCTTTCTTTACTCGTAGGAGCTGATAAGCTCCAATCAGATCTAACTTGCTGAAATACCTCGCTCTTCCCAGCTCTTCGGTTATCTGACTGATCAGAGGCAGTGGATAGGCATCGGGTATCGTTGATTCGTTTAACTTTCGGTAGTCAATGACCATTCGCCATTGACCCTTTGCTTTCTTCGGTACCAAGAACATCGGTGATCCGTAGGGCGAATTACTGGGTCGAATTCTTCCGGCCGATATTTCGCGATCTAGGATGTCTCTCAGCGCACTTCTCTGATCTTCTCCGAGTGAGTAGAGTGGAGCAACCTTCAGGTTCGCCCCCTCTTTAAGCTCAAATTCCAGATCATATTCCCTTGAGGGAGGTAATTCTTCACCTCCCTTCCTCGGGTTAAACACATCAATGAACGGGTGATATTGTTCAGGAACCACCTGATACAATTCCTCCTGTTCCTCCGGACTCAGTTCATCCTGGTCATCTTTGTCTCGGAGATCTATCGCGTCCGTCGGAGTTGGCAGCCCTATGGCTGCTAACTTCGCCGCACTCGGTGGGGTTGGGATGTGGAACTTCACCGAGTTGTCTCTTCCATCTAGAACAACCCCTTCCTTCCTCATCCAGTCCCACCCTATCACAACATCTGCATCGCAGAGCGTTGTTACATCTAGACGAACAGATCGCACTTCGGCGTCCTTCGTCAAACTAAAACCAACTTCGACAAACTCGGTGATAGGTCCAGCGACGCTAACCGAGCCATCAAACATGTGAACGGGTACGCTCACCTGGTATCGTCTCCTTCCTACACCTATCTTCGCCGCTGCCCTAGGGCTTATATACGAACAAGTAGCCCCAGTGTCCCAGAGCGTAGTTAGCTTAATTCCATTAATAAAAATGTCCGATTTTGGTTGATCTCTAGAAGTGGAAGAGATGAGTAGATGATTATCGACATTGCATAAAGAGGGGGTACTGAGTGGTGTATTTTTGTATGCACAATCCTCTGACTCCATCAGCTGTGTCTCTTTTATAGGTTTGGGAATGGTGGCCGAGAGAATATGGCGGACCCGCCGAGCCTCGCCTACTGCGACAGGTCCTCTTCTTTTCCCTGGTCCTCTTCCATCTCTCCATCTCCCCCAACTGCGTTCAAGTTCCTCCTCTGTCCCAGAGGTACTGCGTTACCCCCCGATCCTCCACCACGTTCGCCGAACTTCTCCCCCCACGGCGGCAACCATCCGACCTTGACCTTCGCTGCCCTCACCGGGCAGTCCCTCAACCAATGTCCTTTCTCCCCGCACTCAGTACACTTCCCTTCCTTCCTCCTTGCCTCCCATAGTTTGGGAGGTGGCCTTGGCCATTGTCGGCGAAGTTCGTCGGCATTGGACGGAATGTTCTTGACCTGCGTCGAAGTAATAGTCGCTTGCACCGCAGACTGCGCCAAAGTTTGCCTCCCTTCCCCTCTTTTCTCCTCTTTTCTCTCCATCCTCTGGCTATCCACAACTAACACTTCCTTTACCCCCGTCTCCCTCTTCTTTTCCGCATCCTTCTCCACTTTCCTTCTCCACAACCTGTTGTCCATGGGAATAACAAACTCCAATAACTCCTTGACAGTCCCAAAAGATTTACCATGTCTAGCAATTTCATCTAGGAGGTGTGGTTTCAACCCTTTCTTGGCTCGGTCAACCAGGTTTCCGTCATCAGACCACTTGAGTATCGCCACATGTCGTTGAAAGGCGGAGAAGTACTCCGAAGCTGACCCAGTCTGCCTTAGATCGTTAAGCAGTCGAGCTGCGGTTCCTTCTTCATCCGGGTCACCAAAGTTTGTCTTGAGATATTTAACGAATTGATCATACTCCCTAAGGTAGCCAGGAAGAGGTCGTTTAGCAAGATCGGGTTGGACGGCAAGAAGAGGTGTTTCGCGTAAATGAGAGATCATGAAGAAGACTTTCTTGGTGTCGTCGGGGAAAAGATGAGAGTTCAGTTCGTAATGGATTTCACATTCCGACAGAAATGCGGTCAACTTGTTCCTCTCTCCTCTCCAGAAGTCCGGATTAGGCAGTTTTATCCCCTTCCGTTGTTCGCCAACTACGCTTGGGGTCGCCGAAGTTTGCCGTCCCATGGCGTACCTCACCCCTTCTGATATCCCTTCTGCAATGCCGCCCACCGTCTCCTTTTCTCTCCTCTGCTCCCACTCCTCCCTACGCCTTCTCTCTTCCATCATGTCTTTGTTCATATTCGCCACCATCTGCATCAAGGCCAATATCACCCCTTGTGTACCTTCTTCTCCCAAGTTCGCCGTACTTCCAGTGTTTTCTGGCCGCGGGGTTTGATCCGATCCAACTGGGGATCCTATAGGTGGGAGAGCATTACCCGAAGGGGTAGGAGGATTAGAAGGCAATGGTGGAACGAACTCATCTCCTTGAATTGATCCCCCCACACTATCCTCCACTCCAAGCTGCTGCCCCATCGCTCTGCTAAGCTCCTCCAGTGCCCTCCTCTCGTTCTCCTCCATCCTGTCTCCGTCCCTACTCATACCTCGCGTAACTCTCCTATCTGGTTCCATAGAATCTTCGTACTTCTCCGAGGTTCGCACGGGTCGTCGGTAAGAGCGATCCTTGATACTGTCACGGCCGTCGAACAACTATCTTCTGGCAGACCGACGGTCGACGAACCTCGGCTAACTTGACGCTCCTGAGTCGATGTCTCACCCAACCGGGAGGGCGCAGACGTCGAAAGGAGTGTAACTACGGCGTACTTTGGTGTAGTTACTCTAACTGGGGTTTTGTTTACTGATGGCGATGTATCTCGAATTGTATATAGCTATCTCTATCTGTTTTTCTGTCACGAACCATGTCGTGACATCCCTGACAACCACCATCACCGACCCTCCTTTCACTATCACCGAACCACTATCCACCACCATCCCGAAGCACTGAGACCAACTACGACGAAGTTACGAGAACCTAGGGATTATTAGTCACAACAACCCCGACCAACGGAGAACTACGGCGAAGTTAGGGGAAGGAAACCGAGGGAGAGTGCAGTAGGGGAAGTTAGGCGAAGTTAGTCGGAGTAGGATACCGGGGATATGGCGAGGTACGGCGAAGTTGAACGAAGGGGACTGAGCGCGAGGCTGTACAGGGGTTGAGGGACGTTCTACGAGAAGAGAGGGGAAGTATAGATAGTTTACAGATCGCTGAACTTCTTCAGCAATCCTTGATTGTTGTCAGTAGTGAAAAACAGATAGAGATAGCTATATACAATTCGAGATACATCGCCATCAGTAGAACAAAACCCCAGTTAGAGTAACTACACCGAAGTACGCCGTAGTTACACTCCTTTCGACGTCTGCGCCCTCCCGGTTGGGTGAGACATCGACTCAGGAGCGTCAAGTTAGCCGAGGTTCGTCGACCGTCGGTCTGCCAGAAGATAGTTGCTCGACGGCCGTGACATTTTCACTACTGACAACAATCAAGGATCGCTGAAGAACTTCAGCGATCTTCTCAGCTAATATTGTTTATTCCTCCTAGACGTTCATCCAACCCTCTCGCGCTTTGACGTACTTCGACGCACTTCGTCCAACTTCCCCGAGTCCTCGGCCATCCTCTTCCTCCTTCGACTAACTCCGCCTAACATCGCCGCACTTCTGCTTCCGTTGTCCCTACCTAGCCTAACTCCGTCTAACTTCGCCGTACTTCTGCTCCCATTGTCCCTACCTAGTCTAACTCCGTCTAGCTTCGCCGTACTTCTGCTTCCATTGTCCCTACCTAGTCTAACTCCGTCTAACTTCGCCGTACTTCTGCTTCCATTGTCCCTACCTAGCCTAACTCCGTCTAACTTCGCCGTACTTGGTCTCAGATGTCCTGAGTTACATGTAGAGTAAAAGGGTTAAGACGTGATAGGGGTTTTGATGGTCAAAGGAGGGTCATTGTTGGTGGAATAATCGAGGTGTCACGACGTAGTTCGTGACATCGAGTATGAAATCGCGAGAACCGTTAACTACCTCGAATTCGTCTTCAAGTCGATGAACCCCAATGGCCCGAAGAGCAGTGGGTTGTACTCTGTTATTGGTATCTTCAAGAAGTTTATCGAACCCGCCGTCAGGGAGTAATCGCCAGTGGTGGTGTATCTGATTGATAGTGAGTACCCCATCATTTCTCATGACATTCAAGATCATATGAGCACAGGGGAGACCCATTGAGGCTAGAAATCGTCCTGAGCAATGGTGTATTCGGTCTGGCTGACGTAGAAGTTTGTTGGCAATGAGAATTTGATCCTGGAGGAAGTTCGTAGCAAATTTAGAGACATCTCGGTTTATTACACTGAGTATTCGATCTCCTATGGCTGATCGTACTGTTTGCTGACCATTTTTCAATGTGATACTGTCCCACTGTCTGTCCAGGAAACGATCTACCTGAGGGATCACTTGCCAGAGCGTTCCTGTATGACTCTTCAAGAAATCCTTGAAGGAACGATGTTCTCCCTCATTCCTGGAGGTCGTATGTTGATGTAGATTGCGATTTTGGTTTGTATAGGCCCAGGCCCACTTCTCCTTCGAAATTAACAGGTTTTCAAGGTACCGAATTGCTGGAGAGTGTTCAGGCTTCGAAAATTCCTCTTTTATCTTGTCCATCCCTTGCTGAATCTTAAAATCGTCTTGAGCCTCAACCACTTCTCTCATCCACATGTCCCCAAACCTCTGTCTTGCCAAAATCGTATTCTCCTCTCCCTCAAAGCAGTTCTTCTTATCACATAGATGTTTAACATTTTCTCGCAGGTGCCAGGTACAATACTGCTGCTTCGCATTTGGTAGGTGTTTCTTAAGAGCGTTGGCTAAGGCTACTTCGCGGTCGGTTATTACGACTTGAATTCGATGTTTCAAGGGACCAATCAAGTCCAAAAAACTCTTGATTGCGACCCCGTACCAATCTGTAGTCTCGCGATTGATAAAAGCAATAGCCACAGTAAAGGTGAGGTTGGTTGCTGTCATTCCTGTGATGTGGAGCATTGGAAGACGATACCTGTTGGTATTATAAGTGCAGTCCATCATGAGGACGGTGGGATAAAGATGAACCAGAGCTCTTGCTTTATAAGTCGTGTAGATGAGACCAAGAGCTTCATTTCTCGAATTAACCAGGCCTTTGAAGAGGCGTTTTTCTCTTTCAAGATGTAAGAACAAACTTTCGGTTGCTGATCTTCCACTCATTCGGTTCTTCTCATACCTCCACTTGAAATTTGATACATCTACCGGGGTGAGAAGGGGTTTATCAGGGTGTTCCTTGAGTAAATCGATGATCTGGTGGACAGAGAACCCTTTATCAATGTATTCTTGTAAAAGGGAAGTAATCTGCGGGGTTCGCGAGTGTTTTCGAAGGTGTGAGATAAGCAAACTCTTGACAGGAGGGTGGTTATGTTCATTACACACTGTCTCTAGCAGTATTGGTCGAAATCCATCTGCCAGGGCGTCTTTCTCTGTAACTCTTGAGAGCTTTAGTCGAAATGGACAGCCTAAACGCTGTGTCTGAGGCTGACGGGTTCGTACCTTCTCGAATTTAGCAGAGCGACCTGAGCGATATTGTCCTCCAAATACGCAGTTCATTGTCATGTGTTGACGATTTAGGTTACTTGAATCGGTTACCAAGGCGAACCCCTTGTTCTTGACCATGACATCGAGTTTATTGCGAGCAAGACTGATAGATATCTGTGGGGGAAGGGTTAAGGGAGCATGAACAAGTTTGGGGACACGGGCATGGGGGTGTCACAAAGTGTGTGACAAGTCGAGCGAATGTCGGGGAAGGGTATTTAACCAGCGATCGGCGGTAGTGTTAACCGCCGATTAATAGGCCTTTTCGTCGCAGTGGTTAAGATCACTGTTCCGTTGGGCACTGTTATATCGTGCATATGCTGGTCAGTATGTCTCGTGACAGATTAATCGGCGGTTGCGGGTAGGATCCTGGGTTCGACTCCCCGGACGGCGCCGGGGGTAACCCAGGCCCTACTTGGAAAACCTCCCTCTCGGAGTAAGTTTTCGGTCTATCGTACCCTTCCCAAGTGTGGGGACCCAAGCGGGGTCCCCTTGTCGGGGCCCCAACGCGGGGGCCCAAGAGGGTGCATAATGTCACAAAGTGTGTGACAAGTCGAGCGAATGTCGGGGAAGGGTATTTAACCAGCGATCGGCGGTAGTGTTAACCGCCGATTAATAGGCCTTTTCGTCGCAGTGGTTAAGATCACTGTTCCGTTGGGCACTGTTATATCGTGCATATGCTGGTCAGTATGTCTCGTGACAGGGGGCCAAATTCGTCTTCTTCGATATTGGGCTCAAAATTGGTGTTTTCTTCGTCATTGTCGTCTGTTAAGGGTGCAGGAGGGGCAAAATAGTCGTCTGCACTACTAGGGGAGGCAGAGACTGAGTGTATATCGCGTAATGATGTTGGGGAACCAGAGGGGGAGGAAAATGGCGAGTTATCTTGCTGAGTCTCTGGTATAATGATCTCGGACGGGGTAGACGGGGTTTCTTGCTTTATAAGTGGTGAGAGGGATGGAGGGAGAGGCGGGAATGACCACTCATCACCGGAAGAGTCGCAGAGATCGATAGGTTGGAGGAAGACATGATATTAAGAGAGATAAAAGACTAAAAACATCAGTTTTCCTGGGAGGTCAAGTGTAGAAGGAGGTACCTACCAAAATGCGGATATCACAATGTAATTCTAATGGGATATGTAGTAGAAAGGGGTAATAATGTGCGCTGAGAACAACGGGCAGGGTTTTGAGCCTGTAGCTTGTCTCCTGAAGGTGTGAGAGACAGACGATGTAAAGTGATGTTGGTTGATGTTGGTTGAAAGTATGAGAAGAGTTGAAGGAGGTTCCTGCAGGTCACGTGGTCTGCACGCCTAACAAGAAAAAGATGCATGCCTAACAAGATCACGTGACAGTGTCGTGCGTGAACGAAGTTTGGTTCCTACGAATACTCAGTCCACTACTGCTATTGTCTCTTTTGGTGTATCTTGTCCCTCACCCCATATCCCACCACGGTGTATAGTTACTCCAAGTCATGTTCCAAGGTAGAAAACCATCGAGTGAGCTGTCCTTGCCTTGGCCATCTTTGATTACATGGAAGCACATCGAGTATGGCCGTGTTCTGACGAGGCCAGATCTACAAGGTACTTCCGCCAACCCAATCTCTCTTGATTCCTCGGACGATGAACCGACACCCTCTGTCAAAATACCCAGAGATGTATCACCCGTGAAGGTATCAGACGATGAATCTTTACCCGCTATGGATGAGAAATTCTGGGAGGGGGTTGGAATTAAAGCTGGTCGTGAGAAATTTTCTCCCTTCTCTTTCCTCTCACCCTTCTCCGCTTCCTCCTCCTCTGGTGAAAAGTTAAAACCTCGTGAGTATGCCGCTTATATTGATAGGATCATCTTTGGAATCAAATGAGAATGTCCCCGGAGGTTCTCGAGTGAAGGAGGAAGTCACCCCGCGTGGTACCAGTGCGTTTTTCCCCCTTGTACCCCTGTTCCGAAACTTGTTGATGTTGTAGGACGCACTCCCAAGATATCAAAACGACGAGTACTTCCCACCGATATCGGTAAGTTTGATTTTGATATTTGAGCACCCTTACTCCCTACTGACTGAAAGTCTCTATAGGTTCTTCTTCTGACGATGAAACTCCTCGAGCCGTTCCGACGAAAATTCTAAAATCCGAAATGCCTAGTCCTACAAAAGGCGACAACGTCAATTCTAAACCTTCACTAAGTTTAAAAGGGAAAGCAAGAGCTCTTCAGGACTCTACAAATCCTGCCCCCGTCGATCATAGCGATGGATCGTGGGATAATCCAATTCATCGGAGTTCGAAAACTGCTATTCTGGTCCCACCTACCCTCGCTCATACCTCAACCGTTGTGCATGACGATCCTGTTCATAAAACTTTGCGAGACGAAAGACCCGCGGACGAAGGACTCGCAACGCAAGACGAAATGAAGAAACCTGGTTCTTGGGGTAACCCAATAGCTCGAAGCGGAATCCCTCCGCCTTTAATTCATTCAGCACGACAAGGTTTTCCCATCACTCGTCAAGACCCTACAAAACGAAGTCCTACTCAGCCTCAATCAGGATCCGACGGAGAACCTGGTTCATGGGGTAATCCAATACCTCGCTCGGCTCCTATCCCTCGGGTCTCGAAGATAATCAAGAACGCGGAGAAAACGAACGAAGAATCAGATGAAGGGCCGACATCTTTGTCATTGAGAAAACGTCCATCTCCGCCATCTCCAAACCAGGTTTTCGATCGTGGTAGCCCCGAAGGTCAAGTGTCAAAGAAAGCAAGGACGAATATTGATGTTCCGGAATCTTTCAGACCGACTTGGAAAACCTTGAATTCCGTTTCCCCCGAGTCGCCCCACGCGACCCTCAGCCTGGTTCCACATTCATTAAATGACCATACGCAATACGAAACTAGTCATGTCATCGAGACGGATCCCTCGGAGATGTCGGCAGTATCTCGAGATCTCACTTCGGCCAGTTCCGTCGACGATAATCTTGCTTTTCCGAACATCCTTGCAACACCCGGTGACGTAGAGGAACCGATGATCTCACCTCCCAGAGAACCCGGGGAGCTTCCGATGGGAGACGCAGAAAGGCGAACGGCGGAACCCGCTAATACTCCTCTGGCGTCGTCTCACAAACCTGCAACTCCGCTCCAACATCATCCAGCGGGAGGTAGCGATCTTGTACCGACGGACGAGGCAATGGAACAAATTGATAACTCGACATCGAACAAACTGGCGGACGCTACGCCTCGTGAGGTCGCACAAGAAGTGGCCAATGTCACTGTGGGGCTTGAGGAGGTAGATCTACAGCCTGGATCAGCGACTACGGATGGGGATGTCAAGATGGGAGATGATGAGGTGGGCGATGAGGGCGCGGCGGGTGCGGCAGGAGGAATCTTGGTGATTGAAGAGGATGTCGTCATGGGTGAACCCCCTGCAAGACCTCAGAAAGAAGCTGGAGAAGACAAGGATGTACCAGAGTTCCAGTCGGTTTTGGGAGGTTTACCCCCGTTGGAGTGGTATCGACAGCGCATACTGAGTAAGAAGACTCAGCCACCCGTGTTGTCAGACCTCACGCCCGTCAACCCTCACGATCAGTCTGGTGACTTGATACAAAACGGTGCATCGGGTCCACAAGATAGATCCCCTTGGTCGGTCGAAGCGAAAGCAGTCACTCAAACCCAAGGAATCACGGCGGATGGTGCGCACATATCAACAGCCCCTATCGCCCCACAGAGTTCCGTGACTACTTCCATTTCAAAGCTCACCCTTGCTCCACCGAGTTCAGCTACTTCAACCTCAGATCGAGACACGTCGAACACCATCTTGTCACAATCCATACCTGACGATGCCCCCACTTCGTCCGAGTCAATCTCACCTCCCCTTACTGCCTCTCAACCTCAGCCCCTCGCCATATCAGAAGTAACAAACGTCATCGAGACCGACGACATGCAGGCTAATCACCACAACGCTCTCCTAAATCTATTCCACGACTCTTCTCCTCTACCCCAATTCAAACAATTATCAATACCTCCTACTTCACCTCCACCCGGTTCTCCTCTCATGTCTCGAGAAGAATGGCGTCACTTTGTCGAGAATGACGGTGTATCAGAAGTTGACGCTGAACTTTCTATACTTTCACCTGTTATCCATTTCTCTAGAGATCCTTCCGCCGCTCCTAGACATACACCAACAGATCCTTTAGACCCTTCAACAAAAACATATTATCTCTCAGTCGAACCTGTCGAACAAGACGTACCACAAGATAGAAAAGGTAAAGCTAAAAGAGTAGCAGATACAAGTATTCACGAATCTTGGCAAAGACTTTTACCTGTTTTGCAAAATCAACCTTCACTTCATAGAGCTATATTTTCAGCTTATATAACGGAAAGTACAAGTAAAGATGAACCTGAAGCGGATGAAATCAAAGTATTGAATGATGTGGATGATGAAGGTGCTCCACAAGATTTCGAATTCGTTTATTCTAATGAAATGTTTTATCATGTTGATGTACCTGATCCAGAGAAAGGTATGGGTTGTGGATGTGAAGGACCTTGTAATCCTATGTCGAAAAGTTGTAGTTGTGTGAAGAGACAAGAATTATATTCTTATGATGCGCAAATGAGTGGGTTTGCTTATAATGAGTGAGTCGATACTTGTTTTGTCTTCCCTCACTTCTTCCTATCCTCCTTCTTGTCTTCTCGTATCAGTGGACCCCTCTCTTTCTCTTGTCTCTTGCTTTCTTTCAACCCTCTCTTTCACTCTCACATTCAATTTTTGTCATGGGTATCTACTGTTGGGCCACTTTGACAATCTGACTCTCCCCTTCTTCACTTTCCCACTTCGTCATGACCGATAGCGCTGCCACTCTGTATCACGGAGACACCCAACTCGTATCTTCTCAGCCCTCGATCATCAAACTCGAACGCAGGCCATGAAATCACCATGTCCACTCTTACTTGCCCACTCGTCGACGCTAACATACAGAGACAATACCCTCAAAACGTCCATGCTCCATGTCCCAATTTGGGAATGTAACGACAATTGCGGTTGTCCACCAGAATGTATGAACCGTGTCATCCAACGTGGTAGAGCCAAAGAAACCAAGATTGATTTATTCAAGACTCGTCATAAAGGTTGGGGAGTGAAAGCGAGGGTAGCTATTCCAAAAGGAACGTTTGTGGGTATATATTCGGGGGAATTGATAAATGAAGCAGAATGTGAGAAAAGAGGTTGGCTGTATTCGGATATTGGAAGAACGTGAGTTGTCTCCCCTCTCCCCCTCTCCCCCTCTCCCCCTCTCCCCCTCTCCCCCTCTCCCCCTCTCCCCCTCTCCCCTTTCCACCTCATGACTGATGTCCTCGTTCCCTACTCAGTATCTTCACCATGATCTCCTCCCTTTATTTTTCACCAACCCTTCAAATCTTCTTCTCCCACATCGCTTTTCTATCGTGGGGTACATCGAACCCCTGGGTAAACTACGGTTCTGGCGACGCTGAAGGTTGCACTTCTTCAGATAGTAGTCAGGTCAAACGACTTACTATACTCTACCTTTGGGGGTATTGAAAATTGCACTTCTTCGGATATCTTCATTTAGGTCAATGAGAACTGGACGAACACTAATTCTTCAGTTATCTATTCGACTGTGACGGTTTTCATCTACGTAAAGTCCCAAAAGGACTCGAAGAAGTAGACCCTCGATTAGCAGCTTTGGCACATGCGACAGCCAAAAGAGCACAAAGAGCAGCGGAATTAGACGATGCGGCTGATTTTTGTTATTCTGCTTATAGTGTAGACGCATTTCATTATGGTAATTTCACTAGATTCTTTAATCATTCTTGTGATCCGAATTTGATGATTGCTCAGGCTTATGTATGGGTGAGTTTGACTTTCTAATACCTCTTGGCGTTCTCCTCCCTCTCTTCAGCTTTCCTCTCTTCCTCCATTCATCCCGCAGACCTCGTATTTGTATGGCAGTCATTTACACACACTGTTTCACTCTCATGATACCTTACATCTGGTCGTTCCACTCTTGTCCTCTTTTAATCCCTCTTTCAAAATCGTACTGGAATTAGCCACATCGTGTGATTTAATCTCGATGAGGAGCTGTGGTCGAAATAAGATAAAGAGTATAGCTCACGATAAGGATTTTCACCCAGAAAGACCAATGTGAGTCGTTCTCTTCCTTGATGCCCAACCCACCTAGTCATTCGCCTCGCTCGATACATTTTCCAATCCGCCGGACTCAGAGATTACTGAGAGAGGAGCGATGACTCGATGAGGTATACGGACAAATAGTTCGTCTGACTGACTTGTAGGCTTGTGATCTTCGCTAGGAAGGATATAAGGGCAGGAGAAGAATGTTGTATTTCTTATAAAGGTTTACCTGTGAGTGTTACACCTTCTCTTCACCTCTTTCGCCAATTGTACCTCTTCCGCCCCCCCCCCCCCCCGGGCTGTTGTCGATTTTTGTACTATACTCTTGAAACACTCCACTTCCCCGATGGCCACTGAACCTTCATGGGGACAAGGATCATGTAGTCATTCATTTATTCTTCCCATGAGTCACAAGTCACGCACGTACACACGTCACGCGACTCTGTCAACTTTGAACGCACGTCCTACAATCCGCGATGTTTCCCACGGGACGTCGAAGAGGGATTACTCGAACATGAATACTAGCTGATGACAGGATGAATTGGCCGAACCTATCAAGAAACCCAACAAAAAGCCAAAAAAGGGGAAGAGAAAGAGTAAAGCTCATGTGGCTTCTGATGCTAGAGTGAGGAATAAACAAAAGAAGGATAGATGTCGATGGTGAGTGTCTTTGATCTATTTATCTCATCAAAATGAACCAATCTTATCTCCTCTCCGTCAACCGCATCCCACCATTCATCAACTCTCAAACAGCCGGGAGGAAGACTTCTTTGTATGTATCCTGCTTAACTCATCTTCTGCCATGTCCCGACGGGTGGAAGGTATGAGGGAACAAGTAATCGCACATCGCTGACATCCAGTGGCGCTTGGAACTGCGACGGACAGATGTTTGGTGTAGGAGCTGGGGATAGTGCGAGTGGTAGTCCTTCTGGCGAGGAGTGAGTCGGCGGGCGGCGGGGGTAAGACGGGTCTTGATTGATTGTGAGAGGTATCAACGTTGCATCGTCATTTTGGGTAATCTATGCATGCTGATCTTTTTTTATGTGGTTGTCAATGTACCTCGCTCTCACAGACGTCCTTTGCTGGTACTCTAAACGAGGCAGTTGATTCCGTCGGAAATGACCGGTGGGTGAAGGTGGAGGTGGAATGTGAAGATAGAACAAGATTGCATCATCAAAAAGCAGCTCAACTAAACATCATCTTTGCTTCTTTCACCTCATCATCATCATCACTACTACTACTACTTTCCTTTCTCACTCTCTCCTCTCACTCTCAGCCTTATGATCCGTAACAAGATTATCTTAAGCAGACGAGTAAAGGATTGAGAGATTGAGATAAGTGAAAGAGAGAAAAAGTGCAGTTGATCTCCGATTTTCTCGCCTTCTTTCTTTTTCCATCCCGCTTCTCACTTCACTTCCCTCCTCTCTTATCCCCCTTTACCTCCCCTCCCCTCTCCCCCCTCATCATACACATCATTCCCTTCCCCACTCCTCTGAATTTTCTCTTTCTCATATTTCTCACACGCCCACTTTACTTGGCATCTTCCCCCCCACACCCCCCCCCCCCAACCCCTGCTTATCTCTCATGCTAATCTCTTTCCTATCTGAATATGTGTCGTTCTGACTATTAGATCCTATCCTTCATTCACTCCACAGGTATATCGACGTATACACTACGTACTACGTTCACTACAAATCGACTTCGTACACCCCACCCCTCCCCCCTCCCTCTCCCTGCCCACATACCCGAGAAGAAGACCAAAAACTATACGTCGGCAAATCGGGCAGTTTCTCAAGGAAGAGTATATAGTACATACTACTCTCCGCTTCGAAACGTCATCATCATTGACTCTTCTTTCACCGACCGACTTTGCTTCTATCACCGATCAACCAAAATTCGTCATTGACTGATAAGACTTGAAAGGTGTTTTTGATACCTCTCCGCATTTGAAATCGACTTTTCCCGTCCTACGTTTCTTCCCACACCACACTGGCCGTCTTACCGTTCGAACGAAAAGTTGAAAGCTTTGATCACATTGGTAGAATCCTCTTCTAAACCTTCCCGATTCATTCAAACTTCTCAAAAGGTCTTCTCAAGGTTTTTCAGTATACGGTAATACTTTTTGTTTGGTGAATCCATTTCTTCCCAACGGTCTCACTGTTTAGTCAGACGAAAGGACAAAACAGGTCTTCTTTTAACAGGAATTTAAAACTCACCGGAAATAACAAATAGTCTCTGTTTCTCTCTTCTCTCTTATTTGATTCATCAAAGTTGGTGTCCTCAAACGAACAATCAGATCTACATCAAAGAAGTCCTTCTACAATCATAGGTTAAGAGTTAACGATCGTCGTACACTTTATCATCTTTAGGAAACGAAATCACCATGTCTACTTCTACACTCTCTGCACCAGCACATCTCCCATCTTGGCCACCTGAAGTCTCTCCTGAACAATTAGATCATCTACTCCTACTAGCCACAACACACGCATTGACAAACGGTTTCATCCTATTAGCTCCTCCAGCTCCAACACCGGGAAATCCACCAACACAAACTTTCGCAGCTCCCATGTCTATATTCCCCACTCCGTTCCCTAGAAGACTTTTCGACAGGGTGAGGTTGTTGCAACCTATATATAATGTTCTGTACGCTCGTGTGGCACTAGATTGGGAATTCATTGATGGGGTTTTTCAAGGTGTTAGTAGGGTGGATGATTTTCAAGGAGCACTTTGGAGAGGTTGGAAAAGTATCAGGGAAGATTTAGTTCAAGTGAGTTATTTTCTTCCCTTTAATCACTTCTCAGAAGCCTTCTAATCAATCCCCTTCTCGCTCTTCGTTTTGTAAATGCTTCATCATATGGTATCGCCGCTTGCTCTGACATCCACGATGAAGAATTGCTATGTCACATTTCTCACAGGTTTGGTCCTTGAGCTGTAGCAGTGTACTGAACATCGGGACGGTCGCTGACTGGTAGGACTTACAATTGGGCATATTCCGATCAGATTATCTTCTCCATGATACCGGGGACGAGAAACCGTTAGCTATCAAACAGGTAGAGTTCAACACTATCGCTTCTTCCTTCGGAGCTTTGAGTCAGCGTGCCGGGGAGCTTCATCGGTGAGTATCCGTCTCATCTGCTTCACTTTCTGAAGTCCCTCATGTCTAAAAAAACTCCCTCCAAGGCAGCGCCCCTACCATAGTACCCAGCGAACCTTCTGCCCGTACCTTCGTACCTGCAATTGGTATGACTGACCTTCCCCTTTGCATCTCCCCTTTGGCATTATAAGAAAGCCTTGGTCCGATTCGATTCACGCTACTTTCAAGCATCTAATCCCATTCTCAGCAAAAGCCGCTCTCGTCAACGTCATCAGCGGACTTTCAATTATGATGTGCTATCATCGTTACACTTCAGGTTGATGCAGTCAGCATACTAATCTCAGATACCTCGCAAGAGCCACCAACGGTTATTACAACGCTTCTCCAGAAATGAACAGAATGTCTAATTACCCTGAAAACCATTCGCTTGAACTTACCGCCGAAGGTCTGTCAGATGCTTGGAAGATGTATGGAAGGACAAGAGCTGCGATTTTGTTTGTGGTACAACCTACCGAAAGGAATATCTTTGATCAGAGATGGTTGGAATATGAGTTGATGGCGAAGTGAGTGACAGTGTTCCCTCTCCCCCGCTTCCTCGCTCTGTTATACTGTCCGACTTCTGCGATGCATACTCAAAGTCCAAAACTCCCGCTAATACCTAGAAACGACGGACTCCGCGTTCTACGTCACACCATGAGAGAACTGGAAGATCTCGCTCAAGTCGAACAACTCACTCAACGTCTTTACCTCCCATGTCCCGAAGATCCTTACTCCTCCGCTACTGAAATCGCCGTGGTCTACTATCGCGCCGGTTATGGACCCAACGATTATTCCACCGGATCCGAGTGGGACACTCGTCTCTTACTCGAACGTTCTAGAGCTATCAAATGTCCCTCCATGGCCCTTCAACTTGCCGGAGCTAAGAAGATTCAACAAGTCTTGGCTGAACCTGGAAAACTCGAAGAGTTCTTACTGGGTGAAAACCAACCCGACGTTGGATTTGGAGCCGGTGCTGGTAAATTGAACCAGAACCATGTGGACATGTTGAGGGAAACTTGGATCGGTTTATATCCCATGAACAGTATCGGTCTCGAAATGGCTCTCAATCATCCGGAACTTTATGTTCTCAAACCTCAGAGAGAAGGAGGTGGTAATAATATATATCGGGAAGATATACCAGAGTATTTAGCGAGTTTGGAAGGGAATAAGAAAGATACTTCTGCGGCTTATATACTGATGGAAATGATTGAACCACCTCCAGGAGTGGGGAATTTGTTATTGAAAGGAGGAGAGAAACGTCCGAAATTGACAGAGGTGGTAAGTGAGTTAGGAGTTTATGGAGTCATGTTGTTTGGTGAGAGGAAAGGGATTGTTAATAGAGAAGCGGGGACTTTGTTGAGGACAAAAGGGAGGGATAGTGATGAAGGTGGTGTTGCCATAGGTGAGTCCTACTACCCTTCTAGTCTGACCCTCTACCCGTGATCCTAGCCATGCTTGCGACCTTTAGCTCTACTCTTATCTCCCTCGAGTTCTCTCTCATGATCGACTGCACTTCCGCGTCAGACCATATATTCCCGACAATACGAACACATTGTTGACAATCAGGAATAAGCTCCATAGATAGTCCTTTTCTCGTCGAATAATCCTCCTATTCCTCTGTTCACCTCTTACCTCCTCCCCCTTTCTCTTTCCCCACACCCACTCCTCCTCCAGTCGGCTCCGATACCCTTGTATAAGCCTCATGTGCAGTAGGTAAAACCGGGTTCATAGAATATTGCATTTACGTAAATAGAGTATTATGGTCACGTGATGGATCGGATAAACGGACCCGGTTCAACAGTGTTTCCGGTCCATCGGCCACCGGCTTTTCGTCCTTATTTGCTGACTTTTGTTGATAGTTGTTGGTTCTCTTTCTCTATCTCTACTTTCTGACCTCATTGATTATAGTATTCCAACGAGTAAAATGTCAAAGCCCAAGGTGTTAGTTTGTGGTGAGTCCTATCTTTTCCTCACATGACACTCGATGGTTTTGGCGGGAGGGAGTGTGGTGCGCGATCAAGGGCCGGGGGGGGGGGGCATGGTAATCGTCTGTGAGGGATGGTCACATTTGCCACGACCTTTTGAGGAAGTACTGGCGTTGCGAGATCTATGATCTGTTGAGATGGTACAACACTGCCGATGCGATGTCAATGTCTCGTTTGGCAGACAACACCACAGGTGACATTCCAAGAGAGTCCCGGCCATGCGAGATGGGAAGATGGAGCGAGGACTCTGACATGAGAAGCGAGACCGGAGGAGAATGAGAAGGAAAGGGAGAGGAGAAAGACCGAAGAAGAATGAGGAAGAGGAAGAGGGAAAGGAGAGGAAGAGAAAGAGAGAAACAAGTGAGAAATGCTGACTTTTAGCTCACCCGGAATACGGTCTGATTTGGGCAAAAGATGAAATCGTTTCTTTACTTGGACCCATAGCGGAGTTAGTTGTGAGTTGACCCGCTTTTCCTCTTCTTCCTCCTCCCTATTCCATCTCCTTCTTGCTCCATGTTAGTGTGACTTCTTCCTCTTTCTTTGATACCACTCATCGACTTTTTCCAAATGTAACACTTTCTCTCCAACACATAATCGTCACATCCTACCACCTCATCCCTTCTGAGAAGAAGTCTAATATCATCATCAACTTCTCCATCCAATCATACGTCTTTGAACTCGGAACAGTACGAAGATCTTAATTATAAAAGATGTGGTTTATGTTATTGACCACCCTTTAGCCATTCACCTCCAAATCAAGAGAAGAATTTTATGCCGATTGTAAAACCAAATACGACGGTGTGGTAGGTATTTACCGACATTCCGATTCTGCTTTAGCTATTGGGGTTTTCGATAAAGATTTGATTGAACATTTACCAAGTTCTGTGAAATACGTTTGTCATAATGGTGCGGGATATGATCAGGGTGGGTTATACTCCTTACACTTTTTTGTCCCTCTCTCTTTTCGTCTGCTTCATACTGTATCTTCTCAACGTTTTCTACTTTATATTTATCCTACCTACTGCACCATATATCTTCTCTGCTATCTACTTCGTATCTCTCTGCCTTCTCTACTACCTTATATTTTCTCCGTCATTCCTACCTCGTTAACACTTCGTCTTCTCTACTACCTTATATTCTTGACCCACCGACTGACTTCTAGTCGACGTAGCAGCCTGTAGCGCTCGTGGAATTCAAGTTTCTCACACCCCCGGAGCGGTAGACGATGCGACAGCTACCAACGCCGCATTCCTTATCATCTCCGCTTTGCGACAATTCTCTTATGGTGAGAAGATGGCTAGGTCGGGGTTATGGAAAGGACCAAAATGGACTCCGGCTAGTGATCCCGAAGGTAGGGTTTTGGGAATTATCGGGATGGGGGGGATTGGCAAGGTAAGTAGTTTGTTCTTTCATCATTTGACCTTTAACGTCGTGTCGAGTTTTCCCCATCACCTCTTTTCTTCCCCTTCAAGTACCTTTTATTTATCTTCTACTTATATCACTATACCACAGATAGGGTCTCTCTGCTATGAGAAGTCCCCGTTGGTGAATTCCCGTCTGATCATATGGGTGCACACAGTCAGAGGTTCGAAGGAGGGGGAGGAGACGGAAGAGTGGTAAAACCCATAGGAGAGATGAGCTTTAACCTATTTGAGTGTAGAACTAAAGTACAGGCCTTAGCACGTCGAATGCTCGGATTCAACATGAAGATCATCTATTACAATCGCTCTCCCTATTCACCAGCTCCCGATTTCCCTTGCACATACATCGATAACATGAACAATCTACTCGCTCAATCCGATGTCGTTTCACTCAACTTACCTCTAAACGCCAATACAAAAGGAAGTTTTGGTAAAGCTCAATTTGATAAGATGAAAGATGGTGCTTGTTTGGTCAATACGGCTAGAGGTGCAGTGGTTGTGGAAGAGGATTTGATCGCTGCTTTGGAGAGCGGAAAGGTGAGTTCACCTAATGATCGTTTCACTCTCATCATACTTTTCTCATGAACTCGTTTCATGAGACTAACCGTCCCTTCCCTAGCTGAGATTCATGTTGATCAATCACCACAACCGATGGTGTCCATTCGACCACACGATCCACAATTCCCAGATATGTTGTCTTTGACATGTAAAGGTCGATGGATAGTGAAGAGATACTTACTTTCAGCTCGCTTGCGCAGGTCTTGACGTTTATCCAGAGGAACCGAAGATTAACCCAATTTTACAGAAAATGGACCAAATAACCATTTTGCCTCATTTAGGTACTGAAACTCGTGATACGCAAAAGAAAGTGAGTGATCCATCCTCTATATTTCTCTTTCATCGGTATAATTACTCTCGTGACGTATGACAGATGGATGTCGGGTGTCGAATGTGGTATGAGGTGTATGGTCGTAGACACTAACGATCAGATGGAAGTTCAAGTGGTATATAATTTGATTTCCGCTTTGACGGGTAAAGGTTTGATAAACCTTGTTAAAGAACAACGAGTTTGATCGTCTTACCACGCTTTCTCTCTGTGATCAAGTTCATTTGTGTAGAGAAACATGCATCTATCTGTTTGCTCTTTGCGTGTGGGCCTTGCTCGTGGTTGTCTGTAGTCTGTGGTCTGTGGTGTAGGAGCTAGAAGGTTACTTAAAAACTTTAGTTGAAAGGGGGGGGAGGGTGGTTTAGTGACGAGAAACATGTGAACATGATTAATGATATTTGCCATTTCCGTCTCTACCGGTGCGGTGTTGCAACTCATCTCTCCATCTTCACCCACTAACCCATCTCCACACTGTTCGTCTGAATCTACTCATCTGTATAAACAGCTACAGTCACATTTGTGTCATCCGCATCTCTCATCTCCGATTTACCAACTGGCCAGAGTGGGCGAAAGTTGACAACCATCATCTATCCCTTTCTCTCCAACATCTCTCTTCACTCTCAACCTACGGCACAACTCCAAGGCTAAAGTACACAGTGACGATTACATTGCGTCTTACTTCCCACAGTACGAATATACTACACCTTGTGAAATTCTTCTATTTCCTTAGATCTTGCTTGGCCTGTGGAGCGTACCTACTCGACCATCACTCATTTGAAGATTATCACAGCCTTGAAGTCCTTACAAGTTTACTCGGTCGAACAAATCATCGACATTCATCATACACACCATCTTTGATCCCTATAATATCTCTTTACAAACACCACCCGCCCAAAAAACCAAATCTCCTTAAAAATACCACTTTCCTCAGAAATATCATATTTCCTCACAACCCATCCTCAAAAATACCACAATCCAATCTACCACCCTTCACAAAAGTACCATACTCCAAACCCGAACATCCACTCAGTCAACGTAGTCAACTAGTATCTCCAAACATCCACTTAGTCAACCTATCCAACAAAAACTACAAGATCTCAGTGGAGAAAGGAGGAATAACAACACCAACACCAACAACATGTCCATACCCTTCCCATTATCTTTCACACGACAACGTCTAATAATCTCTTTCCTGGTCGCTCTCTTAGCCCTAGCATTCTTATTACATCCTTTCCCATCACGTTATGGAGGGTACGGATACGTTTGGTTAACGAAAGCTTCTGGTGCCAAAGTCGATGGGAATGGAGCAAAGGAATTGATGGAGAAATTGGAATCGTTCGTTAGACGACCAGCTTGGGATCATCCGGTTTTGGAGTATCCTTCGAGGCAAGGATGTGAGTTTGATTTTGTTTCTCCTAAGCTATCATCATGGGTGAAATCGTGGTTCATATCCTGTTTGAGATCCTACTCTATATCGTGTCTGCACTCTTGCCGCGAATTCTGTCTAAACCCTCACCCCCAATCTACTCAGACGTGTACAGACTTGCGAGATGGGATAGTGTTTCAGGCGTCGAATCTCTCTCCGATTTTCAACACCTCAACATCCCAGCATGTCAACATTGAAGTGTTTTGAAGCTTTTTTTAAATCTCTCCGCTTGTCCGATTGAGAGCTACGAAAAAATAACCTTCATGGAGACAGTCAAGAGATAATGCTTTGGACAGAGATTCCTTGAGAAAGATCTCGCAGAGTGGAACGGTCAGGAGAAGAATTATTCACAGACATAATAAAATGTTAAGACCCCCAAAAACTAATCAATCAGGTCCAATGGGAACGATGGATAGAGATGGTTATTTCTTTCATCAAGGTAAAACAGAACTTTGGACTTCAATATCTTCAATGACCATCCGACAAAAACGTCAAGCATTATTAGATTATTTCAAAAAATTACAAATTGAAAATATCCCAATAGTTTGGTCAAAAGATTTACTTCAACAACCTTTTCAAACTTTAAATCCTGGTAAACCATTAAGAGGTATAATATATGCTGCTGGTGATGGAAAAGCTTTAAAGAGGTTAAGGTTAAGTTTACACATGTTGAGAAATGTCGTGAAAAGTACTTTACCGATCGAAATTTATCATTATCCTGATGAACTTTTACAACCTGGTGATAAGGAGGGTTTGATACAAGATTTTGGAGAGGGTATAATTACTGTTGAGATGAATCATGCGAAGGTTGATGGGAAACAATGGCGTGGGTTTGGGTTTTATTATTATCTCTTATACATTCCTCCATATTCCCTGTTAAC
>NW_006711233.1:1097469-1140596 GCF_000271645.1 Tremella mesenterica DSM 1558
AGTTCTAATCCCAGTGATGCACTACGGTCTCACACCATTATCTCAATCTAAAAACCCATCATACCATCCAAAACCAGCATTCGCACATATGATCTTAACGAAACATTCATCAAATTTCCAACTAGATAAAGTTTTCTCTCATTTTTCTCGTCCAATATTAGATAAATCAGATGAACCAACTCTTATACGTTGTCCTGCAAGATGGACAGGTCCATGTTTCGCTTGGGAACTTCAAGGACCAGATGGATTAAAAGGTACACCTAATGGATTCGAAGATGGTCAAGGTACGATAACTTTAGATGTGAGAGAAGCTTGGAGGGATGAGAATGGTAGATTGAGAGATCAAGAGATACCAGAGGGTTTGTTGGCTATACAGAAAGCTATGGTTGAGATTAATACTAGTTGAAGGGTTTTTTTGTGTGGTTTCATTTCTTTTTGGGATTGTCAGTTTTCAAAGGAATTCCTTGTCTCTTCATTGGGCTAGTGGATTAGAGGAGTGAGTGAGGTAGGTGGGGGGTTATATGATCAAGGGTTTTTATTTGGACAATACGGATGATTGGACAGTTGGACAGTTGGACATTTGGACAGTTGGACGATTGGACGATTGGACGATTGGACGATTGGTCATTTGATAGATTTCGGTGTATGATAGGTGATGATGCATATATTTTAGTCTATGCTTGTCAACTAAGAATGAGAAGGAACCGTGTTGATGCTTTTGCTAATTGATTAGACTCCAGATATGATGTTACAAATTGCAAGTCGCAAGTTGAGAGTCGCAGGTCTCATGTATCGATATGGTTGAAGACCATCCATTCGATAATACGAAATGAGATTATAAGTTTTGAAGAAAGGTATCAGTTATTTCGTCAACCACAAATCCGGACACGATCATTGAGGTTTCATCTTTTTTTACCTATTGACTTTCTCTTATATCATCTAACAACCCTCCAAATCTTGACACCATATCATCTAACAACCCTCCAAATCTTAACACCACCATCATCACCAACACTACCAAACATACCTTTCCCACGACCATCTTGCCTATCACACCAAGCTACACAATTAACGTCGCTAACCCCATGAGCATCCTTGATTGCACAGATAGGATTCATTGAGATTCCCGATTGTCTACTAGTATCTTGGTCAACGGAAGAAATGTTTTGAGAGGATCTTGTCGATTTTGTTATTTGCCGTATGATGATCCTACCATCTCCACCGGCGGAAATCAATAATCCCAAGTTATTTGAATCATCTTTTGATGCCATCCCCCAGGAAAGAGAGAAACATGGAGATGAATGGGCTGATGTGTGAAGGGTTTCGATAAGTTGAGAATCGGGGTTTGAGCCGCTGTAATCAGTAAGTAGGATCTCACATGTCACTTTGGATAATCTCCATTAAAAGAATCGATTCTCACACACACACATGGCAACTGAAGGAAGTAATGTGTATTGCGAGTTGAAAGAAGGAACAGTGATGATGTTGTATGTGTTTCAAGAGGGAGACAAGTTTTGTATGTGTTTTATGGAAGTCGGAACTTTTGTCCTGATTGTATGTATGAAGATTAAATACGATTGAGAGGGTAAAGGATGATTGGATGTTAAGGACTTTTTGACCCACTTTCTAGTCCATATCCTTATACCTCCTCTATCTCCCCCACTGGCAAGATACTTACCACAAGGACTCCAAGATAAACACCAAACAGTTTCATCTTCTAACAAAGGGGGTATATGTAAAGCTGCTGCTGCTTTTTCTTCTTCCGTCGGGTATAAAGCGGATAATGGGGAATGGTCAAGTTGCGTTTGACCATTTATTGAAGACTGTCCAGAGGGTGTAGACGTTTTGTCGGATTCCGAAGTAGTAGTGTTGAGATCTTGAGAGGGGGGTGATGATGTGTTCAAGTAATTGGCGGATGTATTTGGTAGGTTCGCAGGGGTAGGCAGGGATAGGAAAAGGGGAGCGGCGGAGAGTTTAGGATAAAGTTTTTGAAATGGACACCAATCACCATCAGGATCATCAAACATTAGATGGATGGTGGAGTCGTATGAAGCAGAAGCGAGATCTGCAAGTTAATCTCCAAGTTGTGTGAGAGAGGATAGGATGAGACGTCAAGTCGACATCCAGTCTCATATGGATCTAGAAAAGGAGGTAAGATGATAATAGATAGATTGATGGGATAATTGAATACGTGGATATTTCAATTTTGGCCAGATGATGGTGATAGATTGAAGCAAAGGGAGATTATCCTGCTCGATAGAATAACTCACCTCTTCTTTAGGATGCCAAGCTAAACATTTGACATCTTGATTATGTTCCATCATCACTGCTATACATTCAAAATCGTCATCCGGCTGGACTGTATGTCAGCGGTGGTAGTTTTTCTCGTCGGTTCAAGACACCCGCTCATAACGGATCTGACTCGCCAGCCATGAGACTGGTGAAACTCTCAGCTTCCTGCCTTGCTCGGGGAATGAAGTCAAGCAGCGTACCACTTCGAGGAGAAAAGAATATTCTGTTACGACATGAAAACCCGATTTGAGCCTCTAAAAATTACAGAACCATTCAGAAATGATAGATTGCTGGGAAGATGAATGATGTGAAGAACATAACTTTACTCACCTTCCCAGACCCAAACACTTTTATCTCTACTACAACTAGCTAACAAACCACCATCATGACTAAAACCTACATTCTTACATTCACTTTCATGTCCTTCAAGAGTAGTTACACATTCCCATTCTTTCCATTCTTTTTTATCTTTTTCTTCCTCTTCTCCCATTTCCCCAACATCTTCCTCATCTCCCTGGCCATCCAAATCTTCCATATCCACATCCACATCATCATTCAATTTGTTTCGATAAACACCAGAAAACTCCTCTTCTTCTACATCATCATCATCATCATCTCCTATCTCTTCCCATATCTTGACGGTTGAATCGAAAGAAGCACTGGCGAAAGTGTTTCCTGATGGTGCCCAAGATATCCAACGGACAGTACGACTATGTCCCGATGAGATTTCCGATACGAGGTTTATTTGAGGTTTTGGGGATTCCAAGTTTGGTAAATGATATGATATTTGTGATTGTGATTCTGATTCGGATATACTAGTCTGTGAAGAGAGTTTGGTTATTGGAGGTAAGTGGGGTTGAGAGTGAGAGGAGGTGGAAGTGGAGGAAGGGGCAGGGAGAGAATATGAATACATTCGGATAGTTTTATCTGTTGAACATGTTGCGAAAAGGGGTCTAGTTGGGTTGAAAGTTATACACCATGCGGGTGAAGTATGACCAGGTAAGTCAGCTACTAGTTGAATAGAAGGCATTATGGTCGAAACTCGTCAACAAGAGTGGAGATTAGGTTTCACCGACTTTTACCATCTCAAGTTTCCACAAACCCGGAGAAGGGACGGAAGTAAATTGTCAGTCACGTGATTTCACCATACTCGAAAAAAAGTCGACAGGTCAAATAGTTGTAATACCAACTCTACCATTCCAGACTTTACATACCTCACTGGCCACGGGGGTAAGTACGAAATCTGGGATAAGAGAAGGAAACCGACTGCAACGTAGAATCCAAGAGAAAATGCCACCGAGTGAAAAGATCAAAGTGGGTGTTTTGGGTGCGACTGGGACGGTGGGACAACGGTCAGTCCTCTTCCTTCCTCCTCACAAATATCAAAACGTCATACTCGCACATTGACAGGTCACCCTTACGAACGCTCCCTCAATCCTCGTGCCTATCATCAGATTGTAATATGTGACTAGGTCTCAATGGCAATATATGAGTAGCTGGGGTAGGTATTGGGACGATAGTGGTGTAAGTGAAGAAACAAAACTGATTTTTAGATTCATCCAACTCCTCTCCACCCACCCATACTTCGTCCTCCATTCTTTAGGCGCTTCAGCACGTTCCGCCGGTCAAACTTATTCTTCCGTCACTCGATGGAAATTATCTTCTCCCATGCCGGAGATCGTCAGAGATATGATGGTTCATGAATGTCGACCTGATGTAGGTGGGTTTGATGAGTGTGGTGTTGTGTTTTCAGGTTTGGATCATGATGTGGCTGGGGAGATAGGTCAGTGTGGTGTTCTTTCTCTCATTCCCTAGATCGACACACACGTTCCCTCCCCCCTCCTCTTCTCTGTCTCCCTCCTCGCATCTTAATGTCTGTCGGTACTCTCTTCCTGTCTCAAATTGATAGATCCGTAATCCGTAGTGAATCTCCCATTTCCTAGTGGAAAGCTATCCTACTGTCCCTAGTCATTGCAATGCCACTTTCCCCCTCTATCATACATAGCGATCCCACTTTCCACTCCACTTCACACTCTTCTTAAATCGACATTATCCATCTCCCCTAGTATCAGTCACGAAAGTTAAAATCGTTTTTAAAATCGAGATGTTGTTAAAAAAAAAACAAATTCAAGACTGACTCCTACCAGAAGAATCATTCCGTTCCTCCGAAATACCCATTTTCTCCAACGCTAAAAATCATCGACGAGATCCATTAGTTCCTCTAATAGTCCCTCTGGTCAATTCTTCCCATCTATCAATAATACCACAACAACAATCCCTACTCGGTCTAAAAAAAGGTTTCATACTTTGTAATGCCAATTGTTCAACAACAGGTGTTGTCGTCCCATTAGCCGCTTTAGAAAAATCATTCGGTCCTTTGAAAACAGTAATGATAACGACTCTTCAAGCTATTTCAGGTGCTGGTTATCCTGGTGTTAGTAGTATGGACATTATGGATAATGTCGTTCCTTTTATAGGAGGTGAAGAGGAGAAAATAGAATGGGAAACTTTGAAAATTTTAGGTGGAATAAAAGAAATCGAACATCAAAATCAAAACCAAATTGGGAAGAATGGGAAGAATGAAACTAAATTGGAATTCGATCATCATCAAGAAAATAAATTGAAAATCTCTGCACAATGTAATAGAGTACCAGTTTTAGATGGACATTTATCATGTGTCAGTGTTGAATTTTCAAAAGAAGCAAAACCTACTTTAAAAGAAATTGAAAATGCTTTCAAGAATTATACTTCTGAAGCACAAGAACTAAACGTACCCAGTGCACCGAAATCTCCGATAATATTACATGAATCTCAAGATAGACCACAACCTAGATTAGATAGAGATTTAGAGAATGGTGCTTGTGTCAGTGTTGGAAGAATTAGGGAATGTGGGGTATTAGATTTTAAATTTATATGTTTGGTTGATAATGTCAGATTAGGAGCGGCTACTAGTAGTGTTATGAACGCTGAGATTGCTGTTGAGAAAGGTTATGTGAGGTAGGGTAAGGGAATGTTTATTGGATATGAGTTTGGGGGTTATTCAAAAAGAAGGATTATATGATGGTTTATCGATCTTAATCGTAAGATAGGTTATCCTTCCATGAATTTAGTTGATTGGTGTTCTCTTTTTTGTTTCCCGTTGTCATATGAGGTACTTTTGATCATGGTATGACCTCTATGGTTTTTGAAATGTGTATTCGAGAGGGGATCACGTTTCGTTCGAGAAGGTATCAAGTTTCTTTCAAGAGGGTATAAAGATGGAAAAACAGTCCGTTAAAATTCACATGCATATCCATTTGTTCTACGAATCTGTCTCTCATAGCATCAGATTCATTCCATCCTTTTGAGTCGATGGGAATAGAGTATCTTGGAAGTTTTTTGACAATCACTCGGACAATGATTCCCCTAAAAGCTCATTTGTCCAACCCCATACTTTCTCAACCAATTCCTTTCCACATCAGTTATCGACTCGTTACAATGAAAAGTGATACTCACGGGATCTTTACAATGTACCGGACATCCTTCTTCATCGACGATGCAATCTTTCAAAAATGCTCCATTTGGTTGAAGATCATCTTCGAAAGCTGCACGACAGACACTGATGATGAGCGAGCTGTTTCATTCTTCACACACATTCACACAACACACTTGGTATATGGTATGACACAGGATGACTTGGATTGTATGTGACATCTCACCCAAGAAGAAAACAATTATCTCAAGAACAGAGACCGTCTTCAACAGAGGACAAAGTTAAAGTTACATGACGTAAGAGAATATGTGTAGAAGGGAGAGAGAGTCAAGAGACGAAGTCTGTCCCGAAGAAGGTAGCGGGGAGGAGAAAGGAAAAATCGGGGGAAGAGATCACAAGAAATAAACCCACACTGCTACTCCCTGTGAGGGAGTTGACCACCAAGCAGAATCATAATTGATACTTCCATCATCGAAGAAACAACCTTGTCCAATCGTTTTACTGAACTGGACTTTCATCTCCGCGCTGTAATATCGACCTACTTCAGTTGGAATGGCTCCTGGCTGTGTGTTTATAAGTACTTCTCTATCCCAATTCGAAGATTTTATCACACTTTCGATGCACCGAAGTGCAAGTAGAGTATAGTGAAAATCGATTTTTATCATTTTTATCACGTATGATTATACGACAAACAATGTCACTATATCTCTTATGTGGAACGATGATGGGTGTTGGTGATGGAAGGGATTTTCAGATTCTCCTAATGTTGTGGAAGATGGTATGACTCGAAGGATGAACAGATGGATTTCATAGTGATATTGTATAAAGATGAGAATCGGACGAAAAGAAAATCTTTGACTCACACATACTGAATAGGCTGATAATCCTTTATCACCGTAATGTTTGGCAAGATAACGAGCGAATAAAGTCATGGCGGTTTTACTCTGAGCACTTATAAGGTAAACTTTTATGTTCCTAATTTTTTTTTTGAAAAACTGGTGTTGTCTTTTCCTTCTCTTTCGTCATGACGAAAAAGTCCAGAGAGAGATAATCTCTACGAAAGAGAGAAGGAAGCAAAGCAAGCAAAGTTGAAAAATACCGAAATGTAAGAATAAGAGGAGACCCGAATGATCGAGAAATCGTTGAGATGAATAAAGAGAAGAAGACGAAGATTTTTTTCGATGAAAACTTACTAGGCTGCATGTCCATCATATTCGTTTTTCTTATAATTAGGATCTTCCCATTGTACCCCGGCCCAAATTACCCCAGCGCTATTCAACATGATCACCCTTTTCAATTCACTCTTGAGGATCAAAGGCAAGAGTTGAGTGATGAGTACAAATTGGGACAAGTAATTGGTTTGAAGTTGAACTTCGAAACCGTCTTGAGTGATTGTGTAAGGTGAATTCATCTTTCGATTAGTTACTTTTGATCACTCTATTTTTCTTGGTGTTCTATTTCCATTCCCTCTTTCTATATGATGAACATTCTCTTCCACTACGTGACATATTCACTTTTCTTCTAGTGGTGTTTGCTCAACAGATTCAGCCGGATAATGGATTGAAGAAGTCAGAAGTTCTCTTTCCGGATTAGAATATGATAGGTATGTGGTGGATGACGTGCTCGAATGTGAAGAAGATGTTGAAAGTAGAATTCAAGGTAAGTTAGAAGAGAAAGCTCACCACACCCGCATTGGCGATGAAAACATCGACATTCAAACCTAATTCCAACACCTCCTTTGCTGCTTTTTTAACATCAATCAAAGATGTCAAATCGCATTCGATAGTCTTGCATTCTAATTCAGGATTAATCTTGAACAAACTTTCTTTGGCTTCTATCAACCTGATAATAGAATCAGCATATTCATACATTTTTCTCCCTTTATCGTTTTCATCGACCAACCGTACAGATCGAGGTGATTCATAAGTGACAGTGACGAGAAGGGATGATCATATATATCAACACGTGGAAGGAATACCTCAGAGCGGATAAGCTAGCAGTAGGTGATAGAAAAACCAGATCACATCAGAGCGAGGAAAACAGAAAGAAAAGGGAAAAAACATCACTCTCGGAGGTAATTAAGGTTTTAAGAAGAAACATGTCATAACTCACTTCTGTTCATTCCTTCCTAAGAAGATGATGGTCTTAGGTTGAAATTTAGCAATGATAGCTGCCGCAGCATATCCTAATCCTGTGATACTGGGTCCAGTCACAAGTATGGGTTTCCCTTTGACATTATGATGAAACGTTTCACATACCGTTTCGGCGGTAGTGTTTCGATCGTATTCCAATGTCATGTTGGATCTGGCTCGGGATTCGATTTCAGAATGAAAGAATGAACTGGTCAGGTGGACTTGATGTCAGAGTAAGAAAAGTGAAGTGGCCAGGAAGAATACTCGATGATAGGTTAAGGATGAGGGTTTATATATCAGAAATAGAAAGGCTCAAAGAAGTCATTGATAATCCGGATGGCCGAGGGGGCATTTGGTTGACCCATGTGATCATTTCGGCCGAGGTTGTTGGTCATCACCCTTTTTGGGGGTTCGGGAGTGAGGCTGTGAAGCGAAGTCAGTGCTCGGAGTAAGGATATGTACGGGATGCAGGACATCGAAGGTTTGGGCGGCAAGTTTCATCTGCTGTCAGTATACAGCTTTGTGGGGGTAGAGTGTGCAAGGGTTCTGAGAAGGAGCGAGAGTGAGGGGGAAGGGGGAAGGAAGGCGGGGAATTTGGGTCCGAAGGTGGGGAAGGGGGCCCCACAACGAACATGCAAGTATTCTCGCAAACGGAAACTACGATAGACGGCTGTGAGGGGACAAGGTCGAAGCGGTTTGATACGATTATCACATTCATAGCAGCTGTGAGAAGGAAACGAAAGATGCATCGAGAAGAGTATCAGCAACCTCACTCGTTGAAACATTCTTAGCAGACTTATACCGATCACGCCTTCCCCTTCTTACCCTCAAACCCAGGTCTCCCTCTACTTTTACCCTTCCCCTTACCACCACCACCTTTCGTTCCCTTCGACTTGACACCCAATCGTTTATCACGTTTCGCACTGGCTCTCGAAGCGATGTTATCGTTTCGTTTCTTGATAGCGACGGCTTGAGCTTGATCGAGTGATTTCTTCCTTTCCGCCCTGATTGTCAGCCTACCGACCTGGGCATTCATACAGAATGTAGGACCGAGTTCGGGTAAAAGTCAGTGTAGATTCGATAGGTGACTGTTCGGTACAGATAGAGTAAGTGACACGAAGCAGAAGTCTGGGTGAGAAGCACAGAGAATCGAAGTGGGTGACGAAGAAAGTCACACGACCCACCATTCTTTCCCACTCTTCTGCTTTCCCTTCTCTACCCTCTTCACAGCTTTCTTCAATACTTTCGCTTCATCATGCACCTTCTCTCCTCCGGCTCTTTGTAAAGCCTTTGCCCATTTTTCTTTCTCCTCCGCGGCTCGACGTTTTTCTTCAGGAAGTGAAGCCAAGTGAGCGTTATGTTTCTCCAGATGGGCTAGAGCTTGGGCGGGGTTAGAGATGGGTTTTATAGGACCGAGTGATTTGGTGGATGAAGAAGGGAGGGCGAGGGAAGGGTAAGTGAGGTTGTCTTTAGGTAAGATAGGAACGATGAGTTGGGTCTGTAGATTAGTTTGAGTCCCTCGCCTACATCACCAATTTCCGAATATAATCTTCAGTTCCAATAACACTCCAAAGCATGGAAGTATTGTATAAATTGACTTGGACTCACCTTCGCAGGCCGACTATTACTTTGTTTCTCCGATTCTCTCTCCTTCTTCCTATCTTTCTTCTTCTTATCCCTCTGTTCCTCCCTTTTGGCTCTCCGAGCAGATTCCAAAGCATCCCTCGAAACAGGATCAGAATCGTCCACCCCTCTATCCTTTCTGAAACTCTCCAGTTTATTCTGCAACCTCTGCTTCAACTCGGCAATACTCGCTGCGGGAGGTAAAGGATTGATTTTCTGCTTTCCATCTTTGACTAATCCCTCATCTTTATCTCCGGTACTGGGAAAAACAACAACTTCTTTTTCTCTCAGTCCCGTTTCCGCCCCAGTGACATCAGATGACGTGGAGACTTTGGTCGACTCCGATTTTGAGGCATGGTTGGAAGATACAGGAACCTTGGAAGCTAAGATATGATCCGTAGTCTGAGGGTTGGAAGGATCTAATTTTGAAATTTTAGCTTGTCTTTTATGTTCTTTTATTTCTTCTCCAGTCCGACGTTTTTTGTTCTTCATCCATTTAGAATCTGCCTGATCATAAGTTTCTCTCATTATCTTATAAATCTCTCTTTATCCCGTCTCTCCAGGCTCTATCTTGTCTAAATTCCTCCATCCCTTCTATGGCTCATGTGTTCATCGAAGTCACCGTTTCATACGCCCGGAATCCATCTCCTATAGCAGTATTGCAATGAGGAGTACAGTTGCGTTACGTATGAAATGCAGCCGAGATACGCCATGAGAAATGACAGATGAGGGGGAGGGTGGATGAGGATACAGGTAATGAGAGAAAACGAATGACTCACTTCTTCAGGATCGAGAGCGATGTAGAACTGAGGAGGTATGAAAGATAACAATTTGGTAAAAGTTGAATTATGTTTCTCCAAAGAGCTTGAAAGCTCTTCACTACTCGAGGCCATCTTGATTCTGAGGGTCGTCTCTGCGTCTTTGGTGAATGTTGTGGTCGCCTCCACGCCCTAGAGTAGGTATTATGGTTGGGGAAAGAAGAGGGAGAGAAAACGAAGAAACTTATCTAAAAGATGTGGGTGTGGCACTTTCGCTCAATGTGGCACTTTGCTCCGATGCCGGTGATCGGGTGCTTGTACGAGTACTGGTACTCCAGTACGTAGTTAGCAGATGCATGATGCAGTAATGCTCCACGTGACTACGGAAAACAAGTGAGGATTCATTGTTCATGTAGCCATATATTAATTAGAACCAAACATACAGAGGAAAGTGGTTGTGAAGAACAAGGGGATAATATCTCATACCTTGAGCTTTATCTCACTCTCCGTGATCCATGAAGTGACTAGCAGCTACAAATTGCGCCATCACACGATTCATCATATCACTTTCAACACATTCTTTGCCGGAAAAATGAACCTTACGAATGTCCCCTCTCCCCCTCCCCCTCATTTCTTCTTTGACTTAGGCATAGGGACATCATCATAAAAAGGTCCCATACCTAATAAAAACTTCACCATAGCCATTTCCCTTTTACTTTTCTTCTCCCAAACGTCCAAGGACACCTCGTTGCGGAGGATAGCACGATCGAAATCTATCAATTTGATTACTCCCTTTGATCCGAGTTTGTCATGTCGGAGCCAATGTCGGTCGGTTGAATCTCCATGGAGGATACCTAGGGTATGAAGACGGGTGTAGAGCTCGATAATTGAGAGTCTAGTATCAGTTACTTGATTCTGGCATTTCTCCCACGGCTCATACTTCGAAAGCGATAGACATCGAGCCAGGGACGGTCAGGAATGAATCGGGCGAAGTTCATTAGTCGGGCACAAAAAGGGGGCAAAAGGGGATTACGACAATCGAACAAAGATAACGGTTGTAGATCGACAGATAGATAGACATGATGATTGTGGTGAGGGAGGGGGAAGATTGAAATGGACACTCACTTATCTTTCTTGTTCAAACCAGTTTGTCTAGCCTCCACTCCAACATCTTCCATAATCATCACCCAAACTTCGTCTCCTTCTTTCCCATCCAAACCTTCCTCCTGTCCTCCAAACAGACCCAACATTCGGGGAGCTATAGGAGGTATCACCTCACTGAACAATTCCAAAATCTCGATCTCCCTGGCCACTTGTCGTCGAGCTGTTTGTCGATCGAAAACGGTCCTACTTCTTCCGTAGTATATCGTAGGATCGAGGTATTGGGGAAAAGCAGAAGGCACCATGACTTTGGCTATGACGGGAAAAGGAAGAGGAGTTGGGGTAGAGACATGGAATACGTCCCATATTGCTCCGAAGGACCGGAGTTCTTCAATGGTCAATTCTTGTAATATGGGAGAATCTCGATGTGTTGCTTTTGGTGAAGTGCTAGAATCTTTGACGGATACGTCTTGAGAAGTGCGGCTTTCTTTGCTCATTATCTCGGAGGAGGTGTGAGAAGTTCTCAACGGAGAAAGTGAGACCCCTGTCCCATTTGAGGTTGTTGCGCTGAACGTATCGGGTGGATCTACATTTGGGAGGGTGGAACGAGCGGTTGATCGTGGGGGAGTGGAATTACAGAATGGACTTCGAGAGGACGAAAGGGGAATATGGGGAGGTTGTCCTGATGGAGAAAGCTCAAGGGGTCCGTATAACCTCTCGGGGAATCGTGAAATCTGTCCTAAAGAATGGGAGACTTCGTAGCCCATACATGTTTTCTCGTTCCATTGGGGAGATAAGCGGATCTGAAGGGAGGGTGTACCGAGCTGAAACATCAGTCAAGGTGGTGTATAGTAGAAACAAATGATAGTCAAGAGTCAAAGGGAAAGGGGCGAACATAATGGTTGATGACGTGGAGTCGACCACGAGGCGTCATGAAGTGGAGGCTTCTAGCGTCGATGATCCATCACGTCTTTGGATGATCGATGTTCAATAGGAGTCGCAAGGAATAAGAAGCTTCAGCATGAGATTGTAAATCGAGATAGATGCCCATAAGATCAGTGTTGAGCCATTGAAATTGGGAACAATGCGAGGAATTTGAGCTACGGTACAAATGGGAGGAAATGAGCTCCATAAGATTTCCATCAAATGGGGGAACAAAGTGATGGTTGTCAAGCACGCACGGATCCGACTATCCCTAAACCTACAGTACTGACGACATCTCCCACGTATCGTGTCGTGAGCTTACAGACTTGTTTCTACCAGCAGTTCACAACATACGTGAGTACTGTTTGAAGGCTGTACGATATGAGATCATCTTTTGACTATTTCTTCTCTACAAAAAATACACTAAAAGCAGTGAAATGTTTCAGACTTGACCTCATAGTCGAGGCCCACGTTCTAGGAGAACGATGACGATTGTCCGATTTCGTCGGATCATGAAGCCCGGACCTCTTACGGTCCAAGCACAGCCTCACGCTCACGATAACCATCGATTTCCCCTTTGAGATGTACAGGTTGATTATGATCCTTTGTACTTTAGATGAAGGTCTAGACCGGAGATTGTCAATGATGGGGCCTAGGAAAGATGTGATGCCAGTGCGAGGCCGACATGGAATCTCATCAGTTCTTCTATCCGTCCTGGTCGGGGGTCGTAATATGGACTATATAAGATCCTGTGGTATCTTACATAGTTCATCTCATATCTCATTCAAGACTTTCTACCAGCATTCCACCCTGGAATTTCTCAAGGTCTCACTTGAACACTTGAGCTATATCAAACCGTCTGAACAGAGCACCTAACATTATCTCTCTATGGACACCACACTTGTGAATGCAGATGCAGGGCCTTCCGATGTCTCACAGAACAAAGGTGGGACCTCGGAACCGTGGTCCACACGAGTGCGCAGTGCCCATTCAACATGTTATCCACCACAATATGTGGTTCGGCGAGTACCGAGAGGTGGGAAAAAGCCGGTTCAAGATAGTAAAGCGGACAGCGTGAATAGCCAGGTTGAGAAAATACGAGTGATACTGTTTGTTACTTCTGATGGCCAAGCTGAAGATGGAGCTCCAGAGCCCACCCTCAGTGCATGCTCGCCACATTTTGACTCACTTTTTGAGCAGAACCCAACAACCACTCCATCTCAAGCTCACCAAACCACCACACAAGTGATTGATCAAAGTTTGAGAGAGTTTGTGGAAGAGTTTTTCATTGATGCCTTTGCTTCATATGACTACAAAACGGAGGCCGAAGTGAAAACATGGTTGTTTAACCTGAATAAAATCATGGAGTCCTTGAATGCAAAGTATGCCACACAGGATATAAAGGGGTATGTGCTTCCTGACATTCCTGCTCTGACAGAAACACACCTTTTCTACCCCAAGAGGGAAAATCCGTCAGTTGATCAGGTTGACAAATTGACCATACTGGATGTACCGGACCTGGCTACCTACAGAGACCACCGTGACAGAGCTGACTCTACTCCCCATACCATCGCCATGGGTCAGCCAAAATTGCAGTGGATGGACAGACTTTCCCTGAGGATAGTTGAGCAGTTTGTGAAGACACACGACAATGAAGGCGGCACCATCAGGCGTATGTGGTGTGACGGAGCTTATTACAGCCAAGACCTGTCTGAATTCTCTCAGTTCACCTTCACACTAAGACGCGAGATGAAAGAAGGACAAGACTTGGATTAGACAGTGTGAGCTCATACATACATAGTTGGGAGTGGTGAAAGCTTTGACTGCAGCAAATTGATGCTGATGCTTTCTGATTATTGTCTTAGATCTTTGTCACAAACTATGTTGTGACACCGCAAAACTCCATCAACAATGACCCTCCTTTGTCATGAATCCAGAGTGGCTCTGCCACACTGCCACAGTCAGAACATGAAAGACGCATGATGTGGATTTTGTTATCACTCAGGCACAACCTCCACATGCCTCCACATGCCTCCACATGCCTCCACCTTCCTGAAGTAGTAACTGAAGTGCATGCTTAATCAGCATTGCAAATCACCACATACCTCCACCTTCCTGAAGTAGTAATTGTAGTGGATGCTGAATCAGCATTGCAAATTCCCATAGCAGGATTGCCAATAAGAACTCAAGGATTACAAATAATAGTTTAGCAGTTTAGTCAGTTTGAAGGGTATAAAACGAGCACTTCTCCCCCCTCTTTCTTCAGCAATGTATCTTCATCTTGAAGTTGAACTTCATCTTTGAAAGTCACCTAGTTGGTTCTAACCCAACACCTCAGTACCCTCAGTACCTAAGGCAGTCATCAAGCTCTACGAGCCAGAGACTAAAACCCTTCAGTACCCAAGGCAGTACTTTGCAACCGCAGTCTACCCGCAGGCGTGACATCCTTTGACCATTGAACCTCCATCACACCTCAACCTCTTTGGTTTATATGTAGCTCAGGACATCTGTTACGGAGTAACAACGAATCGAGAGAACTCCATCGAGTTCGACGGATTAGGAAAGAGAACAGCGGGAATTGGAGGCAGTGCTGCAGTAGGTAGGGACGGGTTTTCCCTTTTCGAGATTTCCCCACTGGGTTTGCTCAAAAGCGGTTTTTCACCTGTCCGAGTATGTACATAGACGCTTGCAGTAGGACTGAGAGGAGGACGCGGACTCTTGTAGATAGTATATAGTGCAATCAGCAAAGTACCAACTTTGCTGATTCTTCAATATCATTCTTTGGCTACATCGATTGCAGAGGAGACACGATCCATCACATAGCACCAGAGACACATAGATTTCCGCGAGACTTCCATCGAGTTCGACCCAACCTGCGACCTAGTCATCGTGTTTCCAGTACCGTTACAACATCTGAGACCAACTACGGCAAAGTACAATGGGAGAACGAGGTATACAGGCATCAGGAGCATGAGAACGGCAAGCTTAGGTGAAGTTAGGTGAAGTTAGGAGAAGGTAGATGGATTAGGGGACAATGGGATCATGTCACGCCTCTCGTTGAACCTCTCTCTCAAAGACCAACGGTCAACAAACCTCGTGTTACGACCTGGCTAACCAGCACCAGGCCATACACTGGCCATGCATGTGACATCCTATGCCACTGCTCTAAAAGGCACAATATTGCAATCAGCCCTATGATTGCGATCTGGTTATAACCTGATGTCACAACTGAGGTTGCAGGGTTGTGACACCTCGGCTAAGGTCGTACTTTGGGGGTTGATGTCTCACCCAAACAGGAGGGCACAGACTTCAATCTGATGGCAACTTCAACAAGGTTTGCCATAGTTGCTATGTTTGGGGGTTTCACTGATGGCAATGTATCTTGATGTAGGTGTAGCTATCTCTATCTATCTTTCACTACTGACTACAATCAAGGATTGCTGAAGAACTTCAGCAATCTTCTCAGCTAATAGTATCCACTCCTCCTAGATGTTCATCCAACCCGTTCCCACTTCAACACACTTTGGCCAACTTCCTGAATCACCAAACACCCGTCTTTCTAACCTCGCCTAACTTTGCTGTACTTCTGATTCCTCCATCCCTAACCACCCTAACTTTGCCTAACTCCGCTGTACTTCTGCTCCCTCCATCCCTGACCAGCCTAACTTCTCCTAACTTTGCCGTGGTTGGTCTCAGATGTCCTAGGATCCTTATAAACCAAAGAGGTCAAGAAATAATGGGGGTCTGGTGAAGTTGGCCAAAGTGCGTTGATGAGCGTCTAAGCACAGGAGGGTTGGGTGAACATCTAGGAGGAGTAGATAATATTAGCTGAGAAGACTGCTGAAGTTCTTCAGCGATCCTTGATTGTTGTCAGTAGTGAAAGATTGATAGAGATAGCGACAATACAAATCGAGATGCATCGCCATCAGTAAAAACCCCTTGTAGGTAGAGTAACTACGTCAAAGTACGTCGTGGTTACATTCCTTTTGACGTCTGCGCCCTCCTGGTTGGGTGAGACATTGACACAGAAGCATCAAGTTAGCCGAGGTTCGTCGACCGTCGGTCTATTAGGAAGAAGTTATTCGACGGCCGTGACAGAATTCCATATACTTGGGTTGTTTATGGCCGGGGTTAGGAGCATTTGTGTCACGAAGTGACAAGACAGTTTGATAGTGATAGTGATAGGATGGGTTGGGTATTTAACCAGCGACCGGCGGTATGCAGTAACCGCCGGTTAATAGGCCTTTTAGCACAGTGGTTTAGACCACTACCTCTGAAGGGCACTGTTATATCGTCCCAATGCTGGTTAGTTGGTCTCGTGACAATTTGAGGGGTACCCCATAGATAACCGTACACAAACAAAATCTTCCTGCGATCTGTGGCGTACTCAGCCCCTTTCAATTTGAAGTTCAAGTGGCAAGCTGCAAGGAAGTCGTCCAGTTCCCCTCGTTCTCCACTGAAGGTTGGTGGATCAGCACACTGTCATGAATCACCAGCTCTGCTCTTGTGCACACAAGGCAGAAAGTCTAAGTATCAGTATCTTCATGTTTAGTTCTGCTCCTATGCCTCCAAGGCAAGAGACCTGAACCTTTAGTTAGTTGAGTTATCCTCAGTTAGTCTGCCTGGTATGGCATTAGACCCAAGACTTCAGTTTAGTTAGATTCAAGGCAAACGTATGGTTTATGTCGTCATGCATGCTTCTACGTGCGGTCAACAGCGTATTGTACGCATCACGTCGCAAAGACCATGCAGCTTTCTGATTCATGGTTGAATATACACTTGAGATCGAGAATCGCGTCTCTTTCCTACTCAGGACGACGCACATCCCAGAATGGACTCAGAATTCGATATAAACCCCATATACTTCTTACATAGTTTCTTTTCTTCAGCAATGTATCTTTTCAATTCTCTTAACCTTGTTTGATAAGTCACTCAGTTGGTTCTAACCCAACATCTCAGTCTCCTCAGTATCTAAGGCAGTCATCAAGCTCTACGAGCCAGAGACAAAAACCCCTCAGTATCTAAGGCAGTACTTTGCTACCGCAGTCTACCCACGGGCGTGACACACACCTAGTCCTGCCTAATCGTTCGTTGCTGGTGAGTCTTTGTTCCAAACACGGTTTGTTTTCCTCAAATTTGATTGAATTTGCCACTTGGCGGTTCTGCCGGTCAGCTTTAATAGTAGCCAATTCTTCCCGTAATGCATTCTGTTCCTTCTGTTGCATAGTCATAATGGCTAGCAGTTGCGACAACTGTTGCGATAATTCGTTCAATGGGTCTGGGGCGGGGGAACTGGGAGCGAGATCATGTGAAATGGTACTTCTCAAAGGACTCGTTTGTATTCCCGCTTCTGGGACCAGCCCTTCCTCCAAAAGATCATCTTTTGGTACCATGTTGCGTGATTTTCCTCTGGTAAGCATGCAATCCCTTCCAAGTCGACCCAGGGTGCGTACAGCTGATTCTTCAACTTGTAACGGTACTGGATGCACGACAACTAAGTTGCAGGTTGAGTTGAACTCAATGGAAGTCTCGTGGAAGTCTATGTGATTCTGCTGCTATGTGGTGGATCGTGTCTCCTCTGCAATCGATGTAGCCAAAGAATGATATTGAAGAATCAGCAAAGTTGGTACTTTGCTGATTGTACTATATACTGTTTACAGGTATCCTTGTCTTTGTCCTCTCCCTGCTGCAAGCGTCTACGTACATACTTGGACAGGTGAAAAACCACTTTTCAGCAAACCCAGTGGGAAAATCTCAAAAAGGGAAAACCCGTCCCTACCTAAAGCAGCACTGCCTCCAAATCCCGCTTTACTCTATCCTAATCTGTTGAATTTGATGGAGTTGTCTCGAATCGTTGTTACCCCGTAACAACTGATGAGTCTCCTCTCAACTCATCCCGAATCAAGCCTGCCAGAGTAAACCAACATTGAGACTCACTATAGGCCCAAGAGCTTGTGAATTCATAGTTGGGTGTTTGTCCCTTATTTTTCTGCACATAGGTGTTGAGGATCTTGGTTGCACAGGATTTTACCCATTCTCCAAGCCGCATCCCAATTTCGTTAGTCTTGACAGGGTCCACTTCTGGGCTCACATCAATGACAGTTGTCTCGTCATCAATCTGCAGATTTCTGTCATACAAGTCTTTCAGTGTATGCAAGTTTGTGTCCTCACTAGCAACCAGTATGACTATGTGTGTCTTCCTACTAAACTTGTTAGATTTCTGGGCAGAAGCCCTCACTTGATCTGTCCAATCAGTGAGTGTCAGGGCGGAGTCAGAGGGGTTCAAAAGGAAAGCATCGCATAAAAACGTCTCCAAAAAGGTCTTCACAGTATCATTGGTATTGGTTATATAATGGGAGGACTTATCCCTTGTGGTAGTGGGAGATATTTGTGTTTGCAGGGTGGTGGCAAAGCTGTCCATACTCACGCAGATTGTTGGTTGTTCATTGGAGTAGTTAGGCAAAGTAGGACGCAAAGCTGTTATCAGCAAGATGGGAATGACATCTGCTTCGCTTCGGATTGTGTTCAGGTCCTCTTTCTGTTTGTCAAGTACTGCACAATTAGCTTTTGTTAGTAGTTTCTCTACAAAGCTCATGTTTGATGTGTCATGTTCTGTTGGAACTTTTGCTTTCTTAGATCTTTTACCCATCCTATCCTGATGATGTGAGTCCTACTTCTGTTCAAGTGGTAGATACTGAATCTTCAAGGCTTAGAGATGAGAAATTGAAGTGAGAAGAGTGATCCAGTGAACTATAGAGGCAAAAAGAGGAAGGGGGTGGTGTGGAAGAAGAAAGGCGGTGATTCAGTGGGGCGGCCGGAAGGTTCACCCTTTCCCCACGCGATGATCGTGATCGGAGATGGATTCTCCGGGGTCCAGGCCTCGATGGTGTGACTGACTAAAGGGGAAATTCACTTGATCCGTCCGGAACTCCGATTTATCTAGCCTGACCAGAGCGGTCGTCAATGTTCGCTTTGTGGTTGCGGTAAGAAGGCCGACAAGTCAGTAGACTTGTGAACTCAACTCCCTGTGTCCAGTACAAGTCAGAAAAACAGACGGTGAACAGGAAATCAAGTGGGTGGACAGATGCTAGTGGATTAGATCTCTTCGCTCCTTCTTTGGGTTGTATGAGTGCATATACGTGAAGTACCGTTGATGAGTGAGCAAACAGGTTTCATGCCGGCAGCATTGAAGTAGACAATCAATTTGAACATTTTTCAGGGAGATTCATGCCCAATCATATCATAAACGACACTGATTTCATTGCTCAGATCACAGGCTACTCCAACCCTTCCTCTAACGTTCCGGTCCAGAACACGGTTTACCTCATGTATGAGATTTCGCCGAGGAGACTGCACGGCGTCGGCCACCTGGAAGCTTGGATTGGGCGACAGACAGGTACACTTGAGACAGATGATCGAGAGTCGGTCGTGAATCAGGAGCTACCATCCCAACAACGGTCGTCTCTTTCGGCTGTGGTTGAGAGAATCTCGGAGCCGAAAGGAGACCTTGGACAGATTCCGTGTCGCCCAACGAGTGTTCCATCAGGCTGAATGCATACAGCGAAGTAGGCATGGCCATTGGCCAGTGGAAGACCTAACTTACGCCCCTCTCCCTCACCCCCCTCCTCTTTCTGGTCGTTATTCTTGCCTTTGCATTTAGACAGGCGGCCTAGTTCATTTCGATCTCGGAGTTTATGATCAGGTTCATCGGCTTCAAGGATGTGAGGTAGATATCCCCTTTTTCTCCTGATCCGACGAGTACCTATTTGACCATAATCTATCCGTCACTGTCGTTGGTTCGGTAAACATTCCTCTCTAGCTCCATGTCCTATTTGTCATGTCGGATCAGACTCAGAACCCTCTTATCCGTGACGCTGCCTCTCCTGCTCCTCTCACCTTCATGGATGCAGATATCGACGATATGTTGGCGGAGCTTGATTGTGGGAAGAAAGCGACCTACCTCTTCCCATACTTACCCATACTCCAGCTTTTGGTCGAACTTCAAGCTTGTACGTATACGTTCGATTCATCAGATGGCGATACGCGACCATGGTGCGATATCCAGACGTCTGGTAGCTTGATAACGATCAACCCTAATTTCCCTCGCGTATTCACGTCATCCAACCACTTCTGTGATGACATTGTAACTCCTCGACTGCGTCAAGTATGTCAGAGTTTGGAAGAGAATATGACCGTGAGAGGTAGACGGCAATGGAGCGGTCGTTTCAACAACGGCACATACTGCTTCTCCGAAAAGGTCCTGCGTATGGGCATACATCTGGAGTCCCGCATTATCTGGGGGTCCCGTCCGGACGCGGACGGACGCATCAGCCAAAATTTGCCACTCCGTCCGGCCAAAACTGCCACTTTGGGCAACTGTCCCGCACCTCAGAGATTGAATCCTAATGCATCCCCTTGCAATTCCTAATGCCATTAGCAAGGCTATGTCGTATAACTGCAGTTATACATGTAAACACAGCCAATTATACTTCAGTTATACGACATGGGTTTCCTAATGGATTAGTAGTCATATCATTGCCAAAAGTTTTGCATCTTAACTATTGTCATCATCTTACCACTCACCGTTGTTCTTGTTGTTTTATCAAGTCTTTTGTAACAATCAATATGCCTCGTCATCCCAAACAGAACCCTAACACACTAAGGAACGTTCCTTATGTTGCTCCTCAAGCAAGGAACGCTGTTGATGAGACCGTGTCACTGCAACAGTATAAACACAAGGAAAATACGATTAAACAGTACAAAAGCCGTCAAAAAAAGTGGTTCAAATGGGTTGCGAGCAAGCCTTGGCTAACTGAGTAAGTCAAAGATTTAGTCCTGCCAACTTCTGCCAACTTCTGCCAACTTCTGCCAACTTTTGCCAATTACAGCCGTCGTTGTCAAGGTACAGCACGCTCAAGCTTGATGTCCAAAGGAACGGCACATGAGGCCCATCAAAAGCCATGTGCTGATGATTAGAGCAACAGTTACCCCGCAATTGGCCCTTTTATTTCTATATGAAGTGGTTCTTGTGTCTAAAACACATAAACAGTCAAAAGTGGTCGATTCTACAGGTGAAAATGAGTTACCACTTGAAGATGACGACCTCGAGGCAATAGACACGACGTCTGGCGATGAGACCATAGAGTGGGCAACGGATGAAGATCAACTCATTCTCAATGAGGCACAAGTTGATCTTGATCAACTCCTGCTGTCTACCGCTGGTCCGTCTTCAAGAGAACATAGTGGGCCTAAATCTGGTATTTATTATCATTTGTTGTCTAAATCAGTGCTAACTATACAAGGTCTATCCATCATTCTCGAATGTCAAGTCACCGGGGCGACGGTACACGCATGGGTAGCTGCTTTAGTCAATCTTTGGGAGCAACAGGTAGAAAGGGGTATCAATAGCTGGAGCTCGCCTAGAAGCGTGCATACAGCTACAATTATTTCGGTATTACAAAAATTTAATGAGCGTAGAAAGAAATTACTTCACGAGGACAAAGGAAAACGTGAGTGTACGTTTATTGTTTTGATTTAACAGACAGAACTTTATTACGACGGATATGATAACGTAGGACAATTAGAACAATCATTTGCACATTACATGGAAAGAAATAACGAAGAGGGACTGAGAGACGCTCTTGCGCAAGCTACTGGGATCTTTGGTATGCTCCGTGGCGATAATCAACGCAGGCTTTTGTTATCCGACTTGTCTTCCGAGATAGCAACAAATGAAGGCCCCTCCCCCTGTCTTTTTATTATTATGGTATTACATTCATCTAAGACAAACGCTTCTGGAAAGCCTCAGTATGCAGCTTTCATGCGCAACAAGAATCCTCAAATATGTCCTGTATTTCTGCTGGCGTTGTATTTGTTTGCTCGGTGCGTTTAAATCACGGTATAAGATGTTTGCTTTACTAACCACCAGTTTATATTGTGGGCCGTCTCCAAGTGGCTTTTCAGATATGTCAACACGAGCAGATTGGTACGATATTCCACTTTTAAGCGATGCTAGAGACAGATCCAAGGAGATCTCATACGACACACAGCGACGAGCGATAAATGGAGCCTTACAAGCCGCAAATGTTCATACTTATCAGAAAACACATGTCAATAGGCGAATGGGTGCTAGATTAGCGGAACAGGGTGGCGCCTCCCCAGATGAAATTGCTCGAGCAGGACATTGGGCTCATTCGGTCTTAGAAATACACTATCTTACGCATGTTCCTCGACGAACGTTACGAGCTCATGCAGGTTTTCCTATTGAAGGGAATGGTTTCTTCCTACCGCGGGCAGTTACACCTCCTTCTACCCTACTGAAGAAAATCTTTCCAGAAGCTGAGAAATGGTATGTTTCTTTAATGATCTTTTAGTAATTTAAAAGACTAACACTTTCAGGCTGTCTTTGATGAACGCTGCCGGTCGTTCGCATGAAGAGCTTACAGGTCGTATGTTTCTGCAGACTATAATGTCTTTACGAGAAGTATTTCTACAAGATGTTCCTCATTTACGAAAAGCATATCCATCGCTATACATTTTTAATCATCCTCTGTTTGCCGACGAAGAATACCTACGTTATGAAGGACATGCGTTGACTCGTACCATCACGAATGAAAAGCAGTATGATGATCGAATTGCTCAAGCTCTTCCCATTTTGCACGATCTTTTACAAACTCAAACACGAGCTCAGCAACAATCGTTTCAAGACATCCTTGGAAACGTTCTTCAACTCAGTCAAGGACAAATGGAGCAACGAGAGCAGATGAAGGCGGTATCCGATGGGGTCATGTTAATACAAACGGCTTTAAACCGACCTCTGATCATTCCTGGCCCTTTACAAGCTCTACTAGCTGAAATTTCTAGTGGAAGCTCTCAACCGTTAAACATCAGTGACAATCACTTGGTCCCGTCTACATCTTCCGGCTTTGAAGCTATACCAATCGCATCGTCTTCCTCTTCATCCGTTACACTCCAAACAACCAGCGATGTTTCTTTGCCGTATCTGCAAGACCCTTTGCAGACAACCATTCTTACTCCATTCACAATGAATCGTACCGTCTGCACTGTTCAAGAATTATGGCAAGAGTATACATTAGGTATTAATGGTCGACCTTCCATACAAAGTCAGTACGAAAGCAGCTCTGATGGTCTAAAGCAAGCCAGTGAAACGGAGAAACGATTTTATCGAAGGCGTATGAACATTATCGGTGCAGTTAAAGACTTAGCAAGTGCCCGAGAAGTCAATGGAAAGGAAGCAGCCCAGTTATGGGATAAACATAGACAAAGTTTACAAAACCCGTCACTAGATGCTTTACAGAACTGGTTGAACAAAGCATCTTCAATAGATAGACTTTCTATTTAATTGTTGTCATATGTATGTATCATTGCCCTACTTTCCGTTGATTCTTGCTAACTTCTGCCAATTGTTGCCAACTATTGCCAACTATTGCCAACTTTTTTCGTATATTAGAGGTATGAAAGACAGGCGTAGTAAGACACCCAAAGGAGGGTTTAAAGATTTTCCTTAGCAACAACCTGCAGGAATCAGTTTCTCGGTTTCATAACCATGTACGATATTGTTGGCTTGTGCGTAATTGAAACAGTGTGAGACAGAGTACGTTATTACCAGTTCCCATCAGTTCGGGTGAGTAATTTCTGCTGATTGGTCACTGTCTCAGTATGAAACGTGAATTATTGAGCTGTTGTCAAGGGTAGACGTCTGTTGTCAAGGGTAGACGTCCTTTCGTTGTGAGGCTCTTAGCAAGATGAATTTTTTTCGCTGTCACATATACAAGGGTACCTCTTACAGTTCTTCCCCACATCTTGCAAGTTTGTTAGCCGTTACATTGTTAAATTTTGAATATTGATTAAGATGTCTAATTCAGCGAATCCTTTTACACCAAATCAACAATCTATGCTTCAAGGCTCACGTCGTGGTGCCCGACCTGGTTCTGTGCCTCTTGGAAATGCCTCGGGGTCTGGCGTTGGAGCAGATTTGGTTCGTTCTGTTGGCTTACAAGTGGCTCCTACAATTTCTGGTTAGTTTGATCATTTTCGTTAGCAAAAGGTTGAGTAAATGCAGGATCCAACTCTCAGTACTCTTGGGCGTCTGGTGCTTCCTTCAATTTGCGGTATTGGCCCGAAGCAGTGAATTCTTCGATTGAGAAAGTTCCTGCGGCACGTAAGGGAGCGAAACTGGCTCCTATTGCTGGTGAATCTTCGAAAGTTAGTCTTTTTCTCTTAATAGTGTTGTTTTTAACAGAGTTAGCTTAAATCATATCGTGAAGCATACAATCGTGTAGTTTCGAACAACAGTTGGCTCAGAATCAATGAATACCAGTGTAATCAGTGTAAAGGACGTAATGACCACAGTAATACGTGTGCTTTTGGGTGTATTACCCTTGGACAGATCCCAACAGGCGCTTGCGCCGAATGTATCGCTATGGGGACAAGCAATCGGTGTGAGTTTGTGAAAAAGGCAGAAGAAGACTTAGATGATCGTACTTTGTTCACGAGTTTGAGAGAAGAACTTGGAATTGTAAAGGGCCTCGAACAACAGGTAGAATTGGCTGGTGAGTACTTAATTATCTTTTATTTAGTTAGAGCTAACAAGGTAGTAAAACATAACTATACTTTGCCTGAAATCGGTTTGTTGTCACAAGTACAAGGTATCCGTGAACGTTTGTCTACTTTGATTGCAACCTACTCGCCTGATATGGCTCCCGAAGACGCTACCGCGAACGATACTCCTCGCAAACGTAAACGTGCAGGTAAGAACGTAGGATCTAGTAACATTGAGTAGTAAAGGTCAGTAGGATGTGTATGCAGTCTATAGCGAACACGAAGTAGCAAGCGATGAAGTCGCGATCGGTGGCCGCATGAGTCACAATTTCGCTGCATTCGGTTATCGACATGATACCCGGACGGGACCTAGGACCCCCGTCCGGACTGACTCAGGGTTCATGTCGTATAACAATTCATTATTGATCTCATTCACGAATACCTCAATATCCATCCATGTCGAATGATCTTCGGAAGAGGTTTGGCTCAAGAGTTCTCCATTGGACCGCTCCGCCAATGGATTGAATGTGAAGAACGCTTTGTTTCCAATGTGTATCACAGCTTGTTTCTCAGTGATGAATCGGGATCAAAGGTGAACTTGACAAGGGCCGTGGTGGACATACGTTCGGAAATGACGGCACCGATCTGGGTTTTCCAGGGTATAGTCAAGGCTGTGAAAGTTGGTTCAGTCAGAATTGACCATGAGGGGAGGGCGATTGTCACTAGGAAGAAGACACGTAAGAACATTGGGAGAAAAGTGATAGCACAGGTGGAACGTCTTTTGACATATGTGAGTCATCTTCCGTAATCTGACAACTGTACCGTTCCCACATCTCAACCTCGCTTCACTCCGGCAGACGACCATTCTTTTCAAATTGACCCTATCTCTTGAGATCTGGGTATGGTAGGATGATAAGCTTACTGGCTTTGTAGGTTTGGTCACGATTTATCCATATAAAGGTCCGACTAGTGGTGGTAACTTCGCTCAATTGCACTCTCGTGTTCTACGTTGACGACTACTGTATACAAGTCAGTGACTTGTACAAAACAAATGACGGTACCATGGAAAATCCGTGTAAGTCTCTAATTGCCTTACTCATAGGGATTCTTTTTGTCAGTGAAGGTGACCTCGACCTTCCGACTGGCTACCTGGGAGGTGGAGTTGAACTTCGTGAGTCGATACCAAAATGCTGGTGTTGTTACCCATCAAAAATTCACATAAGGCATACGGAATTGGAAGGAGGTCGTTGGTGGATAGGAGACTATCGAATTCAGACAGATACGTTGGACCCCACACGAGACCTCCGGTTTGACAAATTATCGACTATGGGCGAGCTGGGCCGGTGGGGAGAAAGCATGACCTCAAAAGCTTGTACTATCGGGGAGAACGTGACGGTCAAAGAAGTGAGTATTTCTATTGACAATTGTGATCAATGAAATTAATGGCTAGCTGGGACCTCCCTCTCTGTATGTTCATATACCGAAAGAATACAACTTCGAGCGAGTTAGGAGACCCGATGTGGGACATTCTTTGTTACGAGCTAGGCGATGGCCAAATTTATTACATGGGCCTGTGTCATATCACCTTCTCACTGCTGACCTCCCCATCCTTATCTCTCCTGAGATATCGATCAACAAATCGTGTCCATTTCCTACCCTTCGAGACTCGGCCCGATCACCCTCTACAATAGGTGTCACCGAACAATCACCCCTGAATCATACTTCTGCCTCCCCTTCATGTGTCTTCATACCTCAAAGCATCGTTTTAGGAGAACCTTTATCGTGGGGAGCTATGTGGGATGTTTTTCGTATCACATCTCCCCCGGACCAACCACCATTGCCTTTTCCGATGGTAGCCAAGATCGTCGCTCCCGAAGCGTTTGAAGTCACACCAAGACCTCACTTCGCTCCTCGATTTTCAGACTTCGTACGTGGCGGTACCAGCCAACGTCAAATGAGACAAAGTGTCAAAAGCGAGTTGGGTGTATATACTCAATTGAACAATCTCACACCACCTGTCATCCCCCGGGTTTTGGGTTTATGGGGTGGGACACAAAGAGGTCAAGAAGTATGGGTGATGATTATGGAAGATGCCGGAGAGGGGTTATCACAACGAGGTATCCAACAACTCAGTGAGGCGGATAAGTGAGCTCCCATCATTTCTACTATACTCTTCAAAGAACACATTGAAACACTTGCTGATGCCAGGGATGCTATACGGTCGTTATATAGACGTATACACCAATCTGGATTCCTTCATGGTGATGTACAAAATCGACACATTTGCCGACCGAAAAGATCGTCGGATCCAACCGCGTTCCGGTTGATTGATTTTGATAGGGGGAGGCTGCATGGTGAGCTGTCGGAAGAGGAATGGGAGAGAGAACTTGAGAAGGAGAAGGAAGCGGTAGAGAGCCTGCTTTCACAAGTGTATCTGTCCCCTACCTCATCGATAGCATCTTAGTGTCAAGTCTCTCGCCCGTTGGGGGAGTAAGTAGTAGTAGAACAGAGTATTGGCCTGTACATGATGACTCTAGCATGCATGACATTCCTCTTCGTCTCCTCGTCTTTATATACATAGTCAAGTCGGACCTAGGTATATATATACACACCCGTCCATCATCGATCCACCTGGGTCATGTATTGCCCTTTTGGGTACAAGATGCCATCATGAATATGGTCATGTGTTGAATACATAACACGTGGAAGATGTCGAAAAGGTACGAAAGGTGAAAATCGTGAAGCAAACGACTTTTCGTCTGTCTTTCAAACTCAATGACTTGAACACCAAGTATATAAACCTGACATCCTAGATAACAGTGTTTGGGGGTAAAAAGGGGTCCGTCTAGATAACCTCGTCTCGGATCAGATGACTTCATGTGCTTCCCTTTTCCATCAACGCCCCTACCCGCCATATCCCAGATCTTGCCCCATGTAATCCCCAACAACGAGGACGGATCTTTCCCCATGTCACTACTGTAGACGACTGCTGGCTGCTGGGCCTGCCGGGATGACGACGAGCGAGCCTCGCTTCCGTCATCAATACCGCTTTCGTCGATATGGAGTCAACTCGACCCTCTTCTTCGCTCTCATCTCTTTGCCATCATCAATCAATTGAACCTTACCTTCTTTCCCAACATGACCGCTCAGTCAAAACCCGATGCGGACAACAGTATCACAGGAAATGCCACCATTTCCGTCCCAACCGAATCAACAAGTCAATTTCCCTCTATCATAGAACAACTCGTCAACTTTCGAGATCCACATTTCAAGATCGATGATATCACCAATCAATGTCTATGGATAGATGTCGAAACTTCCGGCAGTTTGATTCAGGCCAATCCACGATTCCCTCGTACTTTCGTTCATTCCAACAACTTCATCGATCATATACTCCCTCAGAGTTTAAGACGAGTTTGTCAGATGCTCGAGCGGGCGCCAAAAGCTCTTTCCGAAGTTTCATATCAACTGTCAACGATTTCATCGAGAGCAGCGCGTAGTGAGGGCACTCATCTTTGGGGCGATCAACACGTGGGTACTCTCTTGGGGGAGATATATGTAGAACTATTTGGGCAATTGTCATGCTCTCCCGACTGCAGCGACGTCGTCAAGACGATGAATTCGAGGATAAAAGCACGCAGATGGAGGACCGTGTTGCAAAGATTTGTTTCCAACGAGTACTCAAGACTTGTCCTTGAAGACGACCCATATTCGGATGCAGCGGTGAAAAGGGCCATCATCGAGATTCGTTCCGAGAAGACGGTCCCTACTGGGGTCTTCAAAGCTATTGTTCGAGCCGTTCGTTCAGGCCGAGTGAAGGTTGATGAGAATGGACAAGCAGTCATCACCAGGAGGGTGTTCCGTAAGGCTTTGGGTGTCAAGAATGTGGATAACGTCCAACGTCTGTTAACTCATGTAAGTTGGTCACTTCACCTCGTATCGAGGAATTCAGCCCGTGTAATCCGTACGATCCGGCTGTCCCATCTGCGGCTTCCGACTTTCGTTGTGGATTCCCTGTCTTAATTTTCGGGGCTGTCTGGCCTCGCTCATTATCTGTCGATTCTCTCTCGTATTCGCTGCCATACATAGTACTGTAGACGTTATGAATTAGTCTGCCCATATTCGTTTGAGCTGCAGCTGATAACGCAGATGTGGTGTCAGATGTTACATAATCGAGTTCGTCTTGCTCTTCTCACCTCACACGAGTGTACTCTAGTATTATACATCGACAACGGCGGCATTCAAGTCAGCGACAATATCCGTCTAGATGGGACGTCCGTTGCGTCACCATGTCGAGCTCTGCAACCTTTATATTTTGCGATTAGCTCCGGTGATCCCGACATCTTCACTCCGCCTTCTCATCTCTTTCAAGGGTCGGCTGTCAGTCAGGCCGTGGAGCCGATGAACCTCAACTGGGCATGCTACCCCAATTGTGAGTTACCGGTCAAGGCACGGCCGCCTTCGACAACACCATGGTGGTATGGGACGTATCGAAACTACACTGGAGACGAAGCACCCACTCGGATACTATCATTCACATCTGCATTGGCAGTGAGGGGATCGCCATCAAGTTTTGAATCGTACAATGATCCGTCTTCACCCGTGCAAGACGAAGCCTCAGTGGAGCAAGTGAGCGTCATTTTCTTAACGTCACGTATGACAGATGGTTAATAGCTGAGACTTAGCTTGGCTCGCCATCTCTCTACACTCGCTTATCACCTGAGTATACCATCGAGAAGGTCAGAGAAGAAGAGTATTCCCACTCTCTCTTACGAGCCCGACGGTGGCCGGCACTTCTACATGGTCCAGTACCACCTGATATCCTGCAAGGCGACTCTCTTCCCGTGCTCCGTCCCAACAATAGAACCGACCGCTTTCGCTTGAAGAATCTCCTCCATCCGAAAGCATCACGTTATGCCCCTAGCAGACGCGGCGATGAGCGACCATTGGTATTTCAGCCTCAAGCAGCGAATCTCGAAGAGATATTGTCTGTTGGAGCGGTTTGGGATGTTTTTCGCTTGACCTGTCCGCCTCAAAGCGTCCCTTTTCCCTTCCCACTCATCGGCAAGGTCATCACGATAGAGTGCTTCGAAGTAGAGACAGACCCAATGCAAGACTATGATCAGTGGCGCCGAGGAGGACTCTCTCAAGATCAGGTTCGCGCCAAGGTCAAGAATGAGTATCGCGTTTTGGTGGAGATTGGAAAGCTCGATCCTCCCATCGTGCCCCGGATCGTGGGACTATGGGGCAGCTTACAGAGGGATTTTCAGGTCTGGATGATGGTCATGGAAGATGCCGGAGAAGAGATTGAACTAAGTCCAAGCGAAGAAGATGCGTGAGTTCAACCCAGTTACACTCTCGAGAAAAAATGACGAGCGAATCTGCTTATCGACCAAAATGACTGACCAGAAACTCACTCGCAGTGCTGCCATCTTCGCCTTATACGACCGGCTCCACGCCGCTGGCTATCTTCATGGCGATGTCTCCCCACGGCACCTTCGTCGTCGCCCCCAGTCTGCGTCAGAACCATCAGCGATACGATTAATTGACTTTGATCGTGCTTTGGTGCGGTCCGAAGTCTCAGAGGAGGAATGGGACAGGGAGAAAAAGGCTGAAATCGATAAAGTGAAGGATATCGTGCGATACGGATAAGTCACTTCTTTGGAAATTCTGCATCGCGTTCATCTCACCTATTTTGAATCAAAATGTTTTGACTTTCTACAGTTCAGTCTAACAATGCCTCGTGTCGTTGCTCATCCTTCTCTCCTTTCTGTCCTTCCACGCTCCTGTTCCACACATTCTTCCAGTTTCTACTTGCCCCTCAAGGGATGGTGACTTTCCAAGCGGCGTCGTGTCGATAAGTGTCGGCTTTGAGAAGGGAGATGGCAGTGAAGAGGGGCATAATGGATCCCAACGGGTTACTTGGCGAAGCGCCATCTCTGTCAAGAATTCTACTGATCTCGATATGATGGTTTTTGACGTGGAAGATGAGAGAGTGGTCATAGGTGGTGAGAATGCCGACTCGAACTCGCAAAGTTGCAAGACGACGGAACATATGTTCAATCGCTCGTGTGATTATCGTTGTCACCGCATCAGTGTATTCGATACCGGCTCTGTGATTATCGAGATTTACTTTACCGGCGCTATCCATTGTGATAAGACCTCTGTTAACGGCGGTCCAAAGCTTGGGGAAGATGTAGGATGGGATGGAAGCACTAGACTGAACCCAGATGAGAGCGAGGGGTAAAAACTTTCCTCCAGCCTGAGACTTCTTTAAAGCCCAACAACCCGTCAAATGATTAAAGTGAGTCACTTCCCATTTTCTTACCTCGTCCGGTTTATCCCCCAAATCCATCCCAGCCTGTATGTCTTTCGATTCCAGAATCTCATTGACAGGACTGAGATAGGTCTTGTATTGCCAAACGGGGAGGTCGACGTGTCCCAAATTGCGGACAGTGGTCGGATCACCAGCGACTGTGGAGACTTTAGCGAGAACTCTGTCGATGAGAACTTTAGCGGGAGAGTCTTCGGTAAGAATTCTTTCACAGTTGGGAAGGATGTTTTCGAGAAGTTGGAAGATAGAGTTGCCTGTGACAAAGAGTCTAGGGAAGTTGGGAGTTTGTTCGGCAGCGGTGCGAAGGGAGTCCGACGGGCAAACCGAGAGGGAGAGAGGTTTACTGGTTATCTTGACAGGTGGATAAGGAACATGTCCCAGACGGGCAGTGAGGGAAGTGTCATTGATGGGACCTTGCATCTTGCTTATCGAACTAGATGTCAGCAATACCACCTGAGGTAAAGCAGAAACAAAACTCACTGTAGGTTTGGAATAGAAGATCACTGGTGAACCGAGTTGTTAGAAGAAAGTAATGGTCTATGAGTATATATAAGTTTATGTGAGCAAACTTCTCTTCAACCTCATTGCTTCATGCAGGCTTCTCAGAAGGACAACTCACAGTTGTAAATCCGCGACAGGAGTACCATATCCCTTCCTTACCTCCTCTTTCCCATCTGCGACTCCAACCCCGACGGGACTTGAGACCCCAATCATTTCGGCTGAATGTCCAAGTCACTGAAACGTTGTCATATACGTCGTTAGATTGACGGTTCCAATGACATCAGAAGACGAGATCAGGCAGACGACTCTGTTTCCTCGAAACTTCCTTACCTCTTTCAGCATAACGAACACATCAAGCCACCCGGGCGCCAATGCGACCCTCAACGATAAAGGATGAACCGCATGCTACCTTGCAACATCATCTTCGGTGATGATAACGAACGGGTGTCGTAGGACTTGTCAGATTCTTTTGTGAGGCCGCGAGTTGGGGCTCGGGTTGGAGGTGCCAGGTGCAGGATTGCAGGAGGACGATGGGGAATGGACCTCATGCCTACACGCACCAGATGAGTTCAGAGAATACGACCTAGGCTGGCAGAACAACCATTAATTTAGTTAAGTTACTTGATAGACGTTCCCCCGGCCCCCAGTCTTCCTTCGATTGAAAAGGGCATATGCATGAATCATACTGACCGCCCGTCAGCTGTCAGGCTGCCTGCACAAGCACCTGCATACTGTATGTAGACAGACCTCATCGACCCATGTTGTATGTACCCTACCTCACTTAGTCCTGACCGGCCGGAACCACCGGAATCCTTCTTTTCCTTCCGCTCTCTCCACCCACATTTGCAACTCTGCAGAGCAAATCATCACCAACATACCCTTCAACCCGAAAGATCCAGAAAAATCAGGGGATGCTGCACCGACAATCGTGTCATGTCTCAAATCTCGGATCCCCCCTTCCCCTCCCCTCATCCATACCCCCATAGACCAAGGCGAGCTTCGAACCCTCCTGACCCGCCTCTGACCCTTCTTCATCCCGTCCCTTCTAACCTCCCTCAAACAAGTCTCCCCGACCCTCTCCATCCTATCTATACCCACTCCCATCGCCTAGATAGCTCGATAGATCGAGAATATGCCCCTGATGCTGAGCTCACCAACTCACATCGTCAGGGGCCAACGCGGACAACTTCACCTTGGTCAATATCAAACATCGGCAGCGGTATTCGAAAAGACATCTCCTCACGTCTCCCATACTACCTATCCGACTGGACAGACGCATGGAATTATCGTGTCATCCCTTCCACAGCTTTCATCTTCTTCGCTAACATCTTACCTGGCTTAGCATTCAGTTTAGACTTGATAGAGACCACTGGGGAATACGGAGTTCAAGAAGTGTTGTTGAGTAGTTTTATGGCCGCTTTTGTTTTTTCGGTACTAGGAGGACAACCTTTGCTCATCTCAGGTGTCACTGGTGAGTTTTCTTCCTTACTATCCTAAATCTTCCCTTTCAACTGACCTTAGGCCCTATAACCGTATTCAACAAAACCATCTATGATATCTTTCACCATCACCCTAACTTTATCTATCTTCATTTCATCGGTTGGGTCTATCTATGGGCTGCTATCCTTCATTGGATTGCTGCTCTTCTCGGTGCTGTCCGGGGATTGAAATACGTCACTCGGTTCTCTTGTGATACATTCGGATTTTACGTATCGGCGGTTTACGTGCAATATGGTATCCAAACTGTTACTCGACAATTTTCTCAGTCAAGTGTGACAGCTTCGATCTTAGGTGTTTTGTTGGCGGTGATGACATTGGTCTTACCACATTATTTCAACGCTGTGGCTGGGAGTGGGTATACGAATAAACAGGTGAGGAGGTTTTGTGCGGATTATGGAATGCCTATAACCATTATTGCTGTGACAGGGCTGGCATACTGGGGGAGATTTGATCGGTGAGCTCTCCAGTCCATCCACCCCGAACTGTTTATCCCTAATCGCTTGATGACCCCACTCAGAATGGAATTTGTGTCCCTCAAATCGGCTGTTCTGATCTCAGATTTGTACGAGAACCTTCTATGACACTTCCCACCACCTCCCCGTCTTTTCAAGCGGTGAAAGGCCGACCATGGCTCGTTCGCTTCTGGCAGTTGGAGGGGAAATGGGTGGGTATAGCATTCCCCTTTGGTCTGGTACTTTTCATTTTATTTTATTTCGATGCTAATGTATCTGTGAGTGCTTCGCTACCTCTCATATTCGATCCTCCCTCTTCTGTGCCCTTTTGTTTCCCTCTAGCGTTCCTATCCTGCAGCTCTCAGTCTGGCTATTGACAGCTTCTGTGGTCGTGGCTTAACCATCCGATCAATGTACGAGTACTCGTACTGGAAGAAGCAACGATAATTCACTGACCTCTTAGTCACTCATTGCTCAAGGATCGGAATATCCATTGAAAAAGCCCCCAGGATTCCATTGGGATTTCTTCCTCTTAGGTGTGACTACCTTAATCGCTGGCTTACTCGGTATTCCCGCTCCTAACGGTTCGTCCCTTCTCGTCTACGTCACATTACCTACCATCTCCTTTGCATTGCTAAACGTCTGCATCTCACTGTCTTAGATGTTATCAAATACACTTCGTCTGACAACTAGGTCTCATTCCCCAAGCTCCATTACACACGGCCTCTTTGGTCGTGCTAGGCTACGAAGCTCCTTCCTCTTTCGAGCCGTCTTCATCTTCTGGCCCTTCAGATTCTGCAACGCCCGCTGAACATCCAAAACACTCCCAACAAACACGGAATGATCTGGAAAAAGTTGAAACCGAATCTGCTCGAATCAACGACATAGGTAATATGGAGACGGGTATTCGATTGCGTGTCACGAACGGTGCATCGGGAAGCAACGAGACTTTCCAAGCAATCGGAGGAAGAGAGGAGGATAGAAGACAGTTACGGGAAGTACCCGTGGGTGTTGTTGAGCAGAGGGTCTCAAATCTGGCTCAGGGAACTTTATGTGAGTGTCACTCTTTATGCCACCTTTGATTGCCGACTCGTTTGAAGGTCATTGAACGCTGATGAAAGGCTTGATACTCATGACAACACCATTTGAACATGTGTTGGGGTTGATACCTAAAGGTGTCATGGCCGGTTTGTTTGTGAGTCGTCTTCTCGATATATCGGGATTTTTCCTTGACATTTTCCTCACTGGCTGTTTGTTGAACCCTCGCCCCCATCTCTCAAAAACTTAGTCCACGACCCAAACAATAGTATGCTGACGTATAGTGGTACATGGGTACCGACGCTTTATTATCCTCAGGAATCACCTCCAAACTTCTTTTCCTAATTCGAGATCGTCGATCTACTTCCTCTGACGATCCACTTCATCTAGTCCGACCATCCCGTATAATCCTTTTCACATTCGTTGAACTCCTCGCGTTCGGTGCTACCTTCGCTATAACTCAAACTAAAGGTGCTATAGGTTTTCCTGTGATTATCATGTTGCTAGTTCCTATCAGAGTATGGTTTGTTCCTCGTATGGGTTTCAAGAGGGAAGAGTTAGAAGTTTTGGATGGACCTGTAGCTAGTGAATTCACTTTGGAGAGTGTCGGTGGGTCTTTGGGACGGTGATCATTCAAACCGTTTGGTTCAGTATCTCTCTCATCTAGATCGTTTGTCCGGGGCTTAGTTTTTATTTGACATTTTTATTTTACTGGTGACTAGAGGTATATGTATCAGAGGGAATATGTACAGTACGTACTTGTGCTTTCAACTAGACGCGTTGAGGAGAGAACTTGATTATCTGTTGGGAATCTAGATCATCACGAGTTCGTGAAATTGTAGCATTAGAAGATGGTCATAGATCCATCGAATGGGGATCAACGGGTGAAAATTGTATAGATAAAAATGCATACATATCAACGTATAAAGTCGTCTAAAGTCGTATATCATGAAAAGGGCGTATCATTGGATTGAAAAAATGATCATCATGGTGGTCGAGGAGTAGGTATGAATTTAATCTTGCCTCCTGGTGTTTTACCTCCTTCTCCATTAAATCCACCCGATACACCAACACCTAAACCAATAGGTACACTCAGTACTGGTGATTCTCGCTTCACCCCACTTACTTCCTTCTCCTTACGACCCTCTGATCTATCCATATGGTCTATATCATCAATATCGATCTCCATACTTTCTTGATTATACCATTCCCCTTCTCCATTCCCCTCCTCCTTTTCTTACCATTTCTTTCATTCCCATTCCGATCATCCTGTACATCCATGACTTCCTCACTATACTCATCTTGGTCACACTGACCTTTTTCAGATTTATCATCATTCACCATTGTACAATCCTCCAAAAAAACTTTTACACCACCTTCATCCAAAATCACTTCTTTACCCTTTTCTTCATCTCCCTTTCTACGTCTACTTTTCAATTGTAATTCTTCCAAAGCTCTCTGTAAATCTTCAGCCAAGGCGATAACGTTAGGACCTTCTTCTTGGATCGGTTCCCAACCTTCTGGAGGAGAACCAGGTGGGGAGATTAAAAAGTTTTTTTCTGGATGTGGTGGAGCTAGATGAGAGGTTGATGGATCGTGGTGTGGGGTAGGAGGTAAACGGAAGAGACGAAGTATGATTCTATAAATTAATTTTTTAAAATTTGGAATCCTCAGGTTGAGACGTTATCTTCCAAGGGAAGAAGTAAGTCTGAGTGAGTTGGGAGTTGAAAGAATTTGGTTTGGTGTTTACACATGATCATGAATGATATAGACCCCAAGAGAAGAGAGCGGGGAAAGAAGGAGGAGGAAAGGCGGTTTGTAATGAGATAGAGTCTGTTCGGTACCGTAGAGGTGTGATGGAGTATAAAATATTGAATTATGATCAGATATTCAGAAGAAAGCAAGTGGATAACTTAAAAAAAACTCACTCTGATCTCTTTCGTTTCTTAATACGTTTAGGAGTGAAATATCCATCCTTTCCCGGTACCACTTCTCCAACCTTATCAAAATTCCCCTCTAACCTCTCACGTCCACCCTGCTGTATTCCACTCTCATTCTGGTCTTCCCCCAATTGAATTTCGTTTTGGGGTCCAGTCGAATCGATAAGATCCTCACTTTCCAGACCGTCTAAATCACTTATATCCAACTTCAACCAATCACCTTCTTTCTTAGCTCTCTCCGCTCCTTTCTCATCTTCATAAACAACGATGACCCTTCCGAACCCTCTCACAGGGGCCCAATGGCTTATCGACCCATATTGGGAGTAATAATCTTTCAAAAGGGATAAAACGGGTGGATCAAAGAGTGCTTGATGAGGTAAAAGAAGGGCGAGAGTGTTGGTTGGTTCATACGTCGGTATTCGGAGAGAAGAGGGTGAGGTTTCAATTGGTACCTCCATCGGTATCTGAGATGAGGAAGGTGAGGTGGTGGATGGAAGGGAGATCTGTGGAGGTGTAATGGATGCTTTGGAACTTGGGAGAGGTATTGAGGGTGGTTGTGTCATCATTTATCTATTAACGACGTTGATCTTAAGACTGGTGAACGTTCTGTCAGGTCACGAAAGATGTCGAGCGTCGAGATAGGTCCGATGGCCGATGGGACAATGACGAACGATGCCCAAGAATGAGACTTGAGCAGGTGATTTGTACCAAAGATGTAACTCAGATCTTGAGTACTCTAGATTCGTACTTCAGGACTGGTGCGTTTCGATGTTATCAAGAAGCTTGGAGAATAGATGCAAAAGCAATAGAGAAGTAGAGGACAGAGCGAAGAGCGAATCTTTGCCACCAGTCAGTGGCAAAGAGTTGGGGCACAATTCACCACGCAAAACAGGCGACTGGCATGGAAATGTTGCTACATATGTTTTGTGTACGAGAGGTATACACGAGGGCAAGACCAAAGATGCTATGCAATGCATTCTACCACGCCATCCCTCCCGCCCTAGCCTAAATCAAGACTCACACAGAAATCATATATACCCAAAAAGACAGCTCCGCCACATGATATCGCCACTGTCCTCGGTACCCAGCCTCTGAACAACGCAGCTGGACCTTCTGTCCGTAATATAGCCAGGAGACGGGGAGGGAAGGAGAGTATGGATGGGGAGGGGGTATGAGATGGAATAGTGGATGATAAAGGGGATGTCGAAGTCTGAGGTGTCAGGTCGAGCCCCTTTCATGTCTTTCGTTCATCTCGAAGGCGGATACCAAATGACTCTCTACTCCAGACCTCCCTACCCATACACCTTATCGAGTGGGCACTATGAAAATGATGATAGATCGAACGAGTGGCAGGATGGAGGAGACGACTTAAGTTTTCAAAGGGCATATCACTATGAGAAGCGTGTGGGGAGAATAAACGGGTAATGTCAAACTGTAGGAAAGTGATATTCATGATGAGGACAACCCAGCTCACTCACCCTAGCCTCCAACATGACCCTCGTTTTGACAACATCTAACGGTGTGGTACTAGCCGCCGCCACACCTCCCGCTATCATCCCACACCCAGCTGCTTCCCCCGAGCTTGGTCTTCTACCGTCTAGATACCGTTTTGACAACTGGCTCTTGAGAGCCTCGTAGAGGGGGAACTGAATGGACGTGAAGGGTATCTGATATCAGCTCCCTTCATAGGCGACCTTCACGCGCCTAAATCCTTGTCGTCATATCTTTCAATCTATCCAATGGGTATTGAAAATGAGCCGATGAGAAAAGAGCTTCAACTCACCTCTCTGGCAATAGTGATCCCGAACCCTCTGTAAAACCCTCGAAGACCTTCATATTGCCAAGTCTTCAATGCAGAATTCCACGTTCCTTTTCCCTTTCCGGACCCGTAAGCTCCTGTTTGGGTACGAGATTTGACGATTTCCGTAGGCACACGAATGAGACATGAGACCTATCTAAGTCAGTGGTGTGTACATCTTATATATCTCTTCCATGGCCCGTCCGATACTGAAGAAGTACCCGAAGATTGATAGCAGGCAAATGTAGATGATGGTGACCGGTTCATGGTAAGGGCATAGCCATGAAGAATCATTCATAAGACAAATTTGGTCCCAAGAACGGAGATACAGACGATGTATTAACGAGTGCAAGAGAGGAAAGAAGAAAGAAAGAATGACTCACAAATTCTGCTCCGGACGCAGAAACCATATGGTTCAACCCCCCATTCTTTTCTAACGTACCGATTAAAGTCGGTAAACGAGGTTTTAGAGTCTCGTAAGTGAGAAAAAATGCCGCGGCTATGTATTAGCTTTGGAAACTCCCTTATAGATCCCACAAATTTCAAATGAAGAGATATAAAGCTTGAATGTGATGAAGAGAGATGGACCAACCTCCCGGTGCAGAACCCAGACCAACACTTCCAACACCTCTATAAACCCCTACCAACCCACCCGACTTCCAAAATCCCGCAGAGGATTGTATGCGGGTTTTTATAGTATCGAGGGGGAAGAACATGAGATCTACTGATACTCCTGCCAGAGCACCAGACTGGGGTCAGCTTTTGGCGCCGCGTGAAAAGTTGAACATGAGAAAGGGCTTTCTTGCTGTACAGTACATTGAGCCCGGAGGACTGGATCGGAAGTGGAGGGAGGTAAGAAGAGGAAGAGATATATAAGGTAAGGTTATAGGTATATAGGTAAGCCACTGTGGAGCATGACATAATGAAGAAATAGATGTTCAATAGAAGTTTTGTGAGGAATAAGTTGCAACAGAGTGAGTTAGAAGAAACGAAACACACCACTAAAGCTTTTCTGGACGAAGGCGCACCCCGTTGAGAATCTGACATGGTGTCAGGATTTCCCAGGGCTAAATCAGTACCTAGACTTTCCCCCTTACGGCTGCGTGGTGCGGGAGGAGATGGAAAGATGGAAAGATGGAAAGACACAAGATGGAGGTGGGGAGAAGGGTTGTCTAATCTGCGAGTTGTGCCTGAGATAGGCTCTATTCGGCCGAAGACAACATTCCTCAACTAGTAACTTACATGAAATCAGATAAGTACGTGAAGATGGTCGACAAAGAAAACTGAGGAATAAACCATCGTCCACACTGTCAAACAGCTGCAAGCAGGTATCACTGAAGAAATCAGATTGAAGCTAACACTCACGCGCGAAGATGTACGAGTTATCTGAGTAGAGTACCGCGATGGTATCAAACACCGAACGTCATCAATCATCGAGTTAGACAAGCTTTGATACTCGATTCTCACAACTGTCCGCGAGTCAATCGACCAAGCCACCTAAGGCTCATGACAAAGTTCACATATAATCTGAGTTACGATGCACACGATCTCACGATGGTCTGGAAGAGCATGTGACCTCACATGATCACATGATCTTATGAGAGAACAAATCCCGATATCAACCCAAGACGCTAGGACGCTCGGACTATCCCGCGTTCACTTTTTATCGATCTTCGGCCCTAGGCTCTTGAACGTTTCAACCATTCGGCTTTCGGCTTCGGCTGCGGCTTCAGCTTCGGCCTCTATCCTTCGGCTACGCTACTCACTGGACTAGCCAAACTTCTGTCTCATCCCCTTCTTCCCCCTCGATTTATAGTCTACTCCACGATGTTGCGAATTCGAACTAAACTAGACTGAACTAGACTGTGAAAAACATGTCGATATCGATCTTCCACAATTCATCCACACACCCCGAAGGCTAGTGTGGGACCCGAAGCCGTTACAGGTGGATCTTAGAGTGAGACCTCCCTTGTACCTTGTACCTTGTACTAGTGTGGTAGAAAGGTGAAGAGAAGGGCGGCTACGGGCTGGTTTGCTGGAATCTGAGACAAACTTCAAGCAAACTAGCAAGGGATAGGCCAGTGGAACGTTCCTTGATCTTCCGGTCTACCCCTTCACCTCCCCCGTTTAGTGACTGGTGGGATCCTTACAAGTCCAGACTAAACGTTGAAAGTCACAAGATGATCCCCTGCCCGTCTCACTCTCTTGGCTCTCCGCTCAAACCGGGGATAGTAATTGCTGACATGATATGGCGTGCGAGTTTCCCGGGATCAACACTGACATCCTAGATCCTAGAGGTGGAATGGGATACGAGAGATGATAGAGGTGGGGGAACCGGTTGACGTCCGAAGTAACAAGAACGATCTGATCTTGGGGAACGATCGACAGGGCAAGGATAAAGTTTATCTGATAATCTTCTTGTTGACGAGGATCTGAGAAGCCGAGTGGGTTTGGAAAATCCCGACTCTGCAACTCTGGGAATCTGAAGGTCTGAAAGTCTGAAAATCTGGGGTGAGTGGGAATCTAGACGTATAGGAAGATCAACTTTGACGGGGATAGGGAAGAGATGAAGGTTCATACGAAGATCGTACCGTACCTGGACGAACGATGGTTCGCATGATACTGTATGTGTCATCGAACCAAATCATGAGAAAGATAGTGAGAATACTTACGTTGGACCCAACGTAGCGAGTGGGGAATGAAAGATAGTGTCGGTAGATCCAGAAGATCTGGAAGATCTGGTGTGTGTCATGCGTTCTACAGGCGTTTTTGAGTGAGTTCTACAGACCTTGCGAGACGAGTCGGGACGAGAAGATGAAAATGGAGCAAAGTCGGAATAAGACGGGTCGATCCAAAGATGATCCATCGGCGACTGGTCGATGTTGAATCCCATTCCTTGGCATAAAAGACGGAGATTATAGGATTATAGTTGATAGCTACATACTGCAGTGGATCAACAAGGTCGTAAACTGGTACATATCTAATCTACGTTTCTTCGTATTGTTGGGAAAGTTTACGCCCTGTTTGAAGGCGTTGTCAAGTTCTGGAACAGTGCTAAGGTGATCTACGAACATGGTACCTTTTTCCTATCCAAATCTCCGTTTGAGCTTCTTTGCTCTTGCGAGATGGTGTAATGGTGATGTGGTAGTATGGTAGCATGCGCTCTTTTCTCGGCTCTGCAAATGTATTCCGGCATGGTTCAATATTTCACAGGCTTTGGAGATCACTGCTATGTTTCTCAGCAATCGATACCGCGATACCCCGTCATGGGAAGAACTTTCTATTCACAAGAATCTAGCTAGTCCAGGGTAAGTCAAGTTCTTCTGTCATCCGCAGTATCGCAAGCATGCAGTAGTAGTTCCGATGACGTGGGATATACATACGCCCCCGTGTAAAGAAGGGAAAAGAACGGGATCGACCCCCTCTGTTTTGAAAGATTTTCGTTGCCGCCAACTCGCCACAAGCAAAGCAAACCCGGTCACTCACTCCTCGTCGATCGTCGATCACTTTTTCAAAGTTGCGATCAAAATTTTGATGGATTTCCCCTTTGACACGTTTGGGCAACTTTGCATCTCTCCCCCCTTTCCCCCCCTTACGCCGAGGCCCTAGCTCATCTATCCTTCCTTTCGCCCTAATCTTCATCTCACGCAACTCACTTTGCGACGTGCACCCATGCATATCCCATGGTATAGTACTCTTTGGGCGAGACCAAATCTGCTCTTAGCAAACACCTCGAACCACTACTCTCACTCATGTTACATGGTTCAGTCGATCTTTCGACGCCCTATGACGACGCGGGGGAAGATTCGAGACTGTTGATGGGATCACACTTTGATGTTGTTTCATAGTCAGTTCCCCCATCGAGTGATTGAGATCATTGAATCATTGGCTGGCATGGCTGAGATCATTGGGGTCCCTCTGCTCTCACGGCGGGTACGGCGGCCGGCATGGCCGTTACAGGGGAATGAAACGCCTTTGTTGTCCGACATGTCCCTTTGGAGCTACGATCAATACCCCAAAGAAAAAGGAAAAGAAAGCAAAACAGATCTTTGTTTCTCCTTTTCGGCACATCCCGGCGTACATACAACATCCATCCAACATCAACTCGACACCTAGTGAGTGTCACTTTTTCACTGCGCCCAACAAACTCTCATCCATCTCTCCATCCCTCTCTCACCTCTCTCTTCACATGTCATATCCCTCCCTAACCCTCCCTCTGTCTACTTAAATCTCTTATCTCTCGTGCGTTCTTTTCCTCGCCACTCCTTCCATTCAGCTTACTCTTGACTGGTCGACAGCCAAACGCGACATAACAATACAACCTCAACAACGACTGCGGGAGAACAACATCAAAGAACTTGTAAGCTGACAATATCAGATTTATACGTATTCAACCTCAGTCGCCCACACGGCAACCCACATTCTTTCTTTTCTACTAGCTCGACCTGAGGAATCTCGCAGGTCGAGCGTTCCTTTCGCACCTACCCTCTACCACCTTTTAACGTTTGACGAGTAACACGAGATATTCCATCGACAACGCTCTCTCTCTCTCTCTCACACACTCACCATACTCTCAAGTCTACCCGAAGATCTCACGAGAGCCCACCCTCGTTTCATCTTCTTACACCCCAAATCACACAACCCTGATAGGGAAACATCCCTCAACCCGACCAACATTGTCATCCACCTCAAACCCTTTCC
>NW_006711233.1:1140705-1201232 GCF_000271645.1 Tremella mesenterica DSM 1558
CTCCGGACACCTCCCCTGATCATCAATATGCACGCAATTGAGTGTTTTACTCTGCATGAGTTTACACTCAACCCTCGTTTCAGGCCTGCAAGATCATTTCATCCTGACACAACTACAGACGTTGGTTTCGGGAAGGATGGATCCTATCGTTTCTGAAAACGCTGTCAGTCCGCATGCTCATACCATTCTGGGTGGATCTGCGTTCAGTCGTGAGTCCAAGTCAACTGATCTTAACCCACACTCTTTCTCCTCCATCCTCGCTCGGTCACTAATCCGCGTCCATTCTTCAGCGGTCCCCCTCCCTCTCATGCTCTACAATCCCTTATCCCACTGGATCTCTTCCCTCGCATCTCTTTCTAAACTCTCCTCGGCCACCACACTCTCTGTGTCCCTTCATGTTGTCTATCTTTTTCACGCGTCACTTGTCCCCATACACGCTTTTTCTTTGGATGTCACTATTGTGCTCGCTTCTCCTTTTTTCAAAAGAATCCTTTGGCTCCTGCTTGGTGGCTTCACAGCCATCAATCCTAGCGCTCGGGACTACTCCTTTGCCACGCCTCGGACATTCTCAGGTCTGCACTTCATAGCAATATCGTTCGACTTGGGCGTCGCGCCAATTGGTTTGAATACCGTCCGGGCTTGACTGACTGCTCAGAAAACCTGGGTGATCCAACACAATCAGCATGTAGTTCAAATATCGTTGGGTCAGATAAGTCCAACTACTGGTCTCCGTGAGCATCCCATTTCTCTCCAGGATCCTCACGTAGAGCGGGGAACATTCCGCAACACGCTCCTCGCCTCCTTCCTCCTCTTCTCTTTCCACATCTTCCCGTTGTTAATTCTGCATACAGACCAACCGATGAGATCCTCAGCTATCGAACATCCGATGTGGTCTCGCTAACCCCCAGCCTGCTCTTCTATCGTTACCCAAACAACACCTACCAACCTATGCTCGGCGGCGCGCGTATCTACTATTTTATGAAATCCCCGAATGTCAAACCTTTTCCACCTGGTTTGCGCATGATCACAGGATCGGCCGTCACTCGAAATGCGAGCGATCCGAAGAGTTTGGGAGTAATGATTTCCTGTAATCACGGGTTGCAAACCCAGTATCTGCCCAATGCCACCGCTCACCCGAACGGATGCTCGGCAATTAGTCTGGGAATTTTCTTTCCTAGTTGTGGTCTAGCGTCTGGGGATTTGGATAGTCCTGATCATTTGTAAGTCGCTCATCTCCCGCCCATCCGGTCCGTATCAGTTGGTGCATCACCTCACATACCGTCCGAGATCGTTGCCACCCTTCTCTCCCCCCTTCGGCACGCTTCGAAACCAGGTGCAAATCCTGCCTTCCTAGTCTCATCCCTTTCCCACCGATCGGTCTTCCTCAAGCCTCTCGCGATCAATCGATATAGAACGGCGTTTGCTGGATCACTATAGCTTACTGTCCGCACTACCATTGCTCTCAGTAGATGTTACAACCAAAGAACTACGACCAAGACGTTCAACTTACACTCAGCTCTCACATGGCATGGCCACTCTCATACCTTGGCGGAAAACCTTTCAGCGATCCTAACGGTGCCACATGTCCTTCTTCTCATCCGATCAAATATCCGACCATATTCTACGAATCGAACTATTACCCCACCCCACAGCAAAAGTGGAGGAACGATGAGAATATCCTTGTATTATCTCATGGTGATTCTGTTGGAGGTGCATACCATGCTGATTTCCATAATGGCGTGAGTGTCCCAACCTTTCCTCCCTTCTTTGCCTTCCACCTTTATCCTGCTAAACCGGTGTCAATCCAGCAAAATAGAACCATCAGATCAGTAATTACCTCCCTCCGCAATTGCAGATTCATCGAGCCCTCCACTAGCGTGCATGCATAGTCATCCACTGGGCCTTGTCCACTCGTCTCTCTCCCTCCTTCAGCCGCAATCTCTTTCGAACCGCTTGACGTCAAACGTCCGGTAATTCACGTCGCATTCACATCAAGACGAGAGACAGGGTTTGAGCCTCGCTGACATGCAGTGGGACCAAAATGTCCTTACCCAGGCCATTGCCCAATGTGGGTATGGCAAAGGTGTAGGGGAGAATTTAGGAGCGTGTGGACCTTTTAAACCCACTCTAAGTCAGCCCAATTCAGAGGCTTGCAGGTACCAGAATCAGATTCCGGATGAGTGAGTCCATGATTCCTCGCGTTGTTTCCTTCTACCTCTACCAAACTCACTACCTTACCGTCACCATTTCTCGTTGTTTCCTTCCCTCCCTATCAGCCCAATTATAGTGATCACGAATACAGCTTTGTACACATAAGTACATTGGTCACCCACGACAAGCTTATGCTTTGTCATGCCTCATACATCGCCAGTTGCAGGATCTCCGCTGTTTTGCTATCGACCAACAGCTGACACAATCAGAGATATGGGCTACTGGACCCCCATCTCCAAACTCCCAGGTTGTAACGGACTCTGGGGCGCAGAACAAGGACCCTCAAAACCGGCCTGTACTTCTCCGGCCCCAAATCCGTCGTACGTTTATCCGAATGTGTACTTTGAGAATCTCAAGGTGAGTTCGTTTGTTCGAGGCCGTCACTCCTTGCCAGCCTCAACGACTCTAAGTCAATGAAATATTACTCCTTCTCATCCCACCGAGCTAGGTATCGTGTGCCTTTCTGTAAAAGACTTGAAAATCTATACCGCAATGAGCTGACTCCCAGTATGTTACGCACATCCCACTAGCCCTTCCCCAGATAGATGACACTCAATCCCTCGAAGGCTGGACCCCGGCGCTCGGTGCAAAAGGTGCCAGTCGTCTCGTACGTTGGGGTTCAGACGGATCTGATCAATCCCTGCTCCACGTCGGTACACAAGCTGAGATTATCGCGGGGAGATCATCTGGGACTTCTGCCCCGGCTGGCTCAGGAAACGATTTGGCGGCACCTGTGGAATCTTCAGGTACGACTAATTCGACAAGTGTCTCCGCTACACCTGTGAAGGAAGTATCACACGAAAGTACGACACCGACAGAGACATGTTCGACAGCTGGGGCGACTTCGACGAAGCATTTGCCGAAGGTTTGCAAGTGAGTCGTAGCTCTTTTCGTTTCTCATCATCTCCTGTACTCACCTCTATATCTGACAAGTGACATTCTCAGTATTCCTCTGTTTCTTTCACCTCCATGTTCCTCATGTGTCCCTCACAAAATGGAGATTTGCCAAACCAAGTCTTGCCCTTGCAATCCCACTTGCGGGAGGCTGTACTACACGAGATCAGTGCTGACTCAGCAGGAAAAAGAACAAACCTTCCAAACGCGAGTTGAGTAACCATCTTACTCGTCGTCGTTCTCGTCACCTCGGTCATTGAACGAAATTTGTACATAGACTTTTTCCCGCGCTGGACGCAAGTGAGTCATCGTATCTTTATCCTCGGACAAGGCTGATTGAGAAGGAATGAAGACTCGTGATTGTTTGGCAGCATGTTAGTCTGGAATGGGTCGGATAAGAAGAGATTTGAACACCCCGCATGTCATTGGTATATACCCGGGTAGGAGTGGAATGTATATTCAGGCGCTGGTGCGCATTCTTGTTTTTCATTGTTTCATCTTTGGTTTGCATCAACTGAGCTGACCAGATATGTTCGTACTGACCTATTCCAACTCACTGCTTCGTGGCGCGAGCTATTGAACCTGTCATTGTACACCAAGTGTTGGACTTCCTTCCCACTTATGTCCATGACCAACCTCATACTTGCTCGCTTCTGTCTCTCTACTGATTCCAAGTGGAGTGCGAATGATTATTGATGAATGACGAATGAGGGAATTAAACACAACACTAGGTGTCATATGACATTTGACCGTGATGGACTGATACGTCTGGCGTGTATAGCGAATTACCTGATATCTTATTGATGCATTTCTGCTCATCTGCCAAAGTTCGATTATTATGATCTCAATTATATTCATCTAAGTCTACCATGTTGGCTTGTTCATCTCATATGCAACAATCTGACGCTCATCAGGGGTTTCGACTTTCTCCAACTTGTTCCATAATCTTCTCTACGTTGCTCGGCTAGACATGTACTCTGCGATCAAGTCCCATCTTTGGTTCTCAGTGAGAACATCTCATCGATACCCCCGATGTTGTGCTTCGATTACATATTCAAGTCAAGAGCTCGTCGATGTTCCGTGACAATGAGAGTCAAAAGTGTATGAGAATCGATTGAGGTCGTCCCAGCTCAATTGACATCTAATGCTTGTTAAGGGGATGACACTTGGTCTTGACTACAGGTGGAAATATCAAGTCTCGATTGTAAATTTGTATCTGATACGTCTTGTGAATTGATCGAGTGTTGGGAAGATTGATTAGAGGAAGATGACTCTGTGACAGGCAAGGGGGGAAGCGTTTCAAGAGGGATTGGACCATCACGATGTTTCTCCTTCAATCTATCGTATCTATCAAATTCCAGAATTTTATGAACTTTATTCATTTCTTCTTGAGTTTTCTCTATCCATTCTTCGTTCGTCAAGGAACTTTTGGAAATTGCTCGATCAAAATCTATCATTCTGATCTTCGACGGGTCTGGGGGTGCTGATGATTCAGAGGGAGAAGGACGACGCCAATGTCGGATTTCAGGATCACCGTGAATGATACCACGTTGGTGAAGACGAGTATACATTGATATTATTGCTTCTCTGTGATATATCAACTATGATATCAACAAGATCAAACCCTGACAATATGCTTAGTTACAAGGCAGACTATACGGGGAGTGATGGAGTGAGGTGAGAGAAGTAGGAAGACAGAGGGATGTAAGGAAGGAAGGAATGATTAAGAATGGCTTTGAGATTCTCACCGGTCTTTTTCGTTATCTATCATCACCTCTTCACCCGCATCTTCCATGATCATGACCCAAACTTCTTTACCCCGCTGAATACCTCCCCACAGACCTAAAACCTTTGGGGTCAAGGTAGGACTGAGTGTCGAAAGTTGAGCTAGTATTTGCAGCTCATTCTTGATGTTCTGCCTAAGCGTTGAACGTGACATACCTTCCCGAGACCAATGACCGAAGAAAACGTCTGGAACAACTTCCCTAAAACATTCCGCGTTGATAATCTTGCCTATGAGCGGGAAAGGGGATGAGGTACTGTTCGGAATAGGGGATAGTCGGAAGACATCCCAGATCGCACCAAACGACAAGAGCATTTCCACTAGGATGACCTGAGGTCGGAAAATGGCACCAACATGAGTTGAGTCTCTCTCAATGGAACCACCAGTGTTGGACCGATCAACTGTGTTCTCTGGCCTACCAAACATAGGAAAGTTGGATGGTAAGTTTAGTATTGGTAATCCCGTGTCTGGCAAGCGCCAGCTGGCCACAGGTCCATGCAGTAAAGATGGCCATTTACGGGTCTTCACGAGCGAGTGTTCAACGTCCTGCTGCTGAACTCGTTTGAAGGTGTATTCGTCAGAGAGGATAATGTGCAAAGAGGGAGGACCAAGCTGTATGTCAGTGACTAGAACCAACTATCACTTCTCAAGATAGTAAATGTGAAAAGGTGGTCGAGGTTCAAGTGGCTCACTTGGTATAGAGAATCGTGATCTTCGAGATGCCGCTTTCCTATGGATGTCCGAGCAGGGCCTACGTTAGAAATCGTTGAGAATGTGAGATCATAGTCTAAAGCGACATTTCCTTCATATCTTCTATAGTCACATCTCTCCCACCAAGGTGACAACTGAGATTGACCTTGGTCCGCCGGGAGTGCTTGCCAAAGGCCGTCCAATGAAGGTCCAGGAGTGGACGGAGTGACCGCCGTTTTCTTGAAGGAGTATTCTTCAGGAAGTAGGAGTGCCGATTCGTCCATCAAAGTTACAGCGACGAAAAGTGGGACCACAGACCGACATGGTTTCTCAATTGTAGCTCCCTGACGGTGCATGACGTCGCTTACTTCTACTTGCCCATTGTCGATGTAGAAGAGCAATGTACATTCGTGCGAGGTGATCATAGCAAGTCGCACTTGGTAACATGCCATTTGACACCATACCTTTATCATCAGCAACCCATCTTCTACCGTCAGATGAAGATAGAGAAAGAAGGTGCAGGTAGATCGTACTCACTTGAGTGAGTACACGTTGCACCTCATCCACTGTTCTCCCACCGAGTCGCTGTCGCATGTCATGATCAGCGATGATGGCTTGACAACCATCATCGATCACTACCGTATCGGTTCTGACAGCTTCGATAGTGGCTTCAAAGACACTAGACGATACTCGCAGCTCGGTTTCTTCCTCCACTATCGCTCGAATTGGGGGAGGATCAACACGGCTTACGTCGCAGAGAAGAAGGCGCTCGAAAGAGGTACCACAAAAAGATTCGGCGTGAGATTGCCAATAACGACTATGCTCCGCACTCAATTGAACGTTCGAACCCAGTCCTCTGGTCGGAAGTTCTTGAGCGTAAGCCATATAAGTGGAGTGATGTAGAATGGCAATATCAGTAGGTACACCATCACCACCACCCAATCCGAAGTCCGCCGCCATCTGTTTCCATACGGTGTGGGTATGTACCGATCTTGCTCGCATAGGGTCCGTATCCACTTCATGACAAAACCGTCGTAAGCCCGGTTCGAGTACCTGGTCTATGACCTTGTTTGTGCATGTGAAGTGGCGAGGGAAGTGGGGAAAAGTCTTGGGCAGCCTTGGGGACATTTCAACGTGGCTCCATGTTCGAATTTGGTCATGATATGGAGTGAGGTGTGGTTCTGTCCATGTGACGAGTTGTTCTAGTAAAGGACGGAGGGGATATGATGGGTCGAGCTTATCGATGGGGGAGACTGAAGAAGGTACAGAGTCTAGCGTAGACATGGAGGATAAAGATGGACAAGTGGGAGTGACGGATTGCGATGAGTTGAAAGAAGTGTCTGTCTGATCCTGAGAGATGACGAGTCGTTGACCTGACGATAGCCATGTTGATCCGGAAATCCTGTGTAGAAACCACATGCCTTGCCCTTAAAATAACTCATGATGGCAACGAGGCGACCACGCTACGGCCCTGGAAACAGCAGCAGTAGTGTTTTGAGATTTGAGGAAATACCGTGCTTAGTATCTTGAGTTTTCGAGCTGATGTAAGGAGCGACTGGATCTTCTGGGCGGATATAGAGTCGGCCTCTACCATCTGCGTCCACGCTTCAAGGGCAGGGACGAAGGTGCCGTTTAAGAGGTGCGGGTTGTGGCGGAGCAGACGAGGGAACTCCTTCACTTGCTGAAGAAGAGTTGCACTGCATTTTGTATCCACCCGGGTGAGTTTCTCTCCCCTGTTAGGGATGGGAGGAGGAGGAAAGTCTAGGAAACGAAGAAGACTCTCGTAAACAGGACGTTGGTTGGACATTGGCGGAATTCAATCTGTATGAGGGGATTTGTCTTCGATTTGAGATAGGTGAACAATCCTGAAGTCTGTTGTAAACCGTGATATAAGGCAACATGATTCTCAGGAGCTGAATTCCGATCCCTGCTTCCTTTTGTCGAGGCTGAGAAGGGGAGAAGGGGATGTACGGTTCTGATGTTTGGCTTACGCATGTATGATGGGTGTGCTTCTCTGAGACAAGGGTGCTAGGCCCGATGCCATGAGCGGGAGTCAACGTCGGGCCGACCATCTCTCCCCGGAGACAGAATACGGCCCTACTCGTAAAGGATTGATGAAGCTCGGGATGACTTCAGATCGCGTGTGACAAAGATGTGATATATTGCGGGCTCAAAGTCAGCTTAGCTATTGCGCTTTCCTTTATAGGAAGTGTCCGAACTCAGAAGAGGCGTTGTATACGCAAAAGGAATGATAGTGTCGGCGCCGAGATACAGAACTTGATTCACTCACTGAACTGTAATGACCAACAACCCCATTCAAGCTTCGTACCTGGTACAGTATATGCCTTGTCCTGACATCCTCTACTCCACCCGCAAATCCCGACTTCCCGCATCACAGGAGAAGCTGAGCAGTCCTCGGACACCCATTTGTGATGATCACACAGACAATGTTGTATGTGGATTATGTGACACATCCTTTACGTCCGAGGGACATTCGACGCCCTTGTCGCTTGACGAATTCGATTTGCTGAAAAAGGCAAGGAAGTTTTGAGACGGCGATTCGTTTACTCATACATCATCTCCTGACGTCGGCGTACTTGCAAGTCTAGTCCTATCTACAACAACGTTTTAGGGACTTGGGGAGTTGTTGGATGTGTTGAAGGGGCTTAAAGACCAGCGAACATTGGATTCGTAGGAGGGAAAGCGGAATTGATTCAGCTATTGTACGAATGAGGATTCTTGTATTTTCATATTCCGAACGTGTCGAAACGTCCATAGGTCATCTTCCAGGCCTCGAGGTCCCTTGTAGTCTTGAGAGACCTATGCTTTTCGTCTGATACATATATCCCCGGTTGATGAATCTGTTTCTTTAGTTCTCGACCAACTGAGAGCTTTAATCTTCATCTCCAGTCTCACCAAGTCCAATCCTTTCAATATGCAGTTCGCCCTATACGTCAACCCTGCCCTAGTTGAAATGCTCGTCCAAGTTCAAGACACTCCATGCCCCATGGAGGGACGCCTACACCTTCCGACCAGACCGTCCGGAACGGCGCTACACCGTGCCGCCCAGAGCACAAGACCTCGATTCCCACGCACTTTCTCTCTTTCTGATGCCGTCGTCACTCTCCTCGAAAACCACCTTTTCCAGTTTGATAATGCGATCTCCACATCCCCACAAGCTTTGGCGGCGTTCAACGCAGAGCTCTTCAACGCCCAACTCACTTCTATCACCACGGGCCGTACGAGACCAAGCACCCCAGCTAGTCTCCCCGATTGGCATCGTGTTATTTACCTCGCTCCCATCAACAACCTACTTGAGGACGTCAACATCAAGAATGCTTTTGACCCGTTGTTTGAGATGAATGAAGAGCGCAAGTGGAGGAGTGGCGGGATAGTTGGAACGAAGGGACCATGGATACTTGGTCGTGAGGTACCAGAGGGAGCAGGAGAGAAGTTTCAGCCTCTAGCGGTAGTTTGGGAGCAGAGTACGGTAAGCATCTTGAACACCGATTTCGAACTTCTTCGTTATGCCATTCAACAAAACTCTATCAGTATCGATGAAACCGGAAATGCTATCGTCGGAAACCTAGGAGATAGGGAAGAATCTCTTCGTCGGACTATAGGACACATGTGGTTACGTCTCGCAGCTCATCGAGTGCGTATCGGTATCTTCACTACTCACGAACGATCGATAATCTTCTACGTCAACAATAATAGGGTGGAAGTGAGTCGGGTATTTCGTAGGGGAGAAGGGGGATTGGGAAATGTGCTAGGAGGACTCATGCCGCTTTTCACCGCCCTCTCCTTCCTTCACCCATCTGACTATCTTTTCGATGTCGGCGGTCCACCCATCTTGACCAAATAGAGAAATCAGCACAAGCGGGATAGTTATGGTTGAGAATTGGAAAATGAAGGGGAAAATAAGAACAGACAAAAAAGGCAACGGAGTGATTAGGTCAGGTAATGTGTGTAGAGTACTGGAAATGTGAATGAATGTACATACATGTAAGAAATCTAATTTTGATAATCAGTCGAACTGTAGAACATTGATAACTTCCTTCATTTCGTTCTCTACGCTTTCTCGCCATTCGCCTTCGGACAGCTGCGAGCGAACGATAGCCCGATCAAAATCTATGAGGCGTATGGCTTGAGGATTCGAAACTTCTCGACGGCGACGCATGTGTCGACGGCGGACATCACCATGTAAAACACCCGCCGCATGTAATCGCTCGTACAAGTTCACCACTGCAGCTCTGTGCATCAGCTTCCCAGTGAGATAGGTGAATATCGTGATAGAAGGGCACGTCGGTATCGAAGAAAGAGAGCGAGCGGAGAGGAAACGTGGTATATCAAGAGCTTACTTATCCTCTTTGCCCAGTTTACCTTCCAACTTCTCACCTACAAACTCCATAATCATGACCCATACCTGATAGTCCCGTTGTAGACCTCCCCACAGACCCAAAACCCGCGGGATAACGGGAGGATCAAGTATCGCAAGCTGAGAGAGGACTAAATATTCCCGATTCACTTGCTGTTGTATTTCCATCTGGGTCGCTCCACCTCTGATCCAGATTTCATAATTAGTCTCTGGATCCAAGACTTTCTCGAAACATTCTATTGTGATAATTTTCGCAATCATCTCGAAGGGTAAAGCAGTACATTCGGGTGGGCTTGATAGCCGGAAAACGTCCCAGACCGCTCCCCACGACAGAAGTTCCCCCACGACGACGGTCTGCGGCCGAAAGACGAAGTTTGGTACAATTGGCAAGTCAAATGTGCAAGAGGATACGGCAGGTAACGGGTCAGCAGTGGTAGACAGCGTCTGTCCGAGCGAAGCAGGCAGGGACGTCGAAGCGGGAAGTAAATTAGGAAGTCGAGAGCTGCACAGATGGGATGAGGATATGGGGCCATGTAAGAGGGATGGCCAGCGGCGAGCCCTTAACAAGGAGTGCCAACAATCATCCTTCTTGACCCGTTGGAAAGTGTACTCGGAAGAGAGTCGCACAAACAGGGATGGTGGGCCCAACTGACTGATCAGCATTTTCACAAATTCCAACCCGGGGGACTTCGAAATGTATCAGCTTACTTGTTGAACTGTCGCTTCGTCGTGAATGTCCTCGATCGCGGTCATTCGTAGTCCCCCTTGCTTAGAGAGCTCCACAAAAGTGAAGTCGGCGGAGGCAGGCTGGGGTCCGACGTAAGGCTTGTATACTCTGTGATACCACCAAGGCAGGTTTTCCACTGAAGCGCCAACATGAGTCTCAGGTCTAAGATCGAAAGTCCAATCCGTGACCAAAGCTTCGGCCTTGTTCGGAGAAGGATGACGTGCGTATTCGTCCGGTAAAGCGAAATCGTTTTCGCTGACGGTACTGAGAGCAAAAAATAGAGATGTCAACGATCTACATGGCCTCCCGGCTGTGGCGTCATTGGGATGTATGACGTCGCTGAGTTGAAGTTGCCCATCGTTCAGGTAGAAGAGTAAAGTACATTCGTGAGAAGTGACAAGACCTATTCGGACCGAGTGATGTAACATTTGGCACCACATCTGTCTATCAGCCATCGGTTTCTGCCGACGATTGTCACTCGCGAAGCCATCACACATTAGCAGTTCTGAATCTGAATCTGGATTGTAATAGGGTCGAGAGGCACATACATGGGTAAGAAGCCGTTCAACCTGATCCACCACCTTACGCCCTAATCTCTTTCGCATCTTCTTCCTGGTGATCACCGCCCGTCCTTGACCGTCCACTTTGACAACGCCAACTTTGGTTGCGAGCACGACAGCCTCAAACGTACGGCTACTACCCATTGAACCCGAGCGAAACTCCAGAAACGCTTTGACGGTGTCCGATTCACGAGTTGTGTCGTTCGATGAAATATCCCTAAAGAACAATCTGATATACAGGTTGGATACGAATCGTTCTTCTGCTCTGAACCAATCGCGAAAATGGCCAGGAGGGAGGATAGAATTGACGGCGTTATCGTATCTGCCGGATCTGGACATACGAGGGAGGTGAGTGATGTAGTAGGATAAGAACTCCATCGAGATATCATCGTCGCTCCATAGCCTGCGTCCATCAACTCGTTCTGCACGAGTAGCGGTCTTCTCGAGAGACCAAGCTAGATCTCCGCGGGCATCGGGATACTCTTCAATCATCTCACACGCTCTCCGCAAATTTCGAGGAAGAATATAATCGATCAAATGATTAGAGTGAGTAAAGGTCCGAGGAAAGTTGGGGTTGATGAAGAGGAGACTTCCAGAGGTCTCAACATCATCCCAGGGGTAAGGATTCTGTATATGCTCGGTGACATATCGGGCATGACGGCAGTGGATGAGCTGTTCTATAATGGAGGGATAGGGCTCGCTGATACGGGTCGGTTTTGGAGCCGGGATAGGCGAAGACTTTAGATGTTCAGCGCCGTCCATAGATGTCATACAGTCCAACGGAGAGTGAACAGATGCCGTGGACGTAGGGGAGAAAGGCAAAGGGGAATTGGATGATGATAGGAGATCGGAAAGAGAGCTCACTTTTAGCCATCGCTCATTGTCGGATCCACGCTGTATACATGAGCCGACACGAGGCAAGCGATATTCGTCGTCGTCATTCCAACATGTCCTATCCCCAATGAGGGTCAGCCGATGTGATCCGTGACCGTCCGAATGATGGGACACCTGAATAGGGCAGATTCATCTTGACGGGCGCACATGTCCTTGTCCGTTGTCGGGAGGGGTTCACAAGCTGTGATCAGTGCATAGCTCGAAGCTCATACTGTAGCATGTAGCTGCTTGAGCGAGCATGACAGTATTTGCTAGGTAGGTTTACATTAACTCACTGTTGCAGCATGCATGATCGCCCCGTCGTGGGTCTCGGCGTTAGTCACGCGTGGTAGTAGTTATCTCCGAGGCCGTCGGATTGCTGACAGTGGCAGTCTGGCAAATGTGGCACTCGAGTCCTCGTCCATCGTCGTCGTACTCTTAAGTCCACCCCCCTCTAATCATACCGGCCGCATGCCGCAGAATGTGCAAGCGACACATAAAGTACATCTTATATTTACCTTCAGCTGTTAGGTGTATCTACTTACACCTATTCGACTTCCAACCTTGTCCTGTACCCCTTGCTCCACGCAGCATCGACCTAGGCTGACTGCCGCCTACCCCCCCAGGCGTTATCTTCCTCGGCATCATCATCGTCATTCTAGCATGTCAATCTTGTGTTGGCCGGAGCCGGCCGATCTGATTTGTTCATAAGGTTCCACGGCACGTATAGTCCTCCCGCAAATACTCATCTGCCGGCTCGCAGGGGGTTTATTGGGGATGTGAGGTAAAGGAAGGACAAGCTTTACTCCACCTGAGATCCGACTTGTAGCGCCTCAAAGAAGCTGACCGGTCCTCGAACACCCGTTCGTCATGATCATTTGATCAGAGGCAGTGTTGTATGTGGATTATGTGATCCGTCCTTTATGTCCGAAGGTGACTTGGAGTTAGAGTGGGTTTATGTTCGACTTGCTGAAAGGGGTAACGAAGTTTCGAACATTGGAGTCGTGTCCCGCGACGTTATTCTCTGGAGTCAGCGGACGTACAATTCTAGTCTTGTCCATTACAACGTTTCAGTGACTTTAGACTTGACGGAAATTCTTTGGGGTGAAGGAAAGTAGGAGTCGTGGAGGGAAAAGAGGACGTAAATCGGAACGAATATACCTCATTTCCTCTTTATACACAAGTTGTGAACCTCCCCTCCTGTCGACAGCATGTCGGAAGGTTCGTAGACGCCTCGAGGTTTTCGAAATGTTATCAACTCGAGTAAGGTATATAATGATAATCGGATAGGTCATATCTTCAGTTCTCACGACATCGAGAACTGCACTCACTTCTTACCATACCAATATCAACTCCCCTTCCATTCTAACATCAACCATATTACCCATCATCATGGCCACTTACATTCCCCTACTCCAACAAGTCGTAGACTGTGCTGCTCCTATCCAAGGTCAGAAACGTCTTCCCACTGCCGTCACTACTCGAGTTCTTGAACGAGCAAATCTTTCTACCAACTTCCCTCGATCTTTTACTCTTGGCGATGGCATCACCTCAGTCCTCGAAGATCAGCTCTCGAAGCTTGACCAAGCTCTCGTTGATCCCAATCTCACTCGAGAAGCATTCCTCCATCTCATCAACACCGTCACCAATTTGTCCAATCAATATCAAGGTCAGAATCTGGGTATGAAAGAACTGTCAAACATGCACGGCGACGTATACATCACACCTCTTAACACATTCCTCAGAACTCGTCATCTCGGCGACGTTCTGAAATTCGGCGACGACCATCCCGAGCCCCGAAGTTGGGTCAAGGGGGGTATTCAGTTCCTCACCAACCAATGGGTACTCAGACACACCACCAAAAAAGGTCAAGAACAGCCCCTGGCTTGTGTCTGGGAGCAAAGCGTTCTGACAGTTCCCCTTGCCACCTTTGATAATATCCGCCGTGCTATCGGTCTCGATCTCGTCTCCATGGATGCTCGGGGTCATGTTAAAGTTGTCAATCATTATTCGTTGGTAGGAGATGAAAGAAGAATTGAAAGGATTTTGGAGGTGATGTGGACCAAGTTAGCGACATTGCAGATACGTCTGGGTCTTCTTACCACCCATGAGCGGTCTCTTCTCTTTTTCATGAACAATGGTAGGGTCGAAGTGAGCAGGGTGTTCTCCAAGAATGAGGGGGCGGTGACAGGAACGTTGGACGGAGTTCTTCCTCTTTTCGTAGCACTATCCACTCTTACTCCTCTTCACTATCTTGTCGAGGCAGGCGGACCTGTTCGTGCTTTGGCAGATTAAGTCGGAAATGTGGGGGAGAAGACATCAATGAGGGGTAGTGACTTGAGTGAATAGGAATGATCTTATAGCGCGTAACATGTATCTCACTTGTAGCGCAATATACTCACTACTCGTGCCATCTCCTCTTTTTGACGCTCATTCCATTCCTCCTCGGACAATTCAGACCGGCGTTTGCTGAGGTCAAAGTCGATCAGGCGTATTGCAGAGGGTTCGGACTTTGCTGTGGACGATCGACGAAGATGACGGCGTTCGACATCGCCATGAAGGAAGCCGGCCGCATGTAGGCGCTCGTACAGGTTAACGACCGCGGCACTGCTCATTAACGACGTTTAGACACTTCAACTGATGATCGCTGCGCGGGATGAAGTCAGACACTTTGGGTGTCATAGCGTGTGGAACCTGATTTTGGGACAACAGAGATGATATACTCACCAATCGTCCTCATTGATGTCGATCTCCTCCAACGATTCCTCCGCATTCTCCATTATCATCACCCAAACCTGATAACCTCTCTGCAACCCTCCCCACAAGCCCAAAACTCGAGGTATGATAGGGGGTTCTAAAGAGGTCAAAGCGTTCAAGGTGCTCAATTCCGTCCTCATCTTCTCACGTATTTGCTTTTGTGTATGTCCACCTCGTACCCATTCGTCGTAGTCCGTAGTCTCGATATGAAGTTCTTCCTCGAAACACTCAATGGTGACAATCTTCGCAATGAGTGGGAAGGGAAAAGGCTCTACGCCCAAAGGATAAGACAGTTTGAAAACATCCCAAACAGCTCCCCATGAGATCAAATCTTCGACAACGATCGTTTGTGGGAGAAATACAGTCGTGATTTTGGACGTGGGTTTGGTGAAAAGTTTGGCTGAGCGAAGTTTCGATGTAGCTCGATTTCTGTTTCGTTTTGTTGTCGCCGCACCTGATTCAGCTACGAGCGAAGGAATTCCAACATCTTGCATACGCTGCATGGCCACTGGGCCATGGAGTAAGGAAGGCCAACGACGAGCGCGTATCAACGAGTGCCAACAATCTTCCTCTTTCACTCGTTGGAAGGTGTACTGATGGGACAGATGGACGGACAGAGAAGGGGGTCCTAGCTGCTCTATCAGCGCTAGAATTGTGCAGCAGGGGTTAATATTCTGTCGGAACTTACTTGCGGTGGTGTGGTCTCGGGCGGGATGAGGTGTTCCAGCATACTGTCTCGGGAAACAGAGCTCTGCAGAAGATGGGAAAACGAGAGATTTTTGGTAGCCACCTCTGTTCCTGTGTGGCGTTCGTAGCTACCCATCCACCAAGGCGCTTCTGAGGCTTGCGATGTTTCGGATGTATCACGTTCTGCATGGCAAACCCAGAACAAGGAAGTCTCGTCGATCGACATGAAGTCATCGATAGGATCATAGAACGGTGGGAATTCCAGTGTATCTTCGGGGAGTACGGTGAGTGCGAAAATCAGGGGAAGAAAACCTCGACAAGGTGTAATGAGAGTAGCATCATTGGCATGAATCACCTCGCTAACTTCGATACGACCGTTATTGACGTAAAAGCTCAGAGTGCATTCGTGGGATGTGAGAAGTCCTATGAGTACTCGAGAGTGCAGGAGTTGACACCACATCTGAAAGTCAGCGTAGATACCATAGTCATTATTATCAGGTATAGAGACTAGTGGGCACACTGTTGAAAGTTAAGGATGATATCAAACTGTACTCACATGTGTGAGAAGTCTTTCCACCTGATCTACCATCATCCTCCCCAAACGTTTTCGAACCTTCCTCTTGGTGATAGATGCACGACCATCGTTATCCACCTTGACTAAGCCAGTCTTTACAGCTAAGGCGATATTTTTATATACGACTTTTGAAGCTCCAGAATCCGCTCGGATTTCAGCCACAGCTTTGATGGCTCCTTGCCCATATCTTCCCTTCCTAAGAAGCATTCGTTCGTGCAAGTTGGACACGAAACGTTCCTCAGTTGGATCCCATACCAGAGCTACCTCCAACGGCCTAGGATGTCCCGACTTCGCAGACTCGAAAGCGTACGCAAGGGATCGTACAGTGGGTAGATAATACTCATCGAATTTGAAAAGCAGAGAACAGTCGCCTCGTATTGGTACACCCTCCGTGGTGGAAGCTTGTCTAGCTATTCTTTGCAATTCAGTGCAGATCTCGTTGCAGGTCTTCGGATCCTGTTGTATGAATTCACAGGCTGCTTTGGTATGAGGTGGGAGGATTGTATCGACGAGGTTATTAGAGTGAATGAAGCGACGAGGGAAATGAGGATTGGTAACGACAAGACTTGCCGAAGTTTCGATATCCTCCCATGGGTACTGATTATCGGTATCCACAACGTTGAAATGAGGATGTTGAAATGTCACCAGTTGTTCCAATAAAGGGATAGAGGGGGTTGTAGTATCGTGAGAGTCGGGATCGTCATTGATGTGTACTTTTTCAGACATCTTTTGGCGGGGTAATTCTAGCAATGAGGTTAAAACAGAGTAGAGGACAAAGTCATATAATGACAAAGAGAGGTGGTAGACGATTACGCATGTGATAACTTTCAGAGGTTATTGAATAGGGGATCGGGGGTTCATGGGAAGCACGAGGCTCGTCTAACTCCCAGCGTCGTCATTCATAGCCATGACACTCCTGTCGCCTGTTGCCTGTTGGGGACATGTGGGTAGAGTGAACGAGCCCGATTTGATCCGTTCGTACCAGCTTGGTTTCCCAGAGTGTATTGTTGTCGAACAAATGCCTCATCGTCGGCAAGAGGGCGTGGGGCGCATGCTGGGCGTTTGATCTAAGGAGTATGACCTTATCATGTAAGTACGGTATGAACACCCGAAGTATGCTACTAGCTACTCACTTGACACTACGAGTACTACTGGTACACTGGTCGTTGGAAGGGAGGAATTTGTGACTGTCAAGATACGACAAGGAAGTGCGACCGACACTGATGCATGTGAGTCATAGATTGAGGGGATGGGATTCGGGAGGGCGCACAGGAGGAGCATGAGTAACACGAGGCTGGTCGTTATTCCCTCATGGCAATTCTCGGGGACATGTGGAAAAAGCCGAAAAGCAAACTTGATCCTTTCGTATAGTCCCATGTTATGTATAGTACCCCCACAAACGCCTCACGTACGAGGGGAAGGGGCGGATATCGGGGTGTATGAGTTAAGTGACAGGACATGGTTCTATTCTACCCCAGATCTGACCTACAGCGCCACAGGACATGTCGACTTGTCCTCAAACACACTTTCGTATTGATCAGAGGCAGTGTTGCAGATTGTGCGAGTCATCCTTTATGTCCGAGGGCGACTTGACAATCTGGTGGCTTGTGTTCGACATGCTGAAAGCGGCAATGAAGCTTTGAATTGAGGAGTCGAATCCTGCTTTCTTGTCTTCTGACGTTAGCGGACGTACAATTCTAGTCCTGTCCATTGCAACGTTTCAGTGCTCTCGGACGTCATTGGGACACTTTGGAGAAAGAGGGTAGGAGTCGTGGAGAGGAAAGAGGAAGTGGACGGGGCGAAGGAATGTGCGACTCACTGACTACCTTCGGAGTATCGAGCTTCTCTCGAGACGTCCGGAAACTAGGCGAATCGACAGGAAACCTCGAGGCTATATCGAACTTGCGGAATAACTGAGGAGGTTCTTTTCACTACTTATAGCAAGTCGAAGGGCTTTCATCAGCTCTTAAACTACTCAAGGGTCCGTTTTCTTTCCATCTTAGCAAAATTTCCTCTGCCATCACATACAATTATCCAAAATCCCATCATGCCACTCCCAATCTATACCGACAAGCTCCTACAAGTCATCGACAAACCCGGTGAAATCCCTGGCAGAAGTCGCGCCCCTTCCGCATCCGCCAGAAACCTCCATACAGCCTCTCAATACAAATCCTTCCCTATCAACTTCATCCTCTCCGATGATTTCCTCATCATTCTTGAAGAAAGCCTCGACACTCTTAACGATCGGATCCCCCGCATCCTCGGCGCCGACGAATCATTCAATCGTGTTCTCGATGATGCCATCCGTACATCCCGAGATCAACAACTAAAACCTACAACTCACAAAGATCTTCCCGTATTCCATCTCAGATCTTACTTTACCCACATCAACCATCTACTCGCCTCCAATGTGGGTTCTGGCATGCTTCGAGAATGGGACCGTACAAAGAGACGCGAATGGGTGTCGGCAGGACCAAAGGGTCTGACTGCACCATGGGTGTTGTGTAGGGGTCCACAGGGAGCTCGTCAGCCGTTGGTGGTCGTATGGGAGCAGAGTACAAAATCAATTTCCAACGATAAGTTCACTTGTATCCATCGAGCCATCCTCCACCACATCATCACTTTCAACGACGACGGGAGTAATTCCGTCAGTGAGGGGCGGGGACATTGGATTGGGACACACGAAGAAGGCAAGATTGTGGCGGAGATAATGCGTAACATGTGGGTTCGAATGGTGTTGAATCGGGTTCGTATCGGAGTGATGACTACTCACGAACGGACTATGGTGTTCTACGTCAACGATGACGGTGATATAGAGGTGAGTAAGGTTTTTGTGAGGGGGACTGGCGGACCGGACAACGTCTTGGGTGGACTCATGACATTTTTCACTGCCCTCTCTTTGCTTCACCCTGACGAATGTGTGTTCGACGCCGGAGGTCCAGTTTTGTTGGTCAATTGAGAAAGAGAGTAAGACGGGACGAGTAATGGATATACGTATCTGTAGACATTGTAGACGAAAAACGGAGTATGAAGCTATGTTACTCGCCGACTTCATTACTATATCGAAGACCGTTCAGCACCGATTGACATTCATTCTTTGACTGCTCCAGCCATTCCTCCTCTGATAATTGCGCACGTGTGACCGCCCGGTCGAAATCAATGAGTCGTATGGCCGAGGGATCCGAGGATTTTGCCGACATTCGGCACATATGACGTCGCTGTCCGTCGCCATGTAGAAAGCCTGCAGCATGTAGTCGCTCATATAGACTCATGACAGCATTTCTGAGCTTCAGCAGCGTTCACATGGGGCCACTCGGACAGTTTTCAGGATAATGGACGCAAGACAACATGGGGAGTTCGAGGCAAGGAGATGAGACGAACTCACATATCTTCCTCGCCCAAATCCCCATACAACCCGTCCCCGGCATCCTCCATTACCATCATCCATACCTGATACCCTCTTTGCAGCCCTCCCCACAAACCAAGTACTTGAGGTATGATAGGAGGCTCCAGTTCACTCAAAGCGGTCAAAACTTCCAGCTCCCGCTTCACTTGTTCTTGGACTTGAACTTGAGTTGTTCCACCCCGCGTCCACATGTCGTATAATTTGTCGGGATCCAATTCAGCCTCAAAGCACTCGATACACATAATCTTCCCAATCAAGGGGAACGCAAACGGTTTCAAGTCAGGAGGCGAGGTAAGACGGTAAACGTCCCAGACCGCTCCCCAGGAAAGCAGTTCGTCAACAACGACTACCTGTGGAATGAAGGTGGAAGTTGGGATCTCTTCGGTCAAGGCGATTCTCCGAGAGTGGGAGGCTGTCTTGCTGGCTGATGCTTTGGGAAGGGTGCCGATCGACACGGGAGTAAGAACAGGAAGCCGAGTACCTTGCAAGTTGGAGAGAGCGACAGGACCGTGTAGAAGGGAGGTCCATCGGCGAGCTCGAATGAGAGAATGAGAATAATCCTCTTCCTTCACGCGCTGAAAGGTATACTGGGGAGATAAGTGGACGAATAGTGAAGGTGGACCCAGCTAATATTTCAGCGATACATTCTCACTATCGAGGTATATGGCTGGAACTCACCTGAGACAACGAAATCTTATCTTGGTCCAGAGAGGCAGGAGGAACATCCTCCGGAACGGTCGCTTTGGAAGCCCTTGGCGGAAGGAGTCTCGAGAATGTCAGATCGTGGAGGGGACGATCGGTGTCTGGGCATGGGCGGTACTGTGCATCCCTCCACCAGGCTGGTGTGTTCTCATCTTGACTGCGTCGGCGAAAGCAACCCCAAAGTGTGGCTACAGGCTGGTCATTCAAGGCTGGATCTTTATATCGATAATTGGCCGGTAAAGCGAAGTTGGCCTCTTCTAGAAGGCTGATACTGGACAGGAGGGTCAAGGGAGATCTGCATGGCTCATGTAGAGTCGCATCGTTGGGCCGTATGAGATCGCTTACTTGCATTTTGTTATCATGGACGTAAAAGGTCAGGGTGCATTCGTGGGAGGTGAGGATAGCTATACGGACGGAATGATGCAGCATCTGACACCACATCTGATCATTAGCAATATTATTACGGATCTTTCCTCAGAGCGATAATGGACAAAGCTAATCAAAACCGCACTCACATGAGTCAATAGGCGCTCAACTTGATCCACAACCTTTCGACCTAGACGTTTGCGAATCTTTCTCCTCGTCAAAACGGCGCGTCCATCATCGTCTATTCGGACACCACCTACTTTGATTGCTTGAAGAACGGCGTTGAAGATACGAAAGCTTCCCATCGCGCCCGAACGAAGTTCGACGATAGCCTTCTTTTTTTCTGCAAACTCCCCCGTTTCATTCTGCCAGGTCTCCATGAGAAGGAGACGAACGTAGACGATTGAAACGAACCGATCCCAATCTATCTTCCAACTCCTCAAACTCCCTGAAGGCCTAAATGCCCGAAGCTCCTCGTCATATCTGCCACCATACCATAGCGTCTCTAACAGGCGAGTATAAAGATTTAGCATGTGCCGTGCCAATTCCTCGTCACTGCAAATTGAAATTTCATGAACGCCTTGAAGTGAAGTTGCGAAGGTTTCAAGGTTATAAGCTACTTCGCCGCGGGCATCAGGGTCATTCTCGAGCTGCTGACATGTGTGGGAAAGCGTTGGCGGCAGGATGTCGTCAATCAAGTGATTAGAGTGGACGAATCGACGAGGGAAGTCGGGATTGTTAGTGATAAGACGTCCGGAAGTTTCAATGTCCTCCCACGGATACTGACCGTCGGAGAGTTGAATCTTGAAATGAGGATGATGGAAGTCGACGAGTTGTTCAAGTATCGGGATCTCCGCGGCCCGAGGATCACTAGGTTTGGGAGGAGGTAGAGGAGTTAATTTCAAGGGAGGAACAGGAATACTGGAGGTCATCGTGTGGAAAGTGGGCTGCCTGATGGTTGACGGATATCGATCTGGGTGAATGTAGACATGATGAAGGAAGAGAGAGCCCAGTGATGCTATAGGGTCTCATGCGGACCACGTTGATGGTGAGGACACGAGGCTAGCGATGCTCGTCGTCATCCGAGCGAGTCCAACACTCCCGGAGTCGGGTATGTATTCATGTGAGCAAAGGGGTGATGTTGATCCGTCCGACCGTCCGGATGATGTCCACCTGAGAAAGGGATGCACCATCTTGATGAAAAGGGCGCGAATGTACAAAGAAACTTATAGTCGTCAAGTCGGTCGATAACGTCCGACATGGAGAGTGTATGCTTGTACCAGTAGTAGTAGTGAACCAAAGGGAAAGTTGGAAGAGGAATGGAGATCTTTGTCCAGGGTGGTTGCAACTTTCGGGACGCCTATCAGTCAAGATGGGGACAATTTACGCGCCTAAATGAAATTCCTAATCCTTAACCCTCAGGGAGGTAAGTTGAATTTGTTTTTGTTTTCTAATGAGATTTGAATCAGGGATAAGTAAAGAAATGAGCTAACCTCGGTCATAGGCCACTGGTCATTTGCCGATCTTGCCCGGGTCGTGCTGCGGTTGTATCCGTGTTGTCGACTTTTCCTACACGTCTTTCCTTCTACTCTATTCCATTCACTCTACCGACCGTCGTCGCTCTTTCTTATCTTCTATCCTTTCTTTACCTATTACGTGGCACTCCCATCGCTGAAAGTCTTCATCCAACCACGATTCCATTGGAAAATCCCATTACGACCAATTTCTCTTGATTCGCCACTTGACCCTCGGACACCACAACAAAATGTCAAAAAAAGTCAACAAGATCTTCGCTTTGGTCGATGTTGCCAGACGTGAGTACGAACACTTCATTCCTCCCATTTCTACCTTAACCACTATCACATATCGGTTCTATGTCTCTTGTCGTTACAACCTCCCTCTCGGGTCATTTTTTATGAGTTGGATACTGATACTCGAAATCCTGCAATGGGACTAGTCTTTCACTATCGTCTAGGACAGTGAGATATGTGAAGTGAAAAATATATACTGATACTAGACACATCACCTGCATCTTTATGGATCACCTACCGCGGAGGAGTATACGATATCACTCATTTCCTTCCTGATCATCCTGGTGGGGATGACGTCGTCTTAAAATACGCTGGGACGGACGTAGGTGGTGTGATGAGTGATCCGGGTGAACATGTTCATTCGAGGAGCGCTTATGAGATGTTGGAAGAATACAAGATTGGGGAATTAGGAGGTGACGAGAAGATTGTCAGCGAGGGTGAGTGTATTTGATTATATCAATCTCCTCCATCCTTTTATCACCCTTCCCAATTACAATCTCTGCTCATCTTAGTCTCGGTGGTCCGAACGTCATGGTTTTTGGAACTACATTGTATATATGGTCTTCAAAGGCGTATGCTATACGATTGGAACATTGTTGACACTTTCCAGATTGGGTACCAGACGAAAATTATCATCCAGACGAAACCGATACGTTAAGCGATTACAATCGTAATAAATTCATAGACCTTTCTCAACCTCTCTTGAGACAAGTATGGCTTGCACCTTGGACCAAAGAATATTACCTCAGTCAAGTTCATAATCCTCGTCATTTGAAAGAAAGTGCTAGAATGTTTGAGTGGGGTTTTTTAGAGGTGAGTTGAAGGCTCTTGGCTTGTCCATCCTTCATTATCTATCTCTGATTTCCATTGACAATCTTTTGAAAGAATACTGGATCATGCCTGTCGTCGCTGTGACTTTCTTGAGGCTAGGACAGAGGCGGTAGGAGAGAGGTCGATTGATCAAAGAGTACACACTGACAAACAGGGTTTTACAAGAACTCAGTGGTGGGTCGTGCCAATGATATGGGGACCTATTACCATGTTTTTGTTCTATCTATCTACTTTGCAGTTTACCGATTCGTGAGTTGGCAGATGCCGCTTCCCTCTTGCCTTCCTTCACTTCTTCAATCTGCAAAGTGGTATAAAACATGAGCAAGTACTATTCAATCTGGGAAAGTACAGCCTGAACTCTGAGACAAGCACAACCTGAACTCGAGAAAGCAGAACAGACGAAGAGAAGAAGGATGGATGTCTGTGGACTGGTCGAACTATGCTCATTTCACAGCTCCGTGACCGCATCTCAACTACTCACTTACCCTCTACCCTCCCTGCCCCTCCCATCCTCCCTAGCCATCCCCAAAACTCTCATTTGTTTCTTCATCGGTAATGTCATATGGACCCTTCTCGAATACACCCTTCACCGGTTCTTATTCCACATCGATTATTACCTACCCGATACGAACTGGGCCATCACTCTTCACTTCCTTCTCCATGGAGTACATCATTACCTACCTATGGACAGACTTCGACTAGTCATGCCACCTTTACTATTCTTCACCCTAGAAACTCCATTCACAAAACTTGCTCATGTTTTATTCCCTAAAGCAATGGCAAACGGTATAATCAGTGGGAGTTTCACTTTTTACATTCTCTACGATTGTATGCACTATGCTTTACATCATACAAAGTTACCTCAATATTTGGCCGAGATGAAGAGATATCATTTGGCTCATCATTACAAAAGTGAGTCTTTCAGTGATTCAGGATATTGTTTAAGATGCTGATGGGGTTAGACTTTGAATTGGGGTTCGGGGTGACTTCGAAAGTGTGGGATGTGGTTTTGTGAGTTTTTCCTCATTTGATTATGGGAATGGAAAGTTGACTTTTAGCGGTACGACATTACCTATTTCCACAAAGTGATGAGAAGTGAAGATTTTCTGTGTAATCGTGTTAATGATTGAATATCGCCAGGAGCGATGTATGTGTAGTCTTGTGCAATGCATGTCGGTATAGAGCGGTGGAGTGCAGTGGGCGGTCAACAATGCTACTAACTTACTACTGCCTACTTTACCTGGGTTTCGGTGTGGCAATCTTGGAGATCTGACTGTGGCCCTTATGCTCAAGCATTTAGCAACCTAGCAACCTAGCAGCTAGCAGTAGTACTCCCCCATCACTGAATGTTTGTGTGATCTGGCAGAGAGGTCAAAGGAAAGTGCACCTAAAACGGGGTCGATTTCAAACTCGGCCAAAGGGCGCAACACCACGTTCGTCACTTCCCATCCCATCTCAACTCTCTTCTCAACTTCTCATTCTACCAGCACTACTCTACTATAACACTATCACCCTACTCGACTTCAGTACCACACCAACCAAGAAGATCTTAGATAGATCAATAAGACATAATGCAATCAAAACTCATTTTCAAACTAAACGTAGGTATACAATCTTACGCTTGGGGTAAAAAAGGTCGTTCTTCACTCGCTGCTCAATTAGGAGAGAAATCTGTGGTTGGGTTTGAATCTGATGAAGAGAAGACTTATGCAGAGGTGAGATGTTCTCTCTTAGCTCTTCTTTTCCCCTGCTCTTTATGTACGAAAAGCTTCTTTAAGGCATGATACTGTTGACTATACCCATCATCGCCTCTCTACCTGGCTCACGGGTCATCCACCCTCACATTACAAACTACCACCCATGTCCTTCAATTCACAATCCCTCATCACATGACAGATGGTGATACATCCCTCTTAAAGAATCACACCAAACATCCCTATGAAAGAACCACACTAAACGTCCCTCTGAACCACACCAAACGTCCATCTAACTAGACACACCCCCTGTCTCGTTGGCGCAAGATATCAGCAGGATAAGTCAAGTAAGGAACGTGTGTGTAAAGACAAGACTGACAGATAGTTATGGATGGGAACACATCCTACACTTCCTTCAACTCTAACCGCAACATCTACACTTTTATCAGATCATTTGGAAAAACATCCAGAATTGATAGGTCATAAAGTCCTTTCTGCATTCCCAGAAAGTAAAAAAGGTTCATTACCTTTTTTATTCAAAGTTCTTAGTATTGGGACCGCTTTGAGTATACAAGCTCATCCTGATAAAGAATTGGCCAAGAAGTTGTTTGATGAACGTCCGGATGTATATAAAGGTGAGTTTTGAAGTGTTCTCCTTCTTCTTCTCCCCTTGGCCTTACCCTGTTCTCATCGTCTTCCTTATCCTCTTCATCTCGCCCTCTCCGTCACGCCCACGCTCACGCCCACTCGCTCGGCCGCCCGGCAACACTTCCTCCCTCTCTCCCAGCTTCCCACCATCTCTTTTACTTCAGCTGGTCTCTTGAATCCTGCCCCTCCGTCGTATGAGATGAATCATATGGAAATCTTCAACCTACTGTCGATACCCTCTCAACTCTCATTCCCCATTAACTTACAAGGATTACCCCGAAGAGTTTATCTGCACTCTTTGACGTGTTCAAAGTGAGAGAGAATCACTGACACAAACAAGACAACAACCATAAACCCGAAATGGCCATCGCCCTCACGCCTTTCCTGGCGTTTTTGAACTTCCTCCCCCTTCCTCAAATCCTTCTTCATCTTCTCACCGTCCCAGAACTATCTTTCATCCCTTTTTCCCTCACAAACTCCCTCGCCGCTTCCCTTTCCCTCCCTACTACTCTCCCACCGGACACATCATCTTTCACATCCACCGATGCTCCGACGGAAGAACAAAGACAAATCCTCAAAGATATATTCGAAGCGTTCATGTCTGCCCCCGAGTCGGTGTACAAACCCGCTGTGAGATCTCTGGTGGAGAGGTATGAGAAGAACGAAAGTTTGACACCTAACGAGGAAAGTTTGAGAGAGTTGACTTTGATGTTGGATGAACAATATCCTGGGGACGTAGGTGTTTTATGTGTGTTTTTGTTAAATGTCGTGGAGTTGCAAGTTGGTCAGGCGGCGTTTTTAGGAGCTAACATGCCTCATGCGTATATCTCTGGAGGTGGGTGTTGTCCCTTCCCCCCTTCTCTAACCTCGTCATAACTGTAATTCCTATATTTCTAGTCAGTCACAATATAGTATGATGCTTTCCTTCCTTCACAAGATTTGTCTATCATTCGTCAACTTCCCCCCACCTTTTCCTTACTCAACTCCTATCAGCCAAGATGTTCATATCATCTCCACATTTAAAGGCCTCTCAACCTGGAGCATTTTTTCCCCGCGCCACGATTTTACACTACGCGCCACCCGCACGTCCCCCCTGACTAGGTACTCCACTATAGATGTGATGAAGTACAAAGATATCCTCATGAAAGGATGATTCCCTGACCCATCAGACATTATCGAATGTATGGCGACATCTGACAATGTCGTTCGCGCTGGTCTCACTCCTAAACTTCGAGACGTCCCAACTCTAGTTTCGATGTTAACATACGATGCTGGTCCAGGATCAAAACAACTCTTACGGCCTGTGAAGTTTTCCACAAATTCGGAATTATACGATCCTCCCATTGATGAATTCTCAGTGGTCAAGGTGTCGTTAGGAAGTGCAGAGATAGATGAACACAAAGCGGTGGAAGGACCAAGTGTGGTTGTTGTTACTTCTGGGAGTGGGAAGATCAAATGTGTCGAGTCTTCGGAGTCTTCAGGGGAGAAGGATACATTGGTCAAGGGGGAGATAAGCCAACTCAAGGAAGTTGCCACAAGTGAAGGAAAGACGGCGAGAAGAGGGCGAGTGGAGGAAGAAGTTTTGGTGGAAAAAGGAGATGTGGTATTTATTGCTTGTGGGACTAAAATACAATGGACGGCAGAAGATAAATTGGAAGCTTTCCGTGCTTTTGTTGAAGCGTGATCTCACCTCCTTTGGTTATATCCAATGAACAGGAGCAAGGACACGGGGTTACGAAGGGGTTAACTGAGTGACAAGGGAGCGAAGAGGGTAATCTATACAAAATACGACGGGATAGGACACTTGATGGAATGATAGAATGGTTGATGCAGGGGGATATATCGTGGAGTAAGTAGAGTGAGATTTGATACGTTTTTGAAACAAGGTGATTCGATAGTGGTGAAAACATGTGTATATATCAAAATAATCACTTACATATTTATGCATTGGACAATACGACTACTCTACTTGCTCTTTCTTAAATCCCCAATGATCATTGAACAAGTCAAGTGAAACTCACGTGAGGGGAGGAAAGAAAAGACGCAGAGGAACGCATTCATTATATTGATAGAATGATTTGTGCATATACGGTCAATTCAATACGAACAATTTGATATATTTCATTCCCTGATAAACAACTACCAACTTTGATATGAACACAAAGATGAAAGAAGTGAAAAGAGAATTTGCAAGTTGGCAGTTAGAAACATAGTGTTTATATTGTGGGAACATGTCAAAAAGTGATGGAAAGGATACGATCATAATCTTCAATAACAGATTCGTACGTTTTACTCAAAGCTTCTTTCCTTTCTTCTAAACTCATTTGACATAACATTTCATAATTGAATCTGTAAAGTCTCGCTTTGACCTAGAACAGTCAGTATCAGTACCAGTACCAGTATACATATGTATATATACGCAGAAGTTTGTTGATCTCTGTTCGATACATCGTATCGGTGATGGAAGGTGGGTTGGAAGATCACATTATTGTCAGGTATATAGATGGGGTAGAGTTACTTTTTGAGAAGGAAATCAAGCTATTTTGAATTCCCTGACTTGGTGGGAAAGTGTCAAGTGTGGACGGAAGGAACTTACGTGTAAACGATAAGCTTTCACTTTGACCGGATCAGATCGGTCTAATCGACGTAGAAGTAACATTTCTAATAATCTATCGAATTGGCGCTGTGGGGTTAATCTTTTGATCGCTTGATAACAAATCACGTTCTTTTCCAAAGTCAGAGGAAGGGTGAAAGGGAACCAAGCGTTTTTGTAGATAGGTATGGAACCTTCGTATCTATTCACCATGATTGAAGTATGATGAATGTGGGTGGGAAAAGTAACATGGCGCTCGAGACGGATCAAGTGTATGTTGTAGTAAAGGTAAGAATGAAAGAGGAGGAGGTGAGATATGAAGGTTGTGAAGTACAAATGAAACCCACCTGAGCAATCTTATACTTTTTCCTCAATCCCATCTCCCATTTCACCCTCTCAGCTCTCGTACCACCAATCTGACCAAATAAAGGATCATCAGGTACACCTTGCTTGACCAACCATCGAAGATCGTTCCTATCCCTTAAATCTTCGAACGCTTCCGCTGGATCTTCCACTGTGAGTTCCGCGACTTCAGGACGGGAAAGAACATGTTGATATAATGTGGAATAAAGGGCGGAACCGTGTCCTAATTGTTGGTAAGGTGGTAAGATGACGAATTGGCTGTGAATCAGCACGGAAACGGATGCCTCGATAATTGGTCTGATATCTTGTTGCCTTGAATTTCTGCGTGTCTTGATGTTTCGTCACATGAATCGCTTGATGACGAATGAAAGGATTACACCAGTCCGTGCATATTTGGCAAGAGGAAAGAAGATGCAAATGGGGAAGGGAAATGAGAAATTGTGAGTGGAGGGAGGGAAGCGTGGAGGGAGGTGTATCAGGCATCAGGGGAAGAGGAAATGACTCACCTCAATCTTAATCTCACACTATCAGGATAACACCAAAAAGGGTATACAGATGTATATCCAACGAAATGATACGTTTCCTCTCCTGTGGACCGCGTTCGACGTTCGTAAAGAGTTATAAACTCCCACGCATCTTCGTCTTCCTATAACGTCAGCCAGGGCAGCGATGGGACTGACAGAAGTCCGACAGAGCGGCCATTATAGTGAAAGTGACGCAGAGTGACGATAAGGGTGAAAACATCCAGCTGGAGGGCGGATCAGAGCGATGGAAATTTGCCAGACAGATGATGAGAATGATAAAAGTCAGCAATAGTGACGATCAGAGTGATGGAAGAACCCCCCCAATGATTTGTAAGAAATCGAAAGATCCACGAACCAACTCACATGAACATAACTACCACCTTCTATGAAGAAAAGAATAAAGATTTGCATTCTTCGGTGATATTCTCTGAATCCCGGGGTGTTCCAAGTGGTCTGTAGTGTCATCATCCAATCATCAATATCCCCTTTTCACACCTCATCACATGACCTGTCAACGCAGTCGACGATCGTCTCACTTCCCTTCACCTCCTCAGACGAGATGGAGGTCTGAAAGTCGGACTGAGACCCAAAGTATTATGAATATCCTGTGAACAAACATGGACTCACCTTGTACATCTCAAAGTTCACCTCCCCCTCTTTCCCTTCCTCATTCAATCCCGTAGTTCCAGCTCCATTAGTTTTCTTCCCTTTCCCTTTACCCTTTGCTTTCCAAGCAGGTCTCGAATATTCTCCTATTTTCTCTCCCAAAGGTCTGAACTTCAAAGAGTCTTCTTGTACCAGCCGATCGAAATCTTCTGAAGATTTCGAATAATCGGGAGGGATGAATTTATATAATATCCCTTCTATATCGTCTGGTGGAGTGGCGGATGATGAGAGTTGGGCTGAATGGGAGATGGTTAGATGTTGACGGAGTGAACCTGATGAGAATTCCAGCTGATCATCAGGAGATTTTCTTTCCCTGAGATAACTTCTTTGCTTCGTATTGAAAAGCTAACGAGGAAGACTACAATGATGGAGGAAGGGCGGCAGAAGGACCTCGAGATCATGGAAGTTGAAGGGGAGGCTACAGGCGAGCATGGAGTCGAAGGTGGATGAGGTGGATGAAGGGGATGAGAGCTTACAGAAACGTCTAGATTTTTGTACCCGAATATCTTTTCTTCTTCTCCAAATATCGGATAAGTGAATTCCGGGTGGAAAGGTTGAACGTTTTGTCTTTCATCCCCTCTCAATAACTCGTCATCTTCATGTGCCCGGACTGATATTAGCGATTCTTGCCAAATCTCAATACTGGATCCAGCCAACGTTCGTATGGCTCTATCCAGCTGTCAGAGAAATCAATGACCATCAACTGCGGACATAAAACCTCAAGGGAATATGACATCACGAGGAAGTGGGAGAAGCAGATTGTGAAGACTCACCTAGACGCAAGGTCAGAACTTCATTTGAATCAGACAACCATTCTGTCATGTCATTACTTGTCATCTTGATCCTTGTTTCTTGATTTTTGTTTCAAGTCTCTTTTTATATACTGGTTCCTCTCGTCCTAATTCGACCTGCAATGTCTATTCGTACTCATTGCCGTCCTATTTCACGGCCACCTACCGCCTGGTTGACTGAGGAAACACCCGTGGGAGAGTCGTAAGCGGCGATCTCCGCCAACGCGTCACTTCCCTCGATCCCCTCAGCCACCAGAAGCGCGACGCGTCCTTCCAAAGCCATGCCATCTTGAACCTGTCACCCGAAAAAGCGAAAAAAGGGAACAACTTTAACATGCTTTCCTTACTTGCCCCCTCAGCCCTCGGACGTACTGTACTCGTACTCTGACTCCTGCTCACTGCTCACATGGTTGGTATAAGTTGGCCCTTATTCCGATCCCTTGACTTTCACTAAAACCTACTGACCAATTCGCGTCGCGTCGACGTGGAAAGAAGGATATATGTCTAAAGACTGTAATCCTTCTTGACATCCGTTGCTATTCTTCCTTTGACAGGACCCATCTTTCACTCTTATTCACAGACTTTGATAGTCTGGTATTTGTTCCTTCCTTTACTTTCCCAGCTTCTCAAACTTCTAGCTTCTCACCACACCCTTGACCACTCGCTCTCCCTTCTTAAGGGTTTTTTTCCCTCTCGCCATTTTCTTAATCAACTCTGACCTGTTCGTTCGATCTCTCCCAAGCGAGAAACCCACATTCATTTCAATACACTTTATATCTCCCGGTGAGATCTACAACTAAGAAATGTCGTCTCCAATTCATAAATATCTTTTCTCACCACCACCTTCTCCACCATCTCTTTCAAACGTTCGAAAACCGAATTTCACACCTTTGAACATATCTTCTTCTTTAGAAACCCAACTTTGTTCTCCACGTACACCTCAAAACTTTAACGGAGGGTTCACATTGGATACTATATTCCCTTCTCCATACAACCAACCCGTATTTGGACCTATCTTACGTACTCCGAAATCTTCACGATTCCCTTATCCTTCCATAACGATTTCCGAACCTCACTTTTCACAAAATGAAGAGGATGAAACGGAAAACGTCGGTTTAATAACTCCTAAAGCTACAACTCAAATAAAGAAGGAAGATCAAAGTTTTACACCTAAAACTCGTTCGATATCTAAAGATTTGGAGAAAAGTCTTAATTCAACGACAAATGTAAACGTACCTTCTACTACATTACCTATCCCACATACTTTACCAAGACCACTTTTACGTTTGTTGTTATTGGGTGGTACGGTATTAGCTTGTGTTTTAATGTTGGTTCTTGTTCCTGGTGCTAGATTACCAAGTTTGAAAGTCGCAAGCGTTACTAGAAGGTTGAAATTGGATAATGATGGAAGAGCTTATTTGGATGTTGCTAGAGGTGGTGTGAAATGGGAGGAAGAGTATGTACCACCGCAAGTTAAAGTTAGGTATATGATGAGACGTTCGACAGGGGTTGGTGAGTTTATATCTCCTCTTTTCTTGGAATCGTAACCTCATGTCTTCCATCGAAATCATCTCCTTTCATCTTCATTTCCATTTCTTTCTTGAATCAATGTGATCCAATGTCAAAGTAGCGAACCCGAGTATAAACGTATCTGAACGTGTGAAACAAGCTTGAGGGCTCAAGTCACTGTAGATGGAATCTCACCATGCAAGTCAAAAGATCAGGTCGTAAGCTGTATTAGGTCATGTGGACGGGGACATGATGAGTGAGGATAAAAGTGCGGTGAGGAAAGGTTCGAACTATACTGACAAGAAGTACCCACAAAACGTACATTTCACCAACCTCAACCCCTTCCTGAAACCCACGAATTCCTAGCACTTCAATCTTATCTACTTCAATCATCTTACGCGTCTTTACCACATACCATCGACCCTTCTGAACCTTTAGACGCAAATGTTTTATTAGGTCTTAACAAACCTTTAGTCTCTTCCACACCTCACTCACATTCTTCCTATTCCTCCCATCCTACCGAGTCTTCCGATTCTCTCGATTCTTCCAACTCGCCTACGTCTTCCAACATTGCCCACTCGATCATTTCGTCCGATTCTTCAGATTTGTTAAATCAGTTTGAACAATCTGATGTGGCAAACTCAAATCTAGGTCTATCACTCTCTACAGAACTTATCAATCTAGAATCTGAACGAGCCAACGATGTAGTGATATGGTATGGTCTTTCCTCTTCCTCTTCTTCAAGATCTTCATCTACATCTTTGAAATCATCCGACATGAAGAAACAACCACCAAAAGAGATAATGAACCTTTTATCGAAATATCATAAAGGTTCACGTCGACCAACTCTTTTATCATGTCACGATAGAGGAGATTTACCTTTATTAAGATCTATTTTGGTTAGATTAGGTTTAGAAAAAAGTTTGAAAGATGATTTAGTCGTTGTTATTGGGAATAAACCTGTTTACTTGTCTGAGGAGATGTTCCAAATTTCTTCTAACGATAATGGGAATCAAATACCCAAAAATGATAAAAACAGAGTTGAGACAGTTGAGAAAATTGGGTTTGATGAGAAATTAGGATCAAAGGGAAAGACGGGAGAGATGGAGTTGATAGGTAAAGAAAGATTAGAAGAAATGTTGAAAGAAATTGGTTGGGTAAAAGAACAACCTAAGAAAAAATTGAATTTCGCAATTTTGAAAAAGAAGATATCACAAGGAGATTTAGAGATGTTATAGGTTTTTTTTCCTTTCTTCTTTGATACTACTACTTTAACAATCGTCATCTTAGTGGTGATATCTTTGTGTGGCTTTTGTTTTTTACTTGACGTACTTTATAGGTATATGGCGTTGGTAGATGTTTCTTTCATCAGCGCTGGACGCTGGACGCTGGGTTGGACGATGGAAATAGTCATGCTTATTAGAATATGAATTTGGACAATTTCCCAATACACATTGAGGTCTATCGTCTTTTATCGACCCATTGTTAAGCTGCACTCCTGAAGCATGTGACTAGTGGAAAGCGAGAGGAGGTATTTATCAGAGTTTAAAATCAATGAGATATAACAAGTGCATAATAAGTACAATTCGTTTTTCCATGTTTATTAAGAAAACATTTATATGCAAATCTACTTACCTACAAATCCTGGAAAATTCCCGTGACAAAGTGAGAAATCGATACAAATGTCCTAGACCAGCAATGAACCACGAACAATTCTTCCCTTTCCCTTTCCATCTCGCACTTCACCCTTTCGACGGATCGACGGGGAATCTTCAACGAGACGGGAGAGGGGGTCTCACCAAGGAGCTTCAAATCTCGAAACATCACCTAAACCACCTTTATCCCTAATACCTAATTCCCCACCCATTTTTCTCTTTTCTTTACTTTTCCTACCTCTCATTTCTTTATATCTCTCCCTTGCTAAAACTTTCCTTGCGGTATTACTCATTTCTTCATTTTCTTCAACCCATCTTTCTTTATTCCCAGAACCTAATCCTGAATACCCATGCCCATGATATCCAGGAGAAGAAGCCCCAGAAGAATTCCTACTGAAAGAAAAATCAACCTTTAAGGAATCATCATTATCAGGACGTTGAAAAGTCATACGGAATTGTGTTTTCCATGATTTTTTAGATTCTGTTTTTGACCATTGTGGAGTTTGAGAAGTTGGTATGGGTGGTAAAGGTAGTCTTGATAGACGAGGTAGTTTATCGTATGGATCGAAGAATAATTCAGGTGGGTTGGATGATGGAGTTGGAGGTGAGGATGGGATAGAAGAGGTGGAAGATAGAATAGGAAGTGGGAAAGTAGAGGGTAGTTGACGTAAACGTGTTGGAATTGAAAGAGTCGTAGGTAAGATTAAAGCTCGGTTTTGAAGGAACCAAACTGAGTGTAAGCGTTGGATGTTTCGTGATGCTGGTGAACCTCATACTTTGTCTCAAAAGGGTGACTTGATGCCCTTTGTTTTCCTTTTTTTCCTTCTCTTATTTAGGCAACATTATGGTATCATTTGGTTGACTTTATGGAGATGTATGGAGGAAATGAAGAGATGTCACAGGTAGTCTCACGGAGATCAAGGAGGTATTGCACCAAGGGAATACGATGACCACTCACCATAATTCAAAGTTGAAGATTTATGCCATCGTTTACATACCCTATCACATCTTGCTAGACTTTTGATGTCTAATTGAAGGAAAACCCTGACAGCTAAATGAGTAGGTAAAGTTCGAAGCTGGTATCAGCGAGCTGTAGAGTTCATCTATCTCCCAGTTCACCACTTCCCCCATACCATCACCTCGAGGCTCTATACCAATCCACACTTCAATCTCCACGTTCTGACCCATGCACGTTCCCACGCCAGTAAGTCTTACCACCCGTTGTAAGACTTCCTCACCATCCCCTCCAGTCAAACTCTACCATGCACGATAGGGAGAGAGGAAGGGGGAGGGGGGATGATTTGGTCCATTGGGTTGGGTCGGGTAGAGTACAGAGAAAGGGAACGATCACTCACAGGATCTTTCACCCTCGTCTTCTCCACCCTCTCACCTCTTGGTGTCCCAGGTCGGGTCATACCTCCAACATGGACCAACTCATCATCTTCCACTATCACCACGGGTGGTCTACGCATACCCGGTTCGGAAGAAGGACGTAAGAGAGATTCTTTTCTTTGAGATACATGTAGGTTTTGAAGTGCCGTATGTAGTAAAGTTGAAGACATCTTGACCGATTTGGTATTTTCAATCTGCTTCGGTCGGATTGCGGATGTATTGATGGTCGGTTTGGCTCTTGACTCTTGTTTTTTGTTTCTTGTTTCTTGGCTCTTGGATCGATTGGTTGCAGGGATAGAGAAGACGGTTGGAGATTTATATCTGTTGTGGAGAAAAAGCGTGACTGAAGATGATTAGATGGATTAGATGCGTGACATGAAAGTGTTTGACCGAAAGAAGAGAGAGAGAGAGTGAGTACTTTGATACTTTGGGAGCACGAGGGAAGGAAGATTGGAAAATGACGTCAGTTTTCCTTTTTACGTTCTTGGTAGCAGCTGAGAATAGCTACTGTACATCTTGCTACTTTGTCACGTTTGTATGCTTGTTCTCATCACATGGTCATCAATCACCCACACCTCCTCATAGACAGATCGACTTCATAGCCCTATGCCCGGTAGTGCTGTGCGTCAGCCATAGATACCCCGTCGCCACCGTCAACATCCCATTGGCCAGCTGTTAGTTGACCGGTTTGCCAATAACCGATAAGCCGAAGACGAAGACGCTTGGGGCATCTCTCTCTCTCTCTCTCTCTACACGTATTTACTATATTCACTTCGTTCATCTTCTGCACTTCTCCCTCGACACTTTCTTCCTCCCTTTCCCCCCTTCATTCTCAACCTAGGTCATCTAGCGGCATTACTTCAATAGTTACCAACTGTCCACATCCTATCCGGTGATCGTGACTATACCTGTCCCCGTCCCTCTCACCACTTACTCAATTCTGGAGTAACCAACCAGTCAAGAGTCCAGAGTCCAGAGCCCAAAAAGCACAACACTCAACTCGCCAATTCCCAACATGGGCTCGGACCAACCTAAAGGTGGACACGACCCAACACCACTTCCACCTTCAACAGGACCATCCTATAACCTTCGTATAACCTTTCATCGAGCTTCCAACCTACCCATAGCAGATTTCGCTTCCCGTTCATGTGATCCATACATTTTAGCACAAATCAATACTTCCCTCCCTACACGTCATCCTCGTGATCCGAAATTACGTTTTCGTTCACCTACAATACATCGTAATGTTAATCCCACATTTGATGCTCAATGGTTGATATCCGGTGTTCCTTCAAGTGGTATGACTCTCAAAGTAAGATTATACGATGAAGATGCGAATGATTATGATGATCGTCTAGGTAAGTTGGAAATTGAAACGGGAGAAATTGATGAGGATTGGAAAGGTATAAAAGAAAAAGAATATAAAGTACATAAAACAGGAGCGGACGTTAGGGCTTATACTTTAAGAAGTTGTGCAAGACTTTTAGATAGGACGAAAGAATTACATGCTAGGTTAGTTTTAAGTGTTGAAGTATTGGGAAAGACGAAAGAAGATGGGAATGTGGGAAAGGTTTATACTGTTGGATGTTTTTGGAGAACTCATTATTCTCCCATCATCGGGAGATTGACAGGGACGAAAGGGAAGGATGAACATGGTGTGGAGAGATTTGAGTGAGTAAATTGTGCCTCTTTCCTGTCTACCTTTCTCTAAAGAACGGCCAGTCCCTATCATATTTCAACGTATTGGGGTTTACAACGTCTTCTATCGACCAGTCAACCTTATGATTCGCTTTTTCTTGTAATGTTGGAGATCCATAACGCAGGAGAAAATAATCTAACCCCAGCTTCCAAGCAAACGAAATCCAACTACGTGGTCCGGTCCCAAACGAGCTCTACCACAGATACGTAGAATTCAAATCTTTCGTAATGGGCATGTTCGAATCTACCGGTGTTAGAGGGAAAGTTTTGAACAGGGCTTTGCATCATCAACATGCAAAGATATATAATTATAATTCTAGGACTAGGACGGGTGTTTTTGAAGATGATCAAGGGCCTGGTAGGGAGATGACTTTGAAGTGAGTGTTGGTGTTTTTCAAAGACTCGTAGCTTCTCTATCTTGGTCTTCCATGCTATCCCCTTCATCCTGCCCATCCTGCCCACTCCCTCCGTCCTGTGTAGCATCTTTTCCTGCTGGTAGTCTCAGTTACCACCATTTTCGTTGCTGTTCCCCCCGCTGGTTTCCAGTCTAGTTGGATGCCATCAGTGTTTCAGTTGAGTAACTTGTTTCTATCTTGTTGTTACCTCTTCGACAATGATGCTGTGAAATGTGAAATCATCGTGTGGATAGGAAATATTGATTAACCCTCAAACCTCCGCTGATGTCAGATTCCTCGACATGGCACATTATGACCAAGGCGGTAGGATCTTTACCTATGTTGTCACTCTCGATGGAATGTTTAGGTTTACGGAAACGGGAAAAGAATTTGGTATTGATTTGTTGAGCAAACATACCATGCATTCTGACGTTGATGTGAGTTTACCCCTTACATATCTCAACCCGACTCAACCTATCACTGTCTCACTCCATGTGACGTTTCATCTCGTCTCGTCTCAATTTCTGAAACGGTTTCATTTCAGATCTAACTCCCAGATCTACATAGCTTGGAGTGGTGAATTCCTTATCCGACGATTATCAAATCCCCACTCCTCTTCCACCGCTCCAGATCAGCACACTCACCCAGCCGAACCGTTACCGAACGGACCACCTTCGGCTCCCCCACCTCAAGATCCCGAATCATACGAGTTGATCATCGATAACGATTCTGGCACATACCGACCTTTAGCTTCTCTCATACCGATCTTCCAAAAGTTCCTTCAATCGAATTTCCCTGGGTTACATATTCACGTGATGTCATGTACCGATGAGAAATTGACAAAGATCAAAGATGCTCAAAGAGCTACAAAAGGGAAAGAAGGTGACCGGATGGTTTATGGACAAGGTAGTGTCAGTGGGAGTAGTCTCAGTGTGGATAGTTCTGATGAAGAAGAGTTGGAAAGAAGGGCTAGGAATGAAAGTGAGCAACACAAAGCTAAAGTAGAGAGGTTGGTGGAGGGTATGGAGAAGGTGAAAGGGTTTGGAAAGAGCCAGAACGGGGAGGGTGATGGGGAAGGGGAAGTAAATGCTTAATTCGGATTCAGTGTCACGTTTAATTTAGCTCTAAATCATCGTATTTTCTCTTTCGTTAATTTGTTCGTGCTTAGGAGGTTTGGTATGACTGATGAGGTTAGCGATGATGAGACGTTATGCATCTAATGCTTGTGTGTACGGTGTATGATGTACCGAATCTGCAGCTGCCCTGCCCATCCTATCCGGTGTTGCTCAGTATGCTTCACTAGGGCATGTACTGTACCCTTGCAAAGAGCCAAGAGGTTGGGAGCATGCTTGCTTGTCACGAGGACACGCCGGTCAAAGCGGGTACCTTTGTGTGGTGCCTGAATTAACCGAAATGACCGGGATTATTGTCCCGTCAACCGTCGATCCCAGATCCCGTCGTTTCGTCCTCTACGTTTCATCTTTTTTTTTTTCTTTTTTTTTCTCCCTTCGCCCTCCTCTTCTTCCCTCCTACCTCCCCCCACCTCGTCAAGGAACATACATGTATCTCCGAACCTTGCCCCTGAAGTGTAAGATGCAGATGCAGATCAGATCAGAGGCCTCGAAATGAAAAACAAGAAAAGAAAAAAGGTTGATCGGTCTTTGTTGTAGATGACACACTAGCTTCCTCCCCTTCCCCCTTGATGATGACACTGCTAACCGCGGTGTACATACGTATACTCGGTACACGGTACACGGCAAGACGGACTAGCGGGAGTGTCAAGGAAAGATGGTACAAGGTGTACGATATACGGTACACGGTACGGCACAGTGGCGAGATGTAAAAAGTGAAAATCCAAATTGATCTTCTCATTCCGTCTTTGTCATCCCTTTTACACTTCAACCCCTCGTCCCGTCTTGACCCTCCTGCCAATTACACCTACAGGCGTCAGATATATATCTTATATATCTCTTTCCTTCCACCTTATACATAACCCTATCTGGACAATCCCCCACGTTGATATCTGACACCACATCAAACTACCCACTCAATCATCTGACTTTCTGAAAACATCTTCTTCTCCTCAACTATACTTCGAAAGACCACCTCACCATCGTATTCGACAACTACCATCAATCACATGATCATGTTCCCCCGGAGAGTACAATTTCTAGGACTACTCTCATTGATCAGTTTGGCCAACATAAATCCCGTGAAGGCAGCTCCTACACCAGCACAATGTACTTTGATTTTCCCCGGTTATCAAGTACAAGGTGTTTCAACAGAGGAAGGAGCATGTAGATATGTTGTTAAATATGGTGAAGCGGAAAGATGGGGTGTTTCCAAAGCTCCCACTTCCCTCAGGTGAGTGTCTCGTCTCGCGTTGCCTCCTCGTTACCACAAGCGTCTACATTCTAACCATGATATCTCACTCACCTTCCTTGGATCCCTGAACTGTTCATCTTTCCTCCCCTCCCTGATAGGATAAGATCACAAGGGCTGTGATACCAAGGTCGTGATGACGAAGTTGTTAATCCCTAGCGGCCTCACATCCACATCCCTCCCACCTGCTTGTCCACAAGACAGTGATATCTATACCCCCGGTGTGAGCCAATCGGAAGATTGTCTCTGGGCAGCTATATACGTTCCCACGGCTGTATCAAATGATTTATTACCAGTTTATGTCTGGTCAGTACCCTTTCTACCTCTCCATCCTCACACATCGCACATGTCTATTCTCTTGTCGTATGCCCCACTGGGAATCAATATACTTGACATCATCCACTTGTGATCTGTTTCGAAGGGATAGGAGCTTGAAGTGGGCGTATCACACAGCCTCCTAATTTATATACATCTACGATGAGAGTTCACGATCGGGAAGATCACTCCCCTGCAGATCTTGTATCTCGGACAACCCTGAAGGACCATATGTGGCGGCAGCACTGGTCGGATTTGGCCATCGGTAGGATATAGTTGATGGACAGGATTCATGGCGGGTCGTATTACGAAGGTTCGGTTGCTGCTCCTGGACTTGATGGTTCGACTTTGGCGGCTAAGGGGAATATCATCGTGGTGGTTTTGCAGTATCGGTGAGTGAGAACATTTTGATTCCTGCCGCACCATCTCCCCTCATCCTCACCCTCACCCTCTCCGTCCTCCTCTATGTTCTCCTCTCTGTCGTCCTCCTAAGCAATGGGGTCGGGTCTAGGTTCTGAGTCAACGATCTAGCGAGAAGTACCATAGAAGCTGACGCCCAGACTCGGCGTTCTTGGCTTCCTCCCACCCGCACAAGCACCCACCTCATCAGATCCTAATCTTGGACTTCAGGATATCATTCTTGCTCTCACCAATATCAGGGAGTATATAGCGTTTGTAGGCGGCGACAAGGATAAAGTGACCGTCGGAGGACAAAGTAGTGGTGCTCAAATCGTTCGAGGTAAGTTGTCCACCTTATTTTCTTTTCACTCTACATTCGTGACTTGAATTCATGTACAGCGCTGTGGAACGCTCCTGCTGCCGTCGGTTTGTTCAGAGCTGCCATACTTCAATCGGACCCCATGGTGAGTGCCTCTTGCTTATCTCATAAATGAGACTGATCAAGTAGGACTATGGGTTCTCACCCCCGGAAATCACGGCAAATCTCACCGAGCTCTTTTACTCAACCGCTCCAGCTAATGCATGTTCGACCCTCGACTGCTTGAAAGCTATCCCTGCCAATCAGTTGGTGACGGAGTCGGTCGTCGTGGGGACTTCAGAGGCTGCGTTGTCGAATCCGGGAGTGCCACCATCCGAGCGTGAGTATCTTGTTTCGTCAACTAAAATCCATCACAACGACGATCACAAAAGGGAGTGAACAGAGTATTCTTCCAAACCACACAAAAATTCGGTCCGATGGCATGTAAAAGATACCCCGAATCAAAGCCCAGCTACAACGTCTCGGGACAAGCTGACTCTAAGCCATCCGACCAACATACAACACCCCTACCATCTTGGCCGACCCCACCTCTGAACTTTTCACCTCGCCAGCCTTACTAGCCCATCCACCTGAAAGTCTCCCACTTCTCATAACCACAGTCCGGAACGAAGCAGGCTCAACCGTTCAGTCCTACTACCCTTCACCCGTCCAAGTGTCAAATGAGACATACTACAATCTCCTAGTAGAGTTCTTAGGCCCGGACCGTGCGCAAAAAATCTTCAACAGTGGATTTTATGATTTATCATACGAAGGAGGTGACGGAGACGATTTTAGAGAATTGTTCGAATTGTTCGTCACTGATTGGGTGTTCCGTTCTCCCTCTCGAGCGGTGGCTAGGGAATGGGCCGCCAATGGGGGGAAAGTTTGGGTGGGGGAGTTTGAAAAGGGCAGTAGTTATCCTGATAATGCAGTTGGATATTGTCAGAATGAGGGAGTGGTTTGTCATGAGGATGACATTGAGGCTGTTTTTCAGACTGGTCCGACTGGGGCGGATGCTATCGTGAGTTTCTCCACCTTGACTTTTCATACTTCGTGACTGTGTGGGGGTATACTTCTATTTGTCCCGTCTGACCCAGCAAGATTTTCTCCTCATCTTTGTGACATACCCTCACGACACTTCCACCACCGTTCCCCAATTATCTTCTCATTCGCTATGCGCTACTTCATGTGCACCACAGCTCCAGATTCTTCATGTGGACGGTCAGCATGTTGGAAGTCCTGGTACTATCAACGCCACCATACCGTCGGTCGGTCTATATTGGGAACTCTCGCCTACTTTGTCCTTGAGCTGACCAAATAGGAATCTGAAATCCTATCATATTGGATATCATTCATCTACAACCTCGACCCTAACCCTTCCTCTTCCTCATCTTCACATAAAAGACGTAAATCGAGTCAATGGTGGTGGCCATGGTGTTACATCTCTTCATACATCCTCCCCCGTTCAGAGAAATGGGAACCATTTACCAGTACTTCCACCGTTGATCGAGTATATCCATTAGGATCAGATTTATCAGGAGGTGATAAGGCGATAGATGTCCCAGAGGGATTTTGGGGGGAAGTCGTGAAATGGGATTGGCAGTTGTACGGTTGAAGTCTTGGTGTGGATAATGTTTGGGTTGTGTAGAGTATGGTTTTGGACTTTGTGGAGGGAAATGATCTTGAGTGGGATGTGTATGATCTTGGTTTTGGGGATGCAGGGATGCAGAAGTTATTCATCAGAACGATGGTAAGACATTCGGAAGAGGAACAAAATGTTTATGATTTTTATGATTACATGACGGTAACATATGTATCACAATCTTGATAAGAAAAAAGACATGTTGATCATGCATCGAAAATGATTCCATCATATCGCTTCATGTTTTGACTGTACGAGTAGAGTACTCGTGATCATACCGCAGTACGTTTCGTTTGTGACATTGAAACTTGTTGAGTTCTATCCACTGTGCCGTGGTGTATATCAGGTCAAGTAAGACATAATCAACTCGAAACAAGGTACTTCACAGTCAGTTGACCAATTCTTACAAGAAAATAAATCGCATGAGAAGAGTTGATACAAGTACACTTACTTAAATCAAGTAATATTGTTTGATGATCATTCCTCTTCAACTTGAATCATGGATCAGATCGATATTCTTACGAAGAAGACTTGAAATCTATGGAGTACGCCCTTCCACAAATGAACAAAAAACAGAAATAGTAGCGAGAATGGAGTACTGTGTGCATGTGTATAATGTGATTCATGTAGAAATTACCATGCTGAAAAATCACCAAAACCACCTGCTAGTTTCCTTTTCTTCTTTTCACCATATTCCATTTCCCCTCCTACCACCTTACCCTGACTTTGTACCATCATCATCCCTGGCTTGTCCTTTTTTCCTACTCCATCCTGCTCGTCTTTAACCTTTCTCTCTGTTCTATCTTTATCGACTTTCTGACTCAAGGGGGGAGCCGTAGAATTGAGAGTTGACCCTACAGAAGAAACATGCGTCGATAAATATTTCCCTACCCCTACCTCGACATTATCTTTCGTCGTTGATCGAGGAACACCTTTGATACCCAAGTCTGTACCTAACCATGTTGTCCTATCTTTTTCCCTTTCAGCTTGAGCGGCAGCCCGTCGTCGGAGAGTCTCATCGGATTCGTCTTGTCGAGCTAAACGTTGAGCTAGACGTTTTTGGTAGGCTTCGAATGGGTCTTGAAGGCTGTTAAAGTCAGATCAAGTATGTCGCGATAAGCACGAAACCGGGATGCCCTCGTTGTCAGAAGGATGTTGCTGGGAGGGACAATGGAATGAGCTATAATTTGTTGGATTCTAAGGGGGAAAGAGTGTTGTAAGAGGACATCTGCAGTGCGTGACTTTCGGATGCAGAAATTAAAATCTGTGCGAAGGAGATTGGGGAGATCGTAGCAACTGTACTAAATTAAAGGTCGCGGGGAAATGGAGTATCAAGATCGGCGACGACAGGTTGGAAGAGTAACGAAATGTAAACAGACGGTAGGACATCAAGTCAGAGAGGTGAAAGGAGCGTCATGGAAAAGACCACAGAGACTCACACATTGATCCCCAATATCTTGATCTCCTTCGCAGGTCGATCACCACCAGGTCTAACAGGTACACGTTCAATCTTATCCAACACATCCTCCCCACCGACCAATTTCCCAAATACTGTATGTTTCCCATTGAGATGTTCGGTAGGACGAAATGTGATGAAGAATTGTGATGTATTTGATCGTGGACCGCTGTTGGCCATTGACTAAGGGTCAGTGTTGCGACTTCGCCATCTGCCACCCATTCGTGATTGTTTCTTGCCTTCTCCTGTCTTGGACGTCTCACCTGAGTGCCTGGATCAACTTCTCGGCCCGACGATCACGTTTCTCTCTGGCATGGTATACTTATCTTTCGGAAGTTGGATGAGAGGCGAGGGTGAAGAGGTACCAGATCACTCACTAGCACACCCCGGGAATCATGTTTATACGCTCCCTTCTCACTATATTCATCCCTGAATGGTTCACCCCAGAATGACTTTCCACCTCGGCCAGTACCGGTCGGATCACCACCTTGGACCTGGGTGTGAGTGACCTCCTCAACATATTCCGCATCACCACAGGGTCCTAATCTGCCTGACATAACGGCTAAACCGGAATCAAGAGCTTTGGTCAAGGTACCAAAAAGTACCAAAGACAGACTCCGCAGGTGAAAAGATAAGGGAAGTGGGCATCGTGGTTATTCACATACCATAAACCCCGGCATCAGTCGATGAAAGGCAACTCCATCATAATACCCTTGTTTTGCTAACTGCACAAAATTATACACCGTTTTTGGCGCTCTGTCTCCATGTAACTCGACGTTCAACCCCCCAAAATTAGTCATGATCGTTGCATAAGCTTTCGATTTGAGACGTTCTTTCTCTTTGACAGGACGTCTCATTTCTTCAAACATGACTGGGGGTCAATACCAGATTATCGAGTCTGCTCGCACTAAAAAGCAGGAATGTTCGCGGATATCTCGACACGATTTATTTCAAGCCGATATGATGGGGCGTGGGGATCACAGAGGTAGCTCGCAACTTACATTCTTCCTCATCGAACAAGGCTCTGGCATTGGTAGTCTCAGGTGTCATTGTCGTACTTGTCAAGGACGCCGAGGCTCTACCGGTGGTAAAGTTTGATGTGTTGTCTGCGCCATGAGCAACACCTCTCAACTTGATGGAGATACAAGTACTGGACCGGGGGGAGGGCGCTTCACTCACACGCTAGCTGTTCAATCTTTCGCTTTGCAATGATCCCTTCCTTCTTCTCCTTGATTGCAGTACTCGATTCCGCGGGAGCAGGCGGAGGGGCCATCGAAGCTTGCTCTGCTCGTGTCTGTTGATCAGCTGAATGTCAAAGGGGAGGATGACCAGGCTAGAGATATGATGACTAACCTTCTCAGCTATCATTTTCAACACTTTGCCGGCCCCTCCGGCAGCTTCGACGTTGATGCCTTTCAATGGGTCCGAGGCGAGTTCCTCCTCTGCAAATCAGCACTATATGTGGTAAAGCGACAAATGACCCACCTGCGACTTTCTTGTCTGATTTGACATGATCGTACTCCCTCAGATCTCGATTGGCGAGATTCGATTGGCGAGATTCTGAGGGTCCTGAGAAGCTCAGCGCTGTCATTAATACCACGGGTAGTATACTGGATAGAGGTGCGGGGAAGAGGATAAGGCAAAGGAGCTCACTTGAATGGTGATGATGTCCTTCCGCTCGAATGGCTCGTCATTTACCAAATCTCGCCATGTTTTGGGTTTGATCGCCAGGAGCTGTAATGAGGCCATGTCGAAAACGTTACCCTAATTAGGCTTCAGCATAAACTATTCTGATCTGATAAACATGTGATAGGGTTGATGGATGCCTGGTGATGAGATGAAGTTGACGGGAACTTACGGTGTTCTTGAGAAAGACGATGTGAACGTGAGGTGAGAATACTTTGTAGGTGATGGGATCGTGCATATTCCCTTCGGCATTCTACCAGTCAGCGTTTTCTCGTAGGTAGACCCAAGCGAGAGCTCCAGATGAACTTCATTTGTGAGGGTCCATAGCTCGACGACTCACCTTGGCGAAGTTGAGCTTGATCAGTTGACTCGTGTCTAGCGGCTTGCCTGTGACAGGATCTGACAACGTCAGCAGCGTCCTGTCGATATACCAGTGACCACAAGATGTCCCTCTAATATCTTTCAAACACATGATGACAGAGCCTCGGAGCAGTGATGGAATTTCTGTCACTCACTCGTCTTGTACTTTCGAATGTAAGGGACGATATTCAACAAGTCGAACACATCCGCTCTAGGTGGCTGCCCATCTTCATTATCGGCAATAACAGCTACAGGGTTCTTGAAAGGTTGTAGAGAAAGAGCGCAGGAATCGCTGAAACGTCAGCTGTCTCTACCTACGAGAGGGCAGTACAAGTTGGACTCACAATGGTAATCGCTGAATCTCACTCCGACCGCTCTCTTGGCGCTTTCCAGTACTGGACGCTGCGTGATGACCTGCAGCATGCTCTGAATGAGTGATGTACAGTTTATCGCTGTTGTGACCCATTTCGAGAGGAGCAAAAGGTTGTCGGTGAAAAGACTGTAAAGGGAGGAGGGAGCAAGAGACAGCAAATGTGGGTTTCCTGTCTCGTGTCAGGTGACTAGACGACTAGTTCTGCCCAAAACGTCATTCATGTATACAGATGACCACCCACGGAGGTAGAGCGGCTAACTATATGAAGATGCACGGTATGGGCACACTATATACCCTGTACTCATCATCCATCCTCCAATGCATCGTCGTTGCACCATAAGTAAGTTACAGTACTCGTAGAAAAGCTTGTCAGGGGACCGTCGGTGGCAAAGCCTTACGTAAGCAATCCCCTTTCACTGCTCGGCGATTCGTGTGCTCTTCTCCCCCCCCCGGCCTTCTCTCTCCCCCCCCCTTCTCTCTCTGCTTGCTAACATCTCTGTGCCTACTTTCTATCTCAGTGTCGTCCACAAACATAGCCCTATAGCATCTCCTCATACTAAGATCCTCGTTTAAAATCTGAAAGCATCTGTGTGTGCAGACATTACGACTTGGCCGGAGCGACAGCAAGATCGAGAAACCATCATTCAACAGGTGCGTAGTCAATCGCCTTAGCAATCCACACGGCCACTTTATTGTCATATCCCTCCCACAATCCCACGACTTACATAGCAGCTCTTACCATCTCTGAAGCTTGAGCATGACTATAATCACAACGTTTTATGACTCATACTAGCCAAGCTCTCCATCCTTTGTGCTTTCACGCTGACTCGCCAGATTGACCCCTTCATCACTTCATCTCCCGCCATGTCATCCGGACTATATCATCCCATCTCTTCTTCCCTCTCCTCACCCTCTCACTCTCGGCGCTCATCTCTACACTCCCTCCGACAACCTTCGATCTCGGCCTTTCCCTTTCTTTCTCGACGAACGGCCCCCCAGATGCCCAACCCGGCAGAAATGGACGCCGCCTTTGACGGACCGGATGATGAAGAAGGTCAAGAATCGCATACCCTCTTGCCGCAGAACGGACCCATGCCGGGCGATTATGATTTTGAGCGTGATTATGTAAGTTTCGAATCTCATCGTCTGGTAGTTCCCTCCACTGACGAAGCCAGACTCTACCGCCTCCATCCCCTCCTCCTTTCGAAGAGTATTCTGCGCAGAATCCCGCTCCAGGAAACACCAACGGTATCGTCTCCACTGGCCCCATAGTCCGACCGAATCCACAACACCACCGTCATTTCCTTGGAGGTATCCTACCCACATCCATTCTCCCTCGTCAGGCTTCTCCTACTCCTGGTTCAAGAGTCTTGGGTGGTGGTCAGAGCGGTGTGTTCAGCAACCTTTCAGCCAGACCAAATCTCGACAACGCTGCTGTTCGTGAGGGTCCCGAGTGGGTGCCAGAGAATGAACAGAAGGATGGGCCTCCTGTGAGTCACGGATTAATGCGTGTTGACAGTCAACTGACAATCCAGTCATATCAGGCCGCTCTCAGGGATGCTGTTCCTCCTTACTGGGATACAACGGTCGTCCTTCCATCGAACAATTCACCTTTCGGCCCCTTGACCAGCTCCATGTCGGGAGATGATATTCTTATCGATGGTATGCCCTCGGGTAATCTCTTTGGCTTTTTCTGGAACCTCATAGTCTCTGTCTCCTTTCAATTCGTCGGTTTCCTCCTCACATACGTTCTGCATACCACACACGCCGCCAAGTACGGTTCTCGTGTTGGACTGGGTATCACATTGATACAATTTGGTCTCAATCTTCGAACTAAAGCTATGGACCTTATAAACTCTGGCAAATTTCCATACGACCCCTCTGATCCCGCCCCTCCATCGGGAGCCAGCGAAGACGAGATCGCTGCGGAACAGGCCATCAACGCCTTCTGGGGTCCAGGTAGTCCTTGGCCGGCCACATTGCGTGATCCTGACGGCCCACCCGACGCCCCGCCAATCATCCTGCATGACGCACACGAAGCGGAACTCTGGGCTCAAGCTCACAATCGGAGTTTGACCGATATGCTGGGACTTCCGAGCGCAACCGACGTCGGACGTGCCAACGAATGGTTCAGTTTCATGCTCATGAGTATCGGATGGTTCTTGGTCCTCACGAGCTTGGGAGGATGGTGGAGAGTGAAACGATTTGAGAGAGGTTTGCGACAGGCGCAGAGGGAATCGGAAGCGGCTCAGGCGGCGGCGAACCGAGACGAGGACGAGCCGATCAGTACCAGAATTGAGAATGAGGCGATGGAGAGGAGTCAAGACTTACCTGGGCCGAGGTCATTGTCATATTACACGGCGGCATTCCGAGAAGCATGGGATGGGGCGAGAGATATACATAGAGGGTTCTTGGGACATTACGGTCGGCGAGGCCGAGGTGAAGGACATGCCCCTGTGTCGCAGAATGACGATGGGGATCATGAGTTGCTCGAAGCGCAGGGCTTCGGGCTGGAACCGATGGCAAATGAGGAGGGAAGACCTCGGAGTCGTGGGTTATGGGGTTTCTGAACAGGGGTGTGACAGGATGCGGAGGGAAAAGGGCAGGGTCCAGTGGGACGGGGATTGTATATGAGAGGTGTATCTGGGTCGTTTAAAATGTAAAACCTGTGGTCTCCACGCATGTGTCATATGCCGCTCATTCGAAAAGGAGGGGGTACGATAGTTGACGAGAGTCAGCAGTAGAGTGAAGTAAGTGAACTCTGGTGAAACGCGATCCGGCTACCTGCAATCGGGCGCCATGCGCCTACAACCCAGAGAGCTTCTAACGATAGTTTGCATCTGACAAAGTGCATCAACCTAAACCCAAGCTATCCTTGACTCTTTTATGACTATTCTCTAATATTTCTTAACGTCGGCGTGCAAGTTGGCGGTAGGACCTTCTTTCTCGTAAGGGTGGTTCTTGCGCCAAGCCTCTGCGATCTCACGACGGGTAGCCACCCAAACGTCAGGTTTAGAAGAAATGTACTCCATGAATTTCTTGAGAGCCATAGTCTTTCCTGGTTTACCGTAAACACGACTGTGCATAGCGATGGTCCTAACTTAATCAGCTGGTGTCTCTTACGTCGACGAAGAAGTTTTTTTTTTGTTTTTGACTCACATCATCCTGGGAGTACCACGTTGACCTTCTGCGTAAAGGTAATCAAAGTCGGTTTTAAGTTGATCGAAACAATCATCGGCGTTATACCAAGAATGTCCGATAGGTGAGAACCAACAAGCGTCGTTGTTACACCTAAAATTATATCAACATGATGGATCATTACGCATGACAGATGATATGATATGAGATTAAAAGAAATGATAGATGAATGAAAAAAAACTTACAAACTGTAAGGGATTGAAAGCATTCCTTTATCTTCTTCACCTTTAACGACAAGAGGATCTTGAATCCAATAAGGAGTATCGGTCGCGTAAGTGTCAGAATGATAAAGAAGAGGTACACCACGTTCTTTATGAACTTCCGCACGAGCTAATTTAGTATCGAGAGTGGAATTGGCCATGAACCAAGCTGTTGGAACGTCTGTCAAACCGGTAGCTTTTTGAAGTCTATCGAAAGACCTGTTAATGTGCCATTTGGCTTCATCAAAACTTTCACCAGGTACGGACCAACGGTTACCGTGACATGCGATCTAGAGATTAGCGTGTTGTTGGAGTACCTGCAAACCTCGCCCTCCCCTACCACCCCACCACCAAGAAAAGGGTATATGTACTCGTATTCCAGCACTATGAAAAGGTGCATCATTGTTGTGATATTGTACTCAGGGGAAAGGGAGACGAGTCACGTGGAAGATTCCCAATGAGGTTACTGAAAGGGGTAAGGGGAGGTCGATTGACAAATCTCCTAACTCACCTCATGACCGAGATCAGCACAGAGTTTAGGGTAAGGTCCGGTGACTTCAGCAGCACGAGCTACCACCCAAGTGGTGAATTTGAAACCGTATTTATCGAAAAGTTTCAACAAACGAGGGAAACCCTGTCTAGCTCCGTACTCGTACTGTTTTCCCCATCAGCTCTGATCTGATGTACCTTGACAACGTTTACTTAAAATCAAACAAAACTCACCATGCTCTCGACGAGAAAGTCCCTTTTACCGATTTGAGCTTCACGATTAGGAAGAAGTTCATGAAGAGAAGCGATAGACCTGTCATCTCCGTTCCAGAGTGTAGATTCACCACCTTCTTCGTCTTTGATCAATCAGCACCGGGTCTACATATTCCCGGATGACTTACAGTTGTGAGTGAAACTGACGGCGATTTTAGCACCATTAGGCCAAGGGTTGGTAGGTTGTTCCAAACCGTATCCTACGAAATCACGAGGAGGGTCAAAGAGATATTTGTCTCCACCGGAGAGAACAACGGGTTTTCCATCGTAAATCGCTGCCATGATGATGAGTAGGTTGTAAAAGATTTGTTAGATGATGAGATGGTAGATGAGAGAGAGAGAGAGAGAGAGAGAGAGAGAGAAAGACGATAGGTTGAGATATCGATAGAGCTACATCGAATGGGGTTGTAGGTAGGAAAGAACCCCCCCCTCGGGACATGATGGTCCGGCAGTGATTCCGATGAGATGAAGCTTATCTTCCGGGCAAAGTGACCCGATAACGAGACAGATGACAAGACCGACGGTGATCTCAGTTCCTTATCGGACTCGGTTTCCGTGCGTGAATGCTCACACATTGAAACGTGGACCCTAATTCTATTGGATTACCTGTTTCCTACTTGGTCACCGGGAACATGTTCCGAGATATTATACGTTCCGAACCAACCACAACGCTTTCCGTCCAACCACCACCTTATCTCGTCTTCGTACCGGGATGTAGAGCTTTCGGTTTCAATACTCTACTCTTACTTCGTTCTCATCTACACCATCTATTCATCTTTCAACTTCATTTATCGCACTCATAACGTCTTTCTCCATCACCTACACAGACACGTCTTTTAAACATTCAAAATGAGTCGCGATCTTTCTGACTTTACTCTCGAACGTGAGTTCGTAGGTTACGGTTACAAGAACATCGACCCAAAATGGCCCAAAGGCGCAAAGATCGCCATCAACTTTATCGCTCAATACAACGTAGGATCTGAGCGTAGTATCGAATTGGGAGACGCCGAGACAGAGTATTATCTCACTGAATTGCCCATCCGAGCTAGAGGAAAGAAGGGTAAGGATGATTTGTTGGAGAACCAATATGAATACGGTACCAGGATCGGTGTTCCCAGGTTGCTTGATCTTTTCAAACGGTGAGTGAAGATTGAACGAGTTTTGAAAGTAAAAGTACAATAGTTGACCTTTTTCAGTCAAGGTGTACCTTTGACTTGGAACATGTGTAAGTTATTCCCTTTTCCCGCTTAATCTTTACGGAAATTGACAGATAGATACCCTCGCTATGGAGAAAGTTCCTTACTGGGTCAAACCTATCTTGGACTCTGGCGCAGAGATCACTCTTGGTGGAAAACGTTGGATCGACCTTCTCGATGGTGTTTCCCCAGAGGAAGAAGATTCCATGATCCGTGAATCTCTCGACAAGCTTCAGGAGATCACCGGTGACAAGACCATCCCAGCTGGTATGTTACATTTCTCTTTGTAAATCTCAATCCATCTATTCAGACCGTCTTCTTCATGTCCCGCCTTCGACTTCAAGGTATAGATCTACTTGGGACCAAGCTCACATCTCAGGTTGGTTCACCGACCGCAGGTCTAATCGTACTATCCGATTGTACGCTCAAGCTATGGAAGATAAAGGTCTTCCTTTACTTTACTCTTCCGATTCGTGCAGTGACGATCTTCCATTCTGGACTAAATCTCCCGTCCATGACAAAGGTCTTTTGATGTTGCCTTTCTCCTAGTGAGTCTTTTCAATTCAACCACGACATTTCTCTCTCTCCTATGTTCTTGGGTCATCACCGGTTTCCCCAGTTCCCTCTAATATCCTCTTGAATCAACCTTGGATATCGCTGACGATTCAGCGATGTTAGCGACGCCAAATACAACCTCCTCGGTAACGGTCCTAACACTCCTCAGGCTTATTTCAAGTACCTGGTGCGTTTTATACTCGTGACATTCTTTGTCGATCGTATGCTAATTTATCAGAAAGACACCTTTGATATCCTATACGAGGAAGGTGTCGATGGCGAACCTAAAATGATGACCATCCTTCTTCACCCTCATATCACCGGTCGTGGTACCCGTGCTTATTGGCTCGAGCAGTATGTTAATTTACCTTATCCTCCACATCCGTCACAAGACCGAGTATCGATTCTAGGTGTAAGATACGAACGAGCTCTCGCTGATAAACAGATTCCTCGAATACATCAAGTCTGTCGATGGTGTTTGGATCGCCAGAAGGGATGAGATCGCAAAGCATTTCGCTTCAGTTCACCCATACGACCCCAAGACGGCTTTCGGACAAACCCCTAAACCTGTGGAGGATGATAAATACCCCGGACCTGGTAAGTGGTGATAAAAAGAGGGAGAAGATTGGTAGAAGTGGTTTTTTGATATTTGGGAATACAGAATGCATAGTAGATGATCGTCCTGTATCTTTCTCTCGTGTTACATACTCAAAATATGGCCAATGAGTTGATACCGCCTGGACCCGAGGTGAGAAATTTATCCGCCGCCGTCAAGTCCGGCGCCCGACAATCAATAAGATTAGATGGGTGACTCACCATATTGACCCGAGAAGCGAGGGGCCAGTGATGATTAGCGGTTGAGCGACTTGAAAGTAAGACAAACATCGTACATTGAGTCATGACCGCAAGGCTGTTCGACGGTCATGGACGGAGATGCGGGTTAGCATAGAGAGATCCGCGGTCCATGGGAGTCTGATGGGTTCCAAGTCTCGCAATCCGCAGATCGCAGGCTTGGAACCTACCCGGTACCCAGACCATATCAGGGGGATACCGGGTGTCTTGCGGCCAATCAAGACGAGACGGATGCTTATGTATAGGGGGAGTTGTTCACTCGACCCAGAAGATTTCAACAGTTTCAGCCTCTCCGTTCAATCCTGTATGATTACGTAACACTGACTACGGAGTCATCGCCAAGCTGCCTCGCCTGCATCCCTCTCTCTCTCTTGGCAACTCGTGCAGTGCTGGGAATTGTAACATATTGCATCTTACTAATCTCATTTCATCTCTTCCAAAAGTATACTCAAAAGTACAAGCGTACACTTCTACCGTCTGTCAGTTCTCTAACATGTCAGGTGCTCAAGTGCCCAGTGAGTCTGTCACGACTCCCCCGTTTTTTTGAGAGAGCTCATGAACAGTCAAGACCCTTTTAGTCACCGTCTTCGAGGTATGTCTGTACTCATCGTCTACTTCCATTCCTTTAGCTCACCAAGCAGTCAGTCATACAAGTCTTCCTGTTATGTCTCGCAGGATATGTCCTCTCTCGAGCTGGAGTGACAGATAAGGCCACTCAAAGAAAGTTGAATGTCATAAACGTGTCTCTTTTCACCCCAGCCCTGTTGTTCGCCAAGGTTAGCCACCGTCCATCTTTTGCGTACGATCGTGAGCTAATGGTCGTAGGTGGCTTTCTCTCTGACCCCCGGCAAATTAAAGGAGATGTGGATCATTCCATTAGGGTGAGATTCTTTGCTTTGACGCAGGGATGTAGTGCTGACCAAGTAGATTTGTCCTCGTGACTGCCGTATCTGCCGGAGTGGCGTGGGGTTTATCCAGAGCGTTTCGTCTTAGTCGGTCTCAAACGTGAGTCTCTTTCAGGTGACTTGACTGACGAGTAGGGCATTTGCTATATGCGCATCCATGTTCCAAAATAGGTGAGCAGTTGTCGACTCGCTGGAGCTCAGCTGATCGTGTTCAGTAATTCACTCCCTATCGCTCTGATACAAGTGAGTCAATCCCGGATTCGAGTGCAGCGTGTCTAACCCATAAACAGTCATTAGTGATTGAAGTACCTCATTTAAAATGGGGAGCAGACGATTCGAAAGATCAAATGTTAGGTCGAGCGTTGACGTACCTCGTTCTCTACTCCACTCTTGGTATGATGGTGAGTCGTCCAGTCTCGTAGATAGACTTTGCTGAGTTCGTCAGCTACGTTGGTCATGGGGCGTGAAACTCCTGTCCCAAGCCGACGAAGAGGTTCCGGAAGTCGAATCTGCCATCCCACCTCAGATCCACCTCTCCTCTGATCAACACGTCAGATCACCCGAGTCTCTCATCCCTCACCCCGGAGCCCAAGAGACGGATCCCTTTTTCGCCAACACACATTCCCTTTCGCTGGCGGACGAGGAAGAACGGATCGGGCGGAATAGTCTATCGGTCTTACATGAACATCCAAGAGATTCTTCACCTTCACCATCCATCTCTTGGCTCACTGGACCGGGTTCCGCACTGTCCATGCATCCTCCAGGAGTGTCAAGAGCAATGACAAGTTCCAGTGCTCGAGCGAGTTCCGTACCCCCTCGGAAACACGTCACAAGGACGGAAAGCGGACGGGAATTCTGGGGTTTACCAGAAGCTCCAAGAAGACAGAGATTGATGTTATCGCCAGAACCAGAGGATAGTAGTGATGAGGATGACGAGGAGTTGGAGGAGGAAGAGGAATTGGTGAGAACATATACCCATCCCCCAGCCATAAATAGCACACTCATGATTAGAGTGATCTCACCCCACTTTCGCTAAGAAGGAGGAACACCTCCACACCGCCTACCACACGCTTACGTGCTTTGATGTCGCAAATCAAGCACGGTGCAAGGACAACTTTGAAAGCCGTCAACGCGTTCATGACAGTACCCATGTATGCTGCGTTACTATCAATCTTTATCGCTTTGATACCGCCATTACAAGCATCGATAGGGAAGATCAAACCGTTTGAAGAGGCTGTACGATCTGCGGGACAATGTTCAAGTGAGTCGCCGGATACACTCATAGACCTCTCCCGCAGACACCGTTTCCAACAAGGATCATGAGATTGCTCTTCTTCTCGTCGCAAGACTATCACACAGTGCCTACTACTGAACGATCCCCAGCTTGTCTTGAAGAGGAAGAGCTGATTAATCCAGTCCCTGTGACATTGGTGGTTTTAGGCGCCTTCTTCTACGCTCCCTCTCAACCATCTATCCCTCCACCTCAATCCCCCTCAGAATCCAACACCTCCCTAGGCTATTTCGAGCGAAAATTCCGTTCCATAGTCCATTCTTCCAATCCGGTCTATTCAGGAGAGAACAAAACCGTCTTTGTGGCGGTCATCAGTCGTATGGTCGTCGTACCCCTTCTCATGTTACCTCTTATAGCTTTGATAGCTCGGACCGACCCATTCGAAGCTGCCGAAGACCCAGTATTTATATTATCAGCCGTGTTGCTGGTTTCTTCACCACCGGCATTGACCTTGGCTCAGATCACTCAGGCAGCTTCCGGGGATGCTTTCGAGAGATTGATATCGAAAACCATCAGCTGGTCTTATGCCGTTTTGACGCCGCCGTGAGTGATTGATTTTTCTCCTTCATTGATCTCCCTTACATCGAATCTTTGCATTCATAATCTAGCCTCTTCGTTCGCCACCTTATACATCCCTTGCTGAAGCTGTCCACTTCCCCACCTCTTCTCTCTCAGACCATCCGCATGTTTTCTTTGTCCTTGCCTCAGAGAAAATGCCCTGCAATCTCTGCCTTTCTTCTCGGACGATCCCCTGTGAGACCTCCAGATCATTTCAACGCCTCTCTTGTCAACTAAGATCTCTGTTGACTGACCACAGTCTCACTCTCATATACGTCGTCATTGGTCTCGTCTTTGGTGGTCTTTGACAATAGTTGATTTGTTGTGTTAGTAGTAGCTCATCACATCTGTCTTGCATCGGAGTATTATATCATGCAGTAATTCCCTTGCTCCACCGTTGCTTGTATCAGCGGCTTATACGATGGCTATTCCGGAACGCGTCCTACTTGATTACTTGTCACTGAGCAGCGCTGCGCTTTTGACAACGGCTCTCCTGACAACTATCACTTTAATGTCATCCGAGTTGCGGAGGACAATGACCAATCATAATCTATGGTGATTAGCTGGTACTCGATCAAGATTCAACGGACTTCCTTAACCCTCCCAGCAGTCGTCATAAGTCCATATGAACACGAGACACTGTGGGGATATCCAAATCATTACTGTTACATACATGCTACAGGCTGACATGACTACTCAAACAACACCTCGAAGTCGAAGACCATGAGCGAGCATCAAATACGCCGCCATAGCCCTTCGTCCGATCGTATCCTCCCTCAACTCTTTTGGGTAGTCAGCACCGAGCTTGTACGCCGCGGCCTGTTCCCATCAGCCATGACTATAAAAGTGCACATGCGACTGGCGACTCACCATCCCACTGATGATCGCGACCTCATGAGCGTTGACAAGAGTCCATGATCCGGCATAAGTCGTATGCGATTTGTTCCGATTCAAGAACCCAATGAATGGTACGACAGACACGTAGTGCGTCCATGAATGACACAATTGGTGCCACCAATCTTCTCGGACTGTTCGGTCAGCTTTTGGAGTGGGAGCTTGGTGAGCGTGAAGAAAACGTACTGATCTTGTCTTTGCTGATTTCTTCTTTGGTCCACAAATGTGCGTTGTTCTTGTCCAGAAAGATGGTTTGAAAGACGTGATCTTCAAATGGACGATGCTGAAAGTCAGTCGAGTCGATAGTATTGACTTACCTTGTCTAGTTGATATTGGAAAGCAGAACAATCAAAGCACATTTCCTCCCATAGTAAGCATTCCTATCACTAATACGAGGAGGTCTCCTGGTGACCTACCAATTTGCGAGGGTCCTTCTCCTGAGCGATCATATACATTCTGTTTATCAACACACCAACTGATTTCGAACTCGGAGTTGAGGAGACCTACGGTTGAAACTCATTGCGACCTTTACGTATACGACTGGATTCGTCCCTCCCTCCAAGCTGTTCTACCGCCTGACTTTCGTCGAATTCGACAGTATAGTGTTTACGTATATACTCACTGTCCTGTATCGTTCAGTTCACTATTCATCCAGTCAACGATCGCTTACCGTATGAGTCACGGTGATATCATCACTCCATCTGGCGTTTCCCAAAACCCACCGCTCAAACCATGTCGCTTGCTTACCCAGTACCCTCTTGGCAGTGTCGGACAACACACATAGGACGATCTCGTCAAATTCTTCCCGGACAGGTACGAGATCTTCATCGGCGTCATTCGGATTATGAAAGTCTTTTTGTTGTCTCCGAGGACGAAGCAATACTTGCACAGTGGGTTTACGAGTTAGGACGGTGGTTAGCTCGGTGTTCAATTTCACCTAGAAATCAATTCCATGTTCAATCACCACTTTCAACGTAAGGTAATAACTTACCCTGACACCTCTGTCTTCGAGAGTTTTTTGCCATTTGGAGTAAAATGCAGAGGTTTCCGGAAACACTACCATGGGAGGAAGGTTGGACGACAATGATTTGTTGTCGATTGGATACCACATACCATATGTCGGAGAGGTATATAGTCGTTCGAGCATGATAGTCGGCAAATCGGGAGTAGCATTACCCGTACCGAGGAAGAGGGCGAGGCTGATGTGTCAACCATATGTCCACACACAAAAGGTTTGAGCGCCAAAAAGCCAATATATTTCAGTGCTGAAGATTGTCTGAACTGGAATGTCCAAGGAAGAGGCAGGAGAGACATACGATGGATAAATCATGTAATTGATAAACTGTTCACTCAAACCCCACAGCTTCAACGATATCTTGATCGGCACGACTGCCCATATGACTTCCAGGCGACGAAACCATTTCACGGCAGATTCGAACCGAGCGATGTCCTTCGCATGAGAAGCTACCAGGTTTGTGGGGAAGAGATTGGACCAAAACTATCCCATCAGCGATGACCCTTATGTAGTTTGCTAGCTCACCTTGTCTCCCTTCCCGAACGAGACCTGTAAGTCGACTCTACCTTTCAGCATCGCGTCATGAGCTCACATGGCGAGACCTACGGCTCAGCCTCGTAGCCGAACTTTCTGAATTGATAGAAAGTATGTCTGGATATCAGTACGCATTTGACCGTACGGGAAGAGTGGTGGTATTAACGAGTAGATATGGCTGCCGCCTTGAACACCTTGGTTCATCCATTCTGCCCCGGCGTTGGATCCCGGACCCGACTTGGGTAGAGGGATAGAGAATGCCTGTCCTCCGCAGTATCCTTGTGCGTCTGCCATCAGTTGTCAGCTACTACCCCGGGTTCCCAGGCGTTTCATCAGTCTCCGACACCGGATCATGACACATAAGTACTGGTTATCGCAATGAATCCCGCCGCATGTCTCCTCTCCCGGACATATCATAGCGTAAGAGAGGACAAACGGTCAAGCCAAACGACGAAGAAGCAGAAAGAATGACTCACCAATCAGAGTCACCTTGAACTTGTCAGGATGAAGCGATAAAGAATCGGCACATGCCATACCTGCAGCTCCAGCACCAACGACCAACACTCTCTTACATCTTGGTTCTTGTTTCCTAGAAAACATGTTGAAAATGACGATCAGTCCTTCTCTTGTGGTCAGGTCGATGGTAAACGTGAGTGATTGAGAGACATGATAGTGAGTACCAAGAACATCACCTTACATGAATCGCGACCGATGACGAGATGGACAAACGTCATGATTCAGAGGGAAAACTTGACGATCGATCGTAAGCACGCGCGATCGGAATCGGAACGTCTCCAATGTAGAACAGAAGAATAAAAGGATGCATAAAGACGGTAGAGCAGCCTATTTAACCTTGTCTCAGATCTAAATCAACAGGAGAACTGAGAGAACATTCCAGCAGAAGGAAAGTACTAGAATGTGATAGAAAGTTCCAGGGAAGGGTGGAAGGAACCACATGGATCTAGAAGCGACTACAACCTTCCCCTCCCTCAGAAAAGCGAAGACCTCGCAGCTTATGAGATAGTGAAGTCGTATGGCGTAATTGAAGAGTGAAGCGATAGGTGATAGCGATAGGTGATAGCGAGAGGTGATAGTGATAGGTGATAGTGATAGGTGATGGCGATAGGTGAAAGCGATAGGTGAACAAAGGTGAGCCGCTATTGCAGGGAGTAAATGGACAGTGGTAACATGGGGGAAGCGATAAGGATAGGAGAGGGTGAACGATAGGAGAGGGTGAAGTGCTTATCAAACGGAACAAATGAGATTGAGAGGAGCAAAGGGATAATGATGGTGGGAGGATAGTGGGAATGATGATCCTGTTCTTGTACTTGATATTTGTTACGGGGTAACAACGAATCGAGGGAACTCTATCGAGGTCGACGGATTAGGATGGAGGAAAGCGGGAGTTGGAGGCAGTGCTGCAGTAGGTAGGGACGGGTTTTCCCCTTTCGAGATTTTCCCCACTGGGTTTGCTCAAAGCGGTTTTTCACCTGTCCGAGTATGTACGTAGACGCTTGCAGCAGGAAGGAGACGAGGACAAAGATAGCCGTAGACAGTATATAGTACAATCAGCAAAGTACCAACTTTGCTGATTCTTCAATATCATTCTTTGGCTACATCGATTGCAGAGGAGACACGATCCATTAGCACCAGAGCCCCTAGATTTCCACGAGACATCCATCGAGTTCGACCCAACCTGCGACCTAGTCGTCGTGTTTCCAGTACCGTTACAATATTGTAGATGTCGAGTGTTTTCCTATTTTTCCGTACATTCTAAGGGCATTCCATCCAAACAGTATTCTGATCTGTGTTCTAATCCTGTGCGTCCGATCCATATTATACTCCATTCGGTCCAATCTATCTAATCAATCCATCCATCCAATCCATGCACTCCAGTATTTTTGATCTCAAGCCAGCCCAAGGTTTTTTTTATTTTCCTAATTTCTTTATTTTTTTTGAAGCAAGCGTACATTCCTAACAGTCTGTTTTTGTGCCTTTGAATTTTATCAAGAGATATTGAGAAACCGAGCTGTTTTTGGGTTTTATCAGAGTAATTTGATCACATATCATTCTCCAAGACATACAATTGTGAATGGTTTCTCCGCTCAGGGTTATAGAACGCAATAGGCTGTGTGGACAGGAAGGATGAGGTCAGGGGGAGGGTGAAGAATGGGGAGGAGCTCTTCCCCAAATAGCATACAGAGTCCTGGAGGGATGACAAAGGGGTACTGGGTGTCCGGATGGATTTCAGTCCAAGGGATGGAGATGGTTGATTCTACCAGTTCCGAGTGTTCCGAGTGTAATGACCGGACATAAATCATGAATCTCAGTCCCAGTACAAGCAGTTCATAAAGGGTCGCAGCTCACACTATGAGCTAAAGCATTGGATCTTTAGCACAAGAGCTTAGTGCACGTCAA
>NW_006711234.1:0-44543 GCF_000271645.1 Tremella mesenterica DSM 1558
TTATCTTTTCCTTCTTTTCCTTATTTTTCTCTCCAACTGCTCTAATGACTCTAGGTTCTACCGGTGGCTTCTGACCTATCTTAGAATTACTCACATTCTTAGGTACACCTGAAAATTTTACATTTTGGCTCACGAGAAGTTTTCCTTCGGTGGTACCTTCGGTGGGTTTCTCTGAAGTTCCTTCCACCCACACTTCTCTCTCTGGTACCGACTCTGTCTGTGGTACCACTTCGTTCTCTGGTACCACTTCGTTCTCTGTACCACCTGATAGATCTCCTAGATCCTCGAAATCTGAATAATCGTAATCGATGATTTCATCATCATCTAATGTCACGTATACTGAACCAATGTTTTTCTTCTTCGGTGGTTCTACCCGTATCGCTGACATATTCACCGAATGTACTGGTCCACCTAAAGCCTTCGTGAGTACGTCTGCCCTCTGAGAGACAGTGCTAACGTATTCTAGTTCAATAACCTTGTTACTGACTAGATCTCGAAGAGCATGATGTCGAATATCAATATGCTTTGTCCTCTGGTGAGTACCAGGTTTCCTCGCTAGTGATATCGATCCTTGGTTATCGCAGTTTAATGTAGTAGGATTTAGCTGATCGTAGCCTATCTCCCTCAATAATCCTCTCAACCACTGAGCTTCCTTCGCTGCTTCAGCCATCGCGATGTATTCTGCTTCGACTGTCGACGACGATACTGTAGCTTGTCTTTTTGAACTCCAGGTTATCGGTGAGTTGTTCATCATGAATATCCAACCTGTAGTTGATCGTCGTGTGTCTTTACAACCTGCCCAATCGGCATCAACCCATCCTGCTAGATCGCTAGCCTCGCCACCGAGACGAATACCATGTAAACGAGTGGACCGAAGGTAGGTAATTACCATTATCCCTTCTTCCCATACTTTCTTCGTCGGTTTAGTGAGGTACCTAGCAAGGTATGAGGCGGCATATGATATGTCGGGTCGAGTACATGTGGCTAACCACTGTAGACATCCTATTAATTCTTGAAATGGTCGAATTTCACTCTCCGCCTCCGACATCGATGGATTTTTCGCAGTAAGGGGTAATGGCGTTTTTCGGTCTCGATGTAAGTCGTTTTCTGGAAACTTCTGAACTATCTTATCGATATATGCTGGTTGGTTTAACCATATTGTCTTTTCTTCTCTGTTCCTTGTTACCTTCATACCTAAGATAGTACTTATCTCCCCCAGGTCGGTTATTATCCACCTTTTACCTAGCCCATCGAAAATTTCCTTCGCTTCTTCCTTCGACTTCGTGGCTAATACCAGATCATCGACATAGGCTAGCAGTATTGCTGCTCCCTTTCCTTCGATTTTCCCTTCTGGTCTGTAGTAAAGACCCCAATCTGATTCGATTCTTGAAAAACCTAGGTGAGATAATCCTTCGCCGAGTTCTATCCACCATGTCCTGCCAGATTGCTTTAAACCGTAAAGAGACTTAACTAACTTCAAGGTATTACATCCAGGCTTCGGTTTTATCCCCTTGGGATACTTCATGTAAATTTCTACATCGAGTTTACCGTTTAAATACGCCCCTTCGACATCGGCCTGACGAATTTCGAGATCTTCGGTGGCCGCTATAGTCAAAAGTATTCGTAACGACCCCGATCTACCGACAGGTGCGAATGTCTCTTCGTAGTCGACACCTGGTACCTGTGAGAATCCTTGAGCTACTAGTCTGGATTTATACTTTAGTAAGTTTCCTTCTGAATCTGTCTTCACTTTGAATACCCATTTACATCCAATGGCTTTACGGCCCGGTGGTAACACCGTTTCCACCCATGTTTCTTTAGATTCGATGTTAGATATCTCTTTCTCCATGGATTCCAGCCACTTCTCACCATCTGGGCCGTTTACTGCTTCTTCAGGAGAGATAGGATCAATGAGAGAAGTATCACTTTCGATACCTGCGATAGAGGCGAGTGAGACTAACTTATTAGGCTCGCGACCAAAGTCTAGGAACGAGTCTGTTAGGCCTGCAAAGCGGTGGGGGGGTCGAATAATTCGTCCGTGACGTGTCGTCAGGATCCCCTCATCCCCATCATTTCTTCCTTCCTCATCATTTCTCTCATTTTCGACGATATCGTTCTCATAGATCCAATTTCCTCCCCAAATGCCCTGTCCTCGTCGTCTTTCAGTAGGTTGTGGGCCTATATTAGGTGAGTTGTCTCTATCGACATCATTTCCTTGTTCATTATCGATATTTTCCTGTTCGCCACTTTCTGAGCGGTCGTCAGGGAAAATTTCTTCGTTGACGACGGGGTCTAGGTCCACTTCGATGGCGTCAAGAGGGGTTTGGATGACATCTGGCGACTCTCTAGTAGCCACCATTCGTCCTGTCGAGCGACGAACGTCTCGTGAGTGTTCGATTCGTCCCGATCCGTCCATTCTAACGATCCAACCGCTCACACCCTCATCTTGACCTAGTATAATGGCTGATGAACCCCTAGGTATCGTGAAGTTCGACTTCAGCCTTATCTCCCTTGGTATCTGAACAAAACACCGTTCACCGAATCTCCACACGCTATCTAGATTCGTGTCTCTTCCGGTGAGTGATGTCCAACCTGATTTACCGCTGACACCAATCGATGTTTTCATAATTATAATGGCGGCGTATCTGACAGCATAGGACCAATATTCGTTCGGTAGTCCTGAGTCAAACAACATCGTTGATACCATCCCCTTCAAGGTACGTATCATTCTCTCCGCCACTCCATTTAATTCTGGTGTGTATCTTGGTGTGATGTAGTGGTTGATCCCTGCTGACAGGTAGAATTCCCTCATGTCGAGGCTATCGAATTCACCTCCCCCATCAGACCTAATCACCCTCACCCTTTCACCAAGCTGTTTCTCCAATTTTGAGATACACTGTCGAACGATATCAGACGCTTCGTTTTTGGTCGTTATTGGTATAGCGAATACAATTCGACTCGCCCTTTCCACACCAACAAAGAAATATCGTTCACCTTTTATCGCCGGACCGAACGGACCAGTAATATCGACATCCATTCCTACTCCTTCACCATCTCCTTTTAACATTGGTGCTTCTTTATTCTTCGGTAGACGTGTTATCTTGGCCTGCATACAGGCGGGACATTTATCTGTTGTAAAGGGATCGTTCTTGTAAGTGTCCCAGTCCTTCTTCAATAGTCCCTGTCTACCTAGATTCTTTAGTTTGTCTACACCTATATGTCCGAGTCGCTGATGCTCAGATTCAAGTGGTGAAGTCGCCTTCGGTGTCGATATCACGATCATCGCGGCAGACATTGCTCTGCCGAATCGTACCGACCACAGTGAGTCATGTTTCCTCAAACCTAGTTTCTCTTTACCTTTACCTATCCATCCACCACCACTACTTAGATTCGCTTTCCACCCCCATGAGAGTAACTTCGAGAGGGAGAGAAGACTTATCTTTGCTGTGGGGACGTGATGTACATCTTTCAGTACCATTTTCTGTCCTGAATCTAGTTCGAGGTTAATGTCACCTGTTTCCCAAGCCGTCATTGACTTGCCAGATGCTAGTCCGAACACTCTCGGTTCCACTAGCCTTCTAATATTCGTCATTATCGACCTGTGAGGAGTTATATGGTGAGTAGCACCACTATCCACTACCCAGGTAGGGATTACACGAGTGTGGCTCACGTCATTAGACTCTGTAGCTAATCCCACCCACTCATTATCCTCAACCCACGGGTTTTCAATTTCTTCGGGCCATACAATGTTACTCGTGTACCCTTCATCATCATCGAACCACGATTCTGTCGACATGGCCATCTGTAACGGTACTGGAAACACGACGACTAGGTCGCAGGTTGGGTCGAACTCGATGGAGGTCTCGTGGAAATCTAGGGGCTCTGGTGCTAATGGATCGTGTCTCCTCTGCAATCGATGTAGCCAAAGAATGATATTGAAGAATCAGCAAAGTTGGTACTTTGCTGATTGTACTATATACTGTCTACAGGTATCCGTGTCCTCCTCTCAGTTCCTACTGCAAGCGTCTATGTACATACTCGGACAGGTGAAAAACCGCTTTTGAGCAAACCCAGTGGGGAAATCTCGAAAGGGGAAAACCCGTCCCTACCTACTGCAGCACTGCCTCCAACTCCCGCTTTCCTCTGTCCTAATCCGTCGAACTCGATAGAGTCCTCTCGATTCGTTGTTACCCCGTAACAAGTTTCCCCCCCTGTCTCAAGGATCCTCGCCGAGGATCCTGAACCCTGTAACCAGGTGATGCACATGGATTGTTCTTAGACACCTTTGGTGCGCCCTGACATCATACCCACGCTAGTGTGACGGTTGCCATGAAAACGCGTCACCCGCACGGACCTCCAATGTGATCGAGAAATTACTGACCAAGTTACCTCCCCGTCTTCTTTCTCTTCTTTCCTCCTCATTCTCTCTTTACCTCTTGTTTGTCGTTCTTCTTACTTATCTATCATCATCCATCCATATCTTACTCATATCTTAGAGTATCCTTCCAACTCTGACCTGTCTGTGAGCATGTCTAAGCGTACTGTAAGCAATTCCCTTCGAATTCGATGTATATCCTCCTATCTCTCACTGGCTGACGAGATTAGTTGTCTCCTTCCACCTCCTCCCGTCAAACTCGAGCTTCTACCTTGGCAATCCTGCCTGACGTCGACCCCGAACTCCTCATGCGTAAAACGAAAAGAATGAGAATTACGTCTGAAGCCGCTTCCTCTCAACCCCCATTGGTTGATGCGTCTCGACGAGCTCTCGACACCATTAAGGAGAAGTATCAATCCGGTCCTTCTCGCGAAGCACAATCGCTCCTTGATGACCATGTCATCGAGCAATATTTCGACTTCGAAGGGGGTGCTGGGCCATCTGCCACTGGTGAGAACCTATCTCCCGCCAAATCCGTCGACTCCGAACACCCTACCGTCGTCGAAAATGAAAATTCTCCCGGTAAGCAACCCACTGGTCCTCCTTCTGAGGCTTCCGACGAACTTGTGGAGGTTCCCGAAGAACTTGGTGACATCTTTCACGCCCCTCGCAAGGTTACCGTCAACCAGGAACTGGTTAAGTTGCTCGAGGATCGAAAAGACTCCGAAATCGGTGAGAATTCCACCGAGTTCTGTTCGCTTCTGACTTGTTAGCTACCCTTTGGGCCAGCATGACCTTCCCCTCTGTTCGTCTCGCGTTGAAGAACGAAGCTCTGGACCGTTTCCGCGAAACCAACGCCATCAAGCCCACTGTAAAGTGGTTTAAGAATGCTGTAAGTCTCGAATTCTTTCAAGTTTTATCGATTCTAATCATTAGCTCGATCGTTTGGCCCAAGGTTGGCGCCTCCGCAACAAAAATGGTGCTGTTGTTCGGCTAGAGGGTGAGCTCTGTACCGATTGTCAACGTCGTCTCGATGGTGGTGAAGACTTTCGTGTTGGTTGTATTGGCCCTCGTAAGTTCTTGCTGCGACTCGTTCAATGTTGATGCAATTCAGTCGGTGGTGTGTGTGGTGAATGCTCTGCTAAGGGTACTTCAAAATGTTCGGTGAAGACCAACAACCCTGAGTCCAAATTCCGTGAGGTACCTGTCTATTTCCTTCGAACTTGGTCGATGTTGATGTATAGGGTATTGTTGTGGGAGCAAGAACGGTCACTTCCAAGGTTACTTTTGTCCTGGAGCACGAGCTTTGTGCGGCTTCGGTCCGCTATCGATCCCTTCCTGCCCATGATCAACCCGCCTGTCTGACCCAACTTTCGGGTTACATCCATCTCTTTACCTCCCTTCTCCTTCCTCTCCCCTCTCAACATCTGGATCTTTACAAATCCCTTCATCTTATTTCCGCCAACTATGCTCCTCCTTCCGCCGATGAAACTCTGGATCATCTTACTTCTACTGGTGATCCTACAGGATTGAGTTCCTCTCAGCCAATCGCTGGTCCCTCCTCTTCTCCCCATACTCCTCTCCCTCGCAATGTCATTCGTATTCCCGCTTCGGCCCGTCGTCCCCGAGCCAATTCTACCACCTCCAACTTTTAGTGTGTTTATATCTCTCTATTTGTAGCTATATTTCCTGTGTATGCATTCATTTCTGACCCAGTTTTGTTGATCTTGATCGAATTCTCACTTTCTTCTGGGGTCCCTCTTCCTCTTTTCCAAAAATTCACCAAAAACGGCCAACTCTTCCACATTTTCTCGTGGTTCCCAGTCATAGGCCGCATTTCCTGTGTATCCTAACCATTTTACCTTGAATTCTTCCTTCCCTCGTCGAATTCTGCTATCCACAATTGCTTCCACATGGAATTCTTCCTGGCCATTTATTACTACGGGTGGTGGGGGTTGTATCTGTCGACCTGGTATCATGTCCTTAGGATATGGTTCCAACAGCGTGGCATTGAAGACATTGTGTACTTTCATCGATGGAGGTAGATCCAATTCGAAAGCATTTTTCCCAACTTTCCTCATGATCTTGAAGGGGCCAATGTATTTTGCTTCTAATTTTCGACTGGGTCGTTCCGTCGTAAGATACTTCGTACTCAGTAGTACCTGTTCTCCCTTTCTGAATTCTTCTGGTATGGTCTTGTGTCTCCTGTTGTAGTACTCTGCACTAATCTCATTAGCCATCCTGACCTGTTCTTGGACAGTCGCATGTAATTCTCCCATATCTCTCCATTTCTTCTCCAATTTGTTTGACTTCGATCGAATGTCGTGCGAATGGATGTCGTAGTGTGGCACATAGCCGTAACAGGCTTCAAAGGGACACAGACCGTGGCTACTATGCGGCGAGCAGTTATAAGCGAACTCAGCAATTGGTAGAAGTTGATCCCAATTGTCCATGTTGTAGTTTACATACATTCCGAGCAGGATTTCCATCTGTTGATTTACTCGCTCAGTCTGTCCATCTGTTTGAGGGTGATACGCAGTCGAATATAAGTTCTTTATTCCCAAGAACTGACATATTTCCTTCCAAATTTCCGCTGTAAACTGAGTTCCCCTATCTGATACAATTGTTCGAGGTACTCCATGTTTTGAAAAGATCTCCTTGATGTAGATGTCGGCCACTCTGTTCGCTGTTAGTCCAGTTGTACATGGAATGAATCTAGCCATCTTGGTTAGTCGATCGACTATCACTAGTATCGCGTCGAACTCGGTCGATTTTGGTAGGGGTCCCACCATATCCATAGAGATATCTGTCCAGGGGAGTGTGGGTACTGGTAAAGAGACTAGATGTCCATACGGCTGATGTCGATGAGTCTTATGTCGGTTACAGATCTCGCATCCTTTTACGTATTTCGCAATATATTCGTCCAAATGTGGCCAGTAATAGTCCTCTTTGACCATGGTGATAGTTTTGTCTCTTCCTGGATGACCTACTAGTATCGAATCGTGTCTTGCTTTCATTACTTCCAATCTTGCCTGTCCCTCTGGTATGACTACTCTGTTTCTATACAAGAGTAATCCGCTCTGTGTCCATGACACTCTTGGTGTCTCGCTGCTAACCTGTGTCTTCTGTGTGTCCTGTGTGTTCTGTGTGCTCTGTGTCCGTGTTATTTGTAGTCCTAGTTGTCGTATGTTTGCTATGTCTTCTGAGTCTTTCAGTCCGTTTTTAATGAGTCCGAATAATGAGTCTTCTCGGATTGCTCCTCTTACTATGTGTCTTGGCCCTTTGTGTTCTGAGTCCATTGAATTCGATCCAACTTGTTCGTGTGTCGGTAGCAATTGTAGCCAGTTGCCTTTGTTTAGATCCGGGTCCTTGCTACTCCCTTTTCCCGGATGATAATCTCCTCGTCTTGTCAGAGCATCTGCTCCCCCATTTTTGCTACCTGGTCGGTAAGTGATCTCTATGTTGAAGTCTCCCAATATTTCCAACCATCTCATTTGCCTTCGATTTAGTTGTCGCTTGCTTTGGAAGTACTCTAAGTTCTTGTGATCTGTAATGATTTTTATAACATCACTACTGTTAGCCAAGTAGGGCCTCCAGGCGACCAGGCAGTCCACGATGGCTAGTAATTCTTTCTCTCCTACCGTGTAGTTTAGTTCACAGGGTGTCATTGCTCGAGACCAATACGCAACGGGGTGAAGTTCGGTGGTTCCCCTTATTGATGGGTGAGGGAATCTTTGAGACGCTATCGCACCTATCGCGCAGTCGGATCCATCGGTTTCGATCCAAGTCGGTCGGGTTCTATCAAAATGTCGAAGTACCGGTGCTGTGGTGAATGTTTTCTTTAGATCGTCAAAAGCCTTTTGGCATTCTTGTGTCCAGTTCCAAGCCTGATCCTTCCTGGTCAATCGTGTGAGAGGTCCCACAATATGCGAAAACCCCTTGATAAACCTCCGATAGAAATTTGCAAAGCCCAAGAACACTTGAGTATCCCGGACTGTCATGGGTTCTCCCCATTCTAGAATAGCTTTCACCTTTTCTTGATCCATTTCGATCCGTTCGTGTCCTATTACATACCCCAGGAACTTCACTTCATTTGAACTCCATTCGCATTTCCTCGGACTGACGACCAAATCGTTTTCAAGTAGTCGATCTAACACCTTTTGGACAATTATCTGATGGTTTTCGATCGTGTCGGAGTATACCGTGATGTCGTCGATATAAACTACTACCCCTTCGTCAAGTAGATCGTGAAACATGTCTTGTAGAAAGTTCTGAAAGGTGGCTGGTGCATTACACAACCCGTCCCTTAGGACTGTGCTCTCGAAACTGCCGTATCTTGTTCGTAAGGCAGCTTTATGTTCATCTCCTTCCTTTATTCTGACTAACTGGTAAGCCCCTTTCAAATCGAGTTTAGTGAAGATCCTTCCTAATTGAAGTCGATCGAGTAGTGTCGAGATGAGTGGCATTGGGTATGAATCCTTGATGGTTACCTTGTTAAGTGCCCGGTAATCTGTAACTACTCGATAGGGAATGACTCCTTTCTTGGGGACCAGGAATACTGGGGACCCATAGGGCGATTTACTTCTTCGCAGATGTCCACTAGTCAGTCCATCATTGATCCACTGCTTCAGGAAAGCATCCCCATGCTCGTCCAGTTGGTAAATTGGTCCTGGTTTCAGTTCAGCCCCTGCTACTAATTCGATTTCGTGGTCACATTCTCTTCTTGGTGGTAGTCTTCTTGCTCTTTCTACCTTGAATAATTCGAGGTACTGGTGCCATTGTGTCGGTATGATTTGTCGTAGTTCCTCCTCACTCATTTCGTCCTCCCCTTTCTCCAGTGTTGCTCCTCTTATTAATCCTTCTTCTAATCTTGGGTATTTCCAACCAGTATCTCGTCCAATTCCGTCGAATTCGATCAGTCCCTTTCCACAATCGATCCTTGCCCTAAACTGTCTCAAGAAATCTAGTCCTACTAGTACTTCTGGTCCTTCGTACGCCATAACATCCAGTCGAGTTGCAATCCTGAGTCCTTTTCCTAGATCTAATTCTGCTTCTACATATTCGGTCACTAAGGTCGCGGTAGTTCCATCCAGGAACCTAATTTTACGTGGTACCTGATATTGTTTCTTTGGGAACAGATGGTATAATGGACAGGCCGGCTGCACATACCTTCCTGTAGCCCCGGTATCGATTAACATTCCAATCTGTAGGGTATCTTTCTTTGTTTGTATTTTTATATATATTATGGCCGAGTCATTACTGAGATCTATTGGTATTTGAATTCTCTGCGATCCGGGCAGATCCTGGCCGCAAGTGGTCGCATCACTTAGGCCAGGTAGTCGTTTCCCTCTTCTTCAAAGGTCACCGCCATTCCTCGAACTAATGGCCCTTTGGATCCAGTTGGGATCGAATTCGATCCACTAGGAATCGGTGAGTTATGCGGATTTGGGGATCCCCTAATACTGTTTCTCGTGTTTCCTCCATTCGGACAGTTGTTGGCATAATGTTCTGGACTTCTACATTTGAGACAACGTCGGTTCTCCCTCCTCCAAGTCATTTCGTTCTCGCTGAGACGTCCTCCGTCCTCTGTCCAAGTGACCGGAGGGTCATTTGGTAGACCATAATTCATCATCCCTGGTTTTCCACCAGGCAAGGGTCCTCTACCAGTCGATTGTGAGTGGCGTTCTACCGGGTTGGGCGGACTAGTATCCAATCGTATCGAATTCGATCGAGGGGGAAGCCAGGTCGTCTCATTTTTGCGTCTAGCAGCCCATCGATTCGCCGCAATCATCGTTTCAGCCATCCGTTGGTTCTCCTCAGTCCCTATCACATGTTGTTTGAAATAGATCCAGTCCGATTTGGTTCGAGGATCGGTGTTATTTACCACTACCACTTTCAGTAGCTCTTCCTTCAGGCCCTGTATGGCTGAGGCGATTTTCATGGCATCGGGTACCTTTCCAAGGTGTGTGGACCAAAGTTCAAAGTTGGCAAAATACTCGGCGGCCGTATCCGTCTGTCTTAACTCCTGCAATTTCCTCATAGCCGTACCTGCCATGTTACTGTCTCCAAATTGAGTTCGTAAATGCTGGATGAATTTGTCGTAGCTCTCTAGCCATTCGGTCGAATTCCATATACTTGGATTGGTTATGGCCGGGGTTATAAGCATTTGAGGGGTGCCTCGAAGATACCCGTACATGAACAGGATCTTTCTGCGATCGGTGGCGTACTCTGCCCCTTTGAATTCGAAGTTCATGTGACAGGCTGCAAGGAAGTTGTCCAATTCTCCTCGTTCTCCACTGAAGGTAGGTGGATCCGCACACCTGGTTCTTCCTGTTCGTTCGTTGTTGGTAAGTTTTGGCTCCAAACACGGCTTGTTTTCTTCGACTTCGATCAAACTTGCCCCTTTCGATGTGAGTATCTGTTGGTTCTGTCGGTCAGCTTTCATCGTAGCCAGTTCTTCCCTTAATGCATTTTGTTCCTTTTGTTGCATCGTCATAATGGCTAACAATTGTGACAACTGCTGCGATAATTCATTTAGCGGATCTGGGGTAGTGGTAGTAGAAGTGAGATCATGTGAAATGGTACTTCTCGAAGAACTTGTTGGTATTTCTTCCTCTGGGACCAGCCCTTGTTTCAACTCCTCTTTTTCTGGTATCATTTTCCGCGCTTTCCCTCTGGTGAGCATACAGTACTCTCCGATTCGACCCAAGGTGCGTAAGGCTGATTCTTCAACTTGTAACGGTACTGGAAACACGACGACTAGGTCGCAGGTTGGGTCGAACTCGATGGAGGTCTCGTGGAAGTCTAGGGGCTCTGGTGCTAATGGATCGTGTCTCCTCTGCAATCGATGTAGCCAAAGAATGATATTGAAGAATCAGCAAAGTTGGTACTTTGCTGATTGTACTATATACTGTCTACAGGTATCCGTGTCCTCCTCTCAGTTCCTACTGCAAGCGTCTATGTACATACTCGGACAGGTGAAAAACCGCTTTGAGCAAACCCAGTGGGGAAATCTCGAAAGGGGAAAACCCGTCCCTACTACTGCAGCACTGCCTCCAACTCCCGCTTTCCTCTGTCCTAATCCGTCGAACTCGATAGAGTCCTCTCGATTCGTTGTTACCCCGTAACACTTTCTTCGGTACCAAGAACATCGGTGATCCGTAGGGCGAATTACTGGGTCGAATTCTTCCAGCCGATATCTTGCGATCTAGGATGTCTCTCAGCGCACTTCTCTGATCTTCTCCGAGTGAGTAGAGTGGAGCAACCTTCAGGTTTGCCCCCTCCTTAAGCTCAAATTCCAGATCATATTCCCTTGAGGGAGGTAATTCTTCACCTCCCTTCCTCGGGTTGAACACATCAATGAACGGTGATATTGTTCAGGAACCACCTGATACAATTCCTCCTGTTCCTCCGGACTCAGTTCATCCTGGTCATCTTTGTCTCGGAGATCTATCGCGTCCGTCGGAGTTGGCAGCCCTATGGCTGCTAACTTCGCCGCACTCGGTGGGGTTGGGATGGGGAACTTCACCGAGTTGTCTCTTCCATCTAGAACAACCCCTTCCTTCCTCATCCAATCCCACCCTATCACAACATCTGCATCGCAGAGCGTTGTTACATCTAGACGAACAGATCGCACTTCGGCGCCCTTCATCAAACTAAAACCAACTTCGACAAACTCGGTGATAGGTCCAGCGACACTAACCGAGCCATCAAACATGTGAACGGGTACGCTCACCTGGTATCGTCTCCTTCCTATCCCTATCTTCGCCGCTGCTCTAGGGCTTATATACGAACAAGTAGCCCCAGTGTCCCAGAGCGTAGTTAGCTTAATTCCATTAATAAAAATGGCCGATTTTGGTTGATCTCTAGAGGTGGAAGAGATGAGTAGATAATTATCGACATTGCATGAACAGGGGGTACTGAGTGGTGTATTTTTGTATGCACAATCCTCTGACTCCATCAGCTGTGTCTCTTTTATAGGTTTGGGAATGGTGGCCGAGAGAATATGGCGGACCGGCCGAGCCTCGCCTACTGCGACAGGTCCTCTTCTTTTCCCTGGTCCTCTTCCATCTCTCCATCTCCCCCAACTGCGTTTAAGTTCCTCCTCTGTCCCAGAGGTACTGCGTTACCCCCCGATCCTCCACCACGTTCGCCGAACTTCTCCCCCCACGGTGGCAACCATCCGACCTTGACCTTCGCTGCCCTCACCGGGCAGTCCCTCAACCAATGTCCCTTCTCCCCGCACTCAGTACACTTCCCTTCCTTCCTCCTTGCCTCCCACAGTTCGGGAGATGGCCTAGGCCATTGGCGGCAAAGTTCGTCGGCATTGGACGGAATGTTCTTGACCTGCGTCGATGTAATAGTCGCTTGCACCGCAGACTGCGCCGAAGTTTGCCTCCCTTCCCCTCTTTTCTCCTCTTTTCTCTCCATCCTCTGGCTATCCACAACTAACACTTCCTTTACCCCCGTCTCCCTCTTCTTTTCCGCATCCTTCTCCACTTTCCTTCTCCACAACCTGTTGTCCATGGGGATAACAAACTCCAATAACTCCTTGACAGTCCCAAAAGATTTACCATGTCTAGCAATTTCATCTAGGAGGTGTGGTATCAACCCTTTCCTGGCTCGGTCAACCAGGTTTCCGTCATCAGACCACTTGAGTATCGCCACATGTCGTTGAAAGGCGGAGAAGTACTCCGAAGCTGACCCAGTCTGCCTTAGATCGTTAAGCAGTCGAGCTGCGGTTCCTTCTTTATCCTGGTCACCAAAGTTTGTCTTGAGATATTTAACGAATTGATCATACTCCCTAAGGTAGTCAGGAAGAGGTCGTTTAGCAAGATCGGGTTGGACGGCGAGAAGAGGTGTTTCGCGTAAATGAGAGATCATGAAGAAGACTTTCTTGGTGTCGTTGGGGAAAAGATGAGAGTTCAGTTCGTAATGGATTTCACATTCCGACAGAAATGCGGTCAACTTGTTCCTCTCTCCTCTCCAGAATTCCGGATTAGGCAGTTTTATCCCCTTCCGTTGTTCGCCAACTACGCTTGGGGTCGCCGAAGTTTGCCGTCCCATGGCGTACCTCACCCCTTCTGATATCCCTTCTGCAATACCGCCCACCGTCTCCCTTTCTCTCCTCTGCTCCCACTCCTCCCTACGCCGTCTCTCTTCCATCATGTCTTTGTTCATATTCGCCACCATCTGCATCAAGGCCGATATCACCCCTTGTGTACCTTCTTCTCCCAAGTTCGCCGTACTTCCAGTGTTTTCTGGCCGCGGGGTTTGATCCGATCCAACTGGGGATCCTATAGGTGGGAGAGCATTACCCGAAGGGGTAGGAGGATTAGAAAGCAATGATGGAACGAACTCATCTTCTTGAATTGATCCCCCCACACTATCCTCCACTCCAAGCTGCTGCCCCATCGCTCTGCTAAGCTCCTCCAGTGCTCTCCTCTCGTTCTCCTCCATCCTGTCTCCGTCCCTACTCATACCTCGCGTAACTCTCCTATCTGGTTCCATAGAATCTTCGTACTTCTCCGAGGTTCGCACGGGTCGTCGGTAAGAGCGATCCTTGATACTGTCACGCCCGTTGAACAACTATCTTCTGGCAGACCGACGGTCGACGAACCTCGGCTAACTTGACGCTCCTGAGTCGATGTCTCACCCAACCGGGAGGGCGCAGACGTCGAAAGGAGTGTAACTACGGCGTACTTCGGCGTAGTTACTCTAACTGGGGTTTTGTTCTACTGATGGCGATGTATCTCGAATTGTATATAGCTATCTCTATCTGTTTTTCACTACTGACAACAATCAAGGATCGCTGAAGAACTTCAGCGATCTTCTCAGCTAATATTATCTATCCCTCCTAGACGTTCATCCAACCCTCTCGCGCTTTGACGTACTTCAACGCACTTCGTCCAATTTCCCCGAGTCCTCGGCCATCCTCTTCCTCCTTCGACTAACTCCGCCTAACATCGCCGCACTTCTGCTTCTGTTGTCCCTACCTAGTCTAACTCCGTCTAACTTCGCCGCACTTCTGCTCCCATTGTCCCTACCTAGCCTAACTCCGTCTAACTTCGCCGTACTTCTGCTCCCATTGTCCCTACCTAGCCAAACTCCGTCTAACTTCGCCGTACTTGGTCTCAGATGTCCTGAGTTACGTGTAGAGTAAAAGGGTTAAGGCGTGATAGGGTTTTGGATGGTCAAAGGAGGGTCATTGTTGGTGGAATAATCGCGGTGGTGGAATAATCGAGGTGTCACGACGTAGTTCGTGACAGAGTGCCTCGAAGGTACCCATACATGAACAGGATCTTCCTGCGGTCTGTAGCGTACTCGGCTCCTTTGAATTCAAAGTTCATGTGGCAGGCCGCCAGGAAGTTGTCAAGTTCGCCGCGTTCCCCACTAAAAGTGGGTGGGTCTGCACACCTGGTCCTTCCAAATTGCTCATTGTTGGCAAGTCTCTGATCCAAGAACGGTTTGTTTTCCTCAAATTTGATTGAAGTTGCTTTCTTTGGAACGAGTAATTGGTTCTGTCGGTCAGCTTTTATTGTAGCCAATTCTTCCTTTAATGTGTTCTGTGTCACGCGGCACCACGTGACATCATCTTTTCCCATCAATGAGGTTCCTTTGGACGTCAGTTCGCCATCAACGATCCAGTTCTCATGAACTTCATCACCCACAAGGGTATTAGGAGGCCAGCTTCGTCGAGGACGAAGTTAGTCATGTAGGAAGTTAGGGAGATACGAGGTTAGGGAGATACAAGGTTAGGGAGATACGAGGTTAGGGAGATACAAGGTTAGGGAGGTATGAAGTTAGGGAGGCACGAACTTTGTTGGGGACAAAGTTCGTGAGGTACGAAGCTCGGGACTTTGGGCTGAACGAAGTTCTGCGTTGAAGAAGTTAGGGAAGGATGAAGTACTTAAGGGCCAAAGTTCCCAGAGATCTTTGACGATCTCTGGTTGTTGTCTTAGTGATAGAAGTTAGTAAAGCGCAAAGTTATTACACTCAGAAGTTATTGTCACCTATTTCATATTTCGAACAACGAGGTTATTAATGGTTCAAGCCCACGAAGTTAATGGCCGTCAGTCCTAGGAGGTTAACGAAGAAACAACCCTGTGACATTCTGTTCCTTCTGCTGCGTAGTCATAATGGCTAACAACTGCGACAACTGTTGGGCTAATTCATTCAGCAGGTCTGGGGTGGGAGCAATAGGAGGGGGATCATGTAAAATGGTACTTCTCAAAGAACTCGGTGGTATCTCTGTCTCTGGGACCAGCCCTTCTTCCAAAAACTCATCTCCAGGTACCATTTTGCATGCTCTTCCTCTGGTAAGCATACAATCCTTTTCTAATTCGACCCAAGGCGCGTAAGGCTGATTCTTCAACTTGTAACGGTACTGGAAACACGATGACTAAGTCGCAGGTAGGGTTGAACTCAATGGAACTCTCGTAGAAGTCTATGTATCTCCGTGTCACGGCCGTTGAATGACTACTCTCTAACAGACCGACGGTCGACAAACCTTGAATAACTTGACGCTTCTAAGTCGATGTCTCACCCAACCAGGAGGGCGCAGATGTCAAAAGGGAGTGTAACTACGGCGTACTTCAGCGTAGTTACTCTGAATGGGGTTTTGTTCTACTGATGGTGATGTATCCCGATTTGAATATAGCTATCTATTATAATAACAGATGATGAGAGGCTAAATTGGGGGGATAAACCACGTGGCTGGCGGCGACGCCCGCAGGCCGGAAGCGAGACGATAAACTAGGATTCTGAGAGAGCGAGACAGCGAGACAGCGAGACAGAGAGAGACAGCGAGACAGAGAGAGACAGAGAGAGACAGAGAGAGAGAGACAGAAGAAAGAGAGAAAAGAGAGAGTAGCTACGGGTCCACGGGTCTGAGAGAAAGAGAGAGGCCACGGGCTCACGGGTTGCAAACCAAAAAAGAAGGAGATGGGCCTGTCAATTTGACAGGTTGGCACGCTAGTCTATTATAATAACAGATGATGAGAGGCTAACTTTCGAGACAAACCACGTGGGAGTCGCGTGCGCGCGAGTAGGGGGAGCGTAGTGGGAGCGTAGTGGGAGCGTAATGTAGGGGGAGCGTAATGTAGGGGGAGCGTAATGTAAGAAAGCGTAATAGTGAGAAAGCGTAGTAGTTGTCTCATGCATACCCTGAGGTGTCGGAACCTGTCTCATGTCTCATCTGAGGGAACCTGCCTGTCAGAACCTGCCTGTCAGAACCTGCCTGTCAGAACCTGCCTGTCGGAACCTTGGGGGGATTGACCCGAGTTTTCGATCCCCCAAAATCCCCTAAATAGGGGGTGAACGCGGCCAAAATCGACTTTTTTTTCGTTTTCTCACGTTTTTTTGCGCTCACCAGTTCCGTGACATGTAATTTGGCTCAGAGACTTCCCTGCCACCTATAGGGGAGAAAGAAAAAGTCGGACGATCCCCGGTCCGGGTGCATTTTTGCACTTTTCAGTTTACGCTACTGCCGTTCTACGCAACCATTCACGGGGCTCTCCGAGGCGACTCGCATCCCCGTTCACACTGTGCACCTTTACACCGTCATCGTGACCATTCACGGGGCTCTCCGAGGCGACTCGCATCCCCGTTCACACTGTGCACCTTTACACCGTTATCACGATCATTCACGGGGCTCTCCAAGGCGACTCGCATCCCCGTTCCCACTGTGCATCCCTTTGCACCATACCCGTCAGTTGCCTTGCATACTATTTGAAATGGGCTGAGCTTTTAGATTCTTACTTAACCTCATATATAAATCTTTCTACATTACATCATGAGCCTTCAGGGGCTAAGCCGCCGTCAGCTTGCACAGCGAGCACGGCGTGAAAGGGAGCGGGGCACTCGACAATTGACAGATGTTGGACATGATGAGGACACGGACATGGATCCACCTCCGACCGGTGCAAACACAGGTGTTTCTCGACGAGAAGCTGGACAGCAATCCAGGCAAGACCGGGAACGTGCTCTCTCACACTGCCGTGCTCGACAGGAATACACTGATGGGACCTCTGCTCATCAATTGGGCCGCTGTGAGGTCCCGTTCCCAAAATGTGGTGCGTTACACTGGCTTGAGGAACGTGCTATCAACATTGCAGCTGGAGGGGAACGCTCATCCTTGGCTAATCCCCTGTTCTCTGGCTGTTGCTCAAATGGGGCGGTGCAGCTCCCACTTCCATTGGACCCTCCACTTGAACTTCGAGATCTCTTAACGGATCAAACACATCGTAAGCTGGCATTATTTTAATTCAATGGATGAAATGCTGACTGTCATCAGAAGGTAAGCTGCGACGGGAGCAGCTCCGAAATTATAATAATTCTCTTGCTTTCACCTCAATGGGTGTTGATAAGCAAGACATGCAAGTTTGGGGACCTCAAGGGATATACACCTTTCGTATTGGTGGACGAGCATACCACCAAATCGGGGCATTACTTCCTGAAGCTGGAGAACATCCCCGATTTGCTCAAGTTTTCCTGGCGGGTCTGTCTGAAGCAGAACAGGCTGCTCAGCGAAACATTCACATCCGAGGGAGAGGTGAAGAGGGTGTTCTAACCCGCCTGGCTCAGATGATAGAAAGGGTGAACCCATACTATGCTGCTTTCAAGACTTTTCGTGACCGTGACAGGGAATCCGAAGAGGACACACCAATTCTGTATCTTACGATTCTGAATCCTCTGCAAAACGACCCTCGCAGATATAACCGACCTACGTCAGATGAAGTTGCATGTGTATATGTTACTGATGAAAATGAACCGTCCCCGGGTCGTCACATTCAAGTTTATTTGCGAGGCGGTGGGGTTCGCAACATTAGTGAACTCCACTCAGCATATCTTCCCCTGCACTTCACTCTTATATACCCACACGGAGAGCCGGGATGGCATCCAAGGATCCCTTTGGCTGGGCAACCACTGGGAGATGATGACGAGATTGGTGAGGGGGAAGATATTGAGGATGGAAATGCTGGAGATGGTGGATTGGTAGCTGAAGTAAGACGCTATGGGCGTGGAGGATCTAAGCGAGTGACTCAAGCACAATTTGCAACCTATTATCTCTTCAAACGATCGGGCAGTTTCAATACCGCACTCTTTTGTGGACGACTCTTTCAAGAACTATTGGTGGATCAGTGGGCCCAGACCGAATCAAACCGTCTGCGATGGATCCGAGAGAATCAAACCACTCTCCGAGCTGAATCTTACAAGGGATTGGTGGATGCAGTTGATGCTGGGATTCCTTTGGTTGATGTAGGCAAAAAGGTGGTGCTCCCCTCAACATTTGCCGGTTCGCCGCGTCAGATGCACGCCCTGTACCAGGACGCCATGGCTATTGTCTCACACGTGACAAAGCCTGACCTATTTGTAACGATCACATGCAATCCCACCTGGACGGAGATTACTCAAGAGTTGGAACCAGGACAGACTGCTCAAGACCGCCCTGACTTGGTCTCAAGAGTCTTTGCACTCAAGCTTGACGCCATGCTGCACGAGTTTTTTAAGTTGGGAGTATTGGGAAAGGTACGTCAATAGTATCTGCTAAAGGTGAAACTGCTGATGAGAAGGTGGTTGCAAGGATTTGGGTTATTGAGTTTCAGAAACGGGGGCTTCCACACTGTCATCTGCTCATGTGCCTTGCCCCAGATGACAAACCACGCACACCGGCTGATGTTGACAAGATTGTATGTGCTGAACTCCCCTGTGAGGAGACTCAGCCTGTGCTTTTTAGGGTTGTTGCATCCTGTATGCTGCATACATGCAGTGATCGATGCCAAGCCCAGATGCGTCGTGATGGCCGATGTTCAAAGAAGTTCCCCTGGGCTTTTCAACCGGAGACAACAATGGAGCAAGATGGTTACCCTGTTTACCGAAGACGAGACAATGGGCGGTCATGGACCAAGAACCGCATTACATATACCAATCAGCATGTGGTTCCTTACAATCCGTATTTATCAGCTCGATTCAATGCACACATCGATGTAGAGGTTTGCACTTCAATCAGTGCAGTGGAGTATATGTTCAAATATGTTTACAAGGGACATGATCGAGCAAACGTGGCGGTGGTTCCCAATCAAGTGGATCTTGATGAGATCAACCGTTACATTGATGCACGCTGGGTTTCTGCGTCTGAAGGTGAGTCATAGTGCAATTTTACTGCTCAGCTAATGTTTTAACAGCTGTTTGGCGACTAAGTGGTAATCCCATGCATGGCCACTTCCCTCCGGTGGAACGACTTCAGCTCCATCTTCCAGACAAAGATCAAGTGCAATTTGTGCCTGAAGACGAACGTGCAAATCTACCAGAGGAACTTCAGCGCAACAGCCGGTTATTGGGGTACTTCAAAGCATGCGAGACCTATCCAGAGTTACTCCGTGACAAGATATATGCCAATGTACCCGAGTTACTCTGTTGGCACGCCAAGGAACGTGTTTGGAAGCCTCGGAAACGTGGAACAGCTATTGGGAGAGTGTATTTTGCCGGTCCTCAGTCTGGGGAGCTCTATTATCTGCGACTTCTGCTCTATCATGTTCCCTGCCCAACATCTTTTGAAAGTCTCCGTACCGTTGATCATACTCTGCATCCGACCTTTCGAGCCGCCTGTGTTGCCCTTGGCCTACTTGATGACGACCGTGATCTTGATGAATGCCTTACCCAAGCTGCAACATATGCCTCTGGATCTCAGCTACGTCGACTATTTGTGATCATTTTGGTAGAAAATCAACCCTCCAGCCCGGCGGACCTGTGGGAGACACACTCAATGGCGTTGAGTGATGATTGTGTTCACATGCTTCGGCAGAAGGGATGGATGGAGAACCCAAGTGTGGAGGAGCGGCTCTCCTACGCGTTACATCTCCTGGGGGGTTTGCTTGAAGAGAGGGGGATGAGTCTGGCTGGGTGTTATCTACCTGAACCAACAGTTGTCTTTCCGGAAGACAATGATAGTCGCATTATCAATGAAGAACTGGCTTACAACAGGGGTGAATTGCAACAAACCAGCACTGTCAACATGGCCATTGCCAATCCGGAACAGCAAACAGTTATCAACGACATAGTTCAGGCAACCAGGGCTCGGACATCTGCGTGCTTTTTCCGTGATGGTCCAGGTGGCTGTGGCAAGACTTTTGTGGAGAATACAGTAGCAGTGGTCTTGCGAGGGGAAGGTGACATTGTCTTGATGGTTGGATCTTCAGGTATATGTGCAATCCTTCTAAAGGGTGGCCGTACAGGTGAGCCGTGGTGATTTCCTTGAGTGCAGAGTTGACACACAGCCCATTCCCGGTTCAAAATTCCAATCGACATTCATGGCGACTCCCAGTGCAGCATCTCAAAACAGAGTGAACTTGCAAAGCTATTCTTGCGTACCAGGCTGATCATTTGGGATGAGGCGCCATGCAGCATCGACACTGTGCAGAGGCAGTAGAACGCATGCTTCGGGATGTGCGGGGTTCTGAAGAGCCATTTGGAGGGGTGGTAGTGGTATTTGCAGGAGACTTTCGACAGTGTTTGCCGGTGGTGCCAAAAGGGAGTCAAGCACAGATCAAGAGCGCATGTTTGACCAGCTCACGTCTGTGGCAGAAGGTAAAACGGCTCAAACTTACTATCAACATGCGGCTCCAGAGTGCAGAGATGTCTGATATTGAGAGGGAGGAAGCAAGTGGGTTTGCAGAGTGGCTTCTCAGGGTAGGGGATGGTTTGGTAGATGGGGAACAGTCGGACGCTTTGAGAATACCTCTGGAATTGCGGGTGGAGTCAACAAATGAGTTGCTGCAGCATGTCTATCCCAACCTGGCTCAGAGCTTTCCGACAACAGAAGCTGCTCTTCAGTACTTTGCAGACCGTGCAGTTCTTGCTCCAACCAACGCCGAAGTTGATGAATTGAACAAGACCCTCCTTGGCCAGCTTAGTGGGGAATCTCGGACGTATCTCAGTGCAGATTGGATCGTGGAGAATGACGGTGCTTCAAACCCGCGTGCTCGACCCTTGAATCAGCAACTCTGGCCTATTGAATATCTCAACTCAATCACAATTGGCGGATTCCCTCTTCACAAGACAATTGTAAAAGTTGGGGGAACAGTTCTTTTGCTTCGTAACTTGGATCCAGCTGCAGGTCTTTGCAACGGTACTCGGATCTATGTGACACGTCTTCTACCAAATGTTATCGAGGGGTGCATTCTTGGGGGCGACTTCCATTCAAATAAGTGTTTCATCCCGCGTATCAAACTCGACACTGCAAAATCCTCCAACCTACCTTTCACCTTGCGTCGTAGTCAATTTCCCATACGAGTCGGTCTCGCTCTCACAATCAACAAGGCACAAGGGCAATCTCTCGCAACAGTCGGCTTATGTCTCTCAAAGCCGGTATTTACCCATGGTCAGCTGTATGTTGGTCTCTCTCGCGCACGCTTCAAGAACGGTCTCAAGGTTTTGCTGGAAAATTCAGAGGAGGGGAGAAGAGGTGAGACGAAGAATATTGTGTATAAGGATGTGCTCTTGGCAGCCAGGGCTGCTTAATATGTAATGTGTATAGGTTTGCAGTTTAGATTAGACTTATAGTGTGTAGTGTATATAGTGTAAGTAGCCTCCCACATGTGGGGAACTGGGGCAGAGAGGGGTGAATTGTAGTGTCTGGGTGGGGGGGAACTGGGGCGTATGCTATGCATGAACTTAGAGAAATTTGATCTGCATGGTTCAACTAGGGAACTGGGGCATACACTAATTCATCTTAACCATCTGCAGTTGCTCCCGTGAATTTCACGGGTTGGAACACTAGTCTCTATCTATCTTTCACTACTGACAATAATCAAGGATCACTGAAGAACTTCAGCGATCTTCTCAGCTAAGATTATTTACTCCTCCTAGATCTTCACCCAACCCTCTCGCACTCAGACGTACTTCAACACACTTCGACCAACTTCCCCGAGCCCTTGGCCGTCCTTCTCCTCCCTTCGACGAACTCCGCCTAACATCGCCGCACTTCTGCTCCCATTGTCCCTACTCAGCCTAACTCCGTCTAACTTCGCCGTACTTCAGCTTCCTTTGTCCCTACTTAGCCTAACTCCGTCTAACTTCGCCGTACTTTGCTGTCCTTATGCCCCAGGCCCCCGTATACCTTATTCTCCCGTTGTACTTTGCCGTAGTTGGTCTCAGATGTCCTGAGTTACGTGTAGAGTGAAGAGGTTAAGACGTGGTAGGGGTTTTGATGGTCAAAGGAGGGTCATTGCTGGTGGAATAATTGAGGTGTCACGACGTAGTTCGTGACACTCTGGTGCTAAGTGGTGGATTGTGTCTCCTCTGCAATCAATGTAGCCAAAGAATGATATTGAAGAATCAGCAAAGTTGGTACTTTGCTGATTGTACTACATACCGTCTACAGGTATCCGTGTCTTACTCCTGTCCTACTGCAAGCGTCTATGTACATACTTGTACAGGTGTAAAACCGCTTTTGAGCAAACCCAGTGGGATATCTCAAAAAAGGGAAAACCCGTCCCTACCTACTGCAGCACTGCCTCCAACTCCCGCCGTTCTCTTTCCTAATCCGTCAAGTTTGATGGAGTTCTCTCGATTCGTTGTTACCCCGTAACATGCGGCTAACTTTGCCGTGGTGCATTGAACTGCTGAGTGGTAGCTCTCCTTAACTCGAAGGTGGTAGCTACTGGATATATCACTCGCTACTGACAACAATCAAGGATCACTGAAGAAGTTCAATGATCTGTAAACTATCTATACTTCTCCTCTCTTCTCATAGAACGTCCCTCAACTCCTGCACAGCCTCGCGCTCAGTCCTCTTCGCTCAACTTCGCTGTACCTTGCCATATCCCCGATATCCTACTCCGCTCACTTCAACTAACTTTCCCTAACTTCCCCTACTCTGCTCTCCCTCAGTTTCCATCTCCTAACTTCGCCGTAGTTCTCCGTTAGGCGGGGTCATCGTGACAAATAATCCCTCGGTTCTCATAACTTTGTCGTAGTTGGTCTCAGTGGTTCGGGGTGGTGATGGATAGTGGTTCGGTGTTGGTGAAAGGAGGGTCGGTGATGGTAGTTGTCAGGGATGTTACGACATGGTTCGTGACATCTTCAGTCAACTTTGCCGTACCTCGCCATATCCCTGATGTCCTAACTTCGCCGCACTCCGTCTCACTTCCTTCACCCTACTCTGTATCCCTCTGTATCCTTCTCCTAACTTCACCGTAGTTCCCCGCCAGGCGGGGTTGTCGTGACTAATAACCCCTAGGTTCTTGTAACTTCAATGTAGTTGGTCTCAGTGGTTTGGGGTGTGGTGGTTGATGGCGGATAGTGGTTTGGTGATGGTGAAAGGAGGGTCCGTGATGGTGGTTGTCAGGGATGTTACGACATGGTCCGTGACACCTAACTCCGTCTAACTTTGCCGCACTTCTGCTCCCATTGTCCCTAGTCCACCTAACTCCGCCTAACTTCGCCGCACTTCGCCGTCCCTATGCTCCAGGATCCCGTACACCTTATTCTCCCGCTGTACTTTGCCGTAGTTAGTCTCAGATGTCCTGAGTTACATGTAGAGTGAAGAGGTTGAGGTGTGATAGGGGTTTGATGGTCAAAGGAGGGTCGTTGTCGGTGGGATATTTGGGGTGTCACGACGTAGTTCTTGACAAGGATCAACCGGTCAACCAGTTGTCAGGACAGCCTTGTGAAAACACGTCTTTGAATATGGAAAACACACTACTGATCAATTCACACCCCCTACTGATTGAGAAGTGTACGCCACTGATGAAGAGTACACACTAGTGATGGGCAGTACTGTCACGACCCTGCAACCTCAGTCGTGACATCAGGTTATAACCGGATCGCAATCATAGGGCTGATTGCGATATTGTGCCTTTTAGCGCAGTGGCATAAGATGTCACATGCATGGCCAGTGTATGGCCTGGTGCTGGTTAGCCAGGTCGTAACAGAATATCGCAATCAAACAGTAGCAGGTTCGATCCCCACCCAGAGCACATCATATTTGCTCTGCCACATTGGTGGGATGTGGCAGTGGCGGGTGAGGTCCGCCGCCAAAAGTCTCTCCCTCTGAGAATCGAACCCAAAGCGCTGTCAAACCATAATAGGTTTGGGTACTAAACCTGAAGGCCTCAAGGGACTTCGGCCCTTAAAGGAGGGGCTCCTGTCACGACCCTGCAACCTCAGTCGTGACATCAGGTTATAACCGGATCGCAATCATAGGGCTGATTGCGATATTGTGCCTTTTAGCGCAGTGGCATAAGATGTCACATGCATGGCCAGTGTATGGCCTGGTGCTGGTTAGCCAGGTCGTAACAAGTACGCACTTATGGTGAGAGGTCTTATCTCTTTCAGCAGTGCGGACGACTCAACTGAAGAACCAGAAGGAAATCCACTCTGCTAAGCATATTTAGCCTATATTCGAACCTCTTGAACCTCTACCGAACCCGCAGGACTGAACCAGGTATTTTTGGGTCAAAATCTGCATAATGTGGGCGCCTAAAAAACATCCTCTGAACCCCCTGAAACATCAGAGCACTTCTAGACTGCATGGGAAAGTTTCAGGTATTAAAAGATCACATCTCATGGATGCTTTATCTGTGTTTCTTTTCATGAAATCAACCTTTGATGAAGAGAACTCTTTTGGGGGCTTCCAGGATGATTCAGAGCCTTCTGTAAGGTTGTTTAAAATGCTGTTTTTGATACAGGGTTCCCCCCCAGGAAGTAGGAGAGGAGATGAAGGAGTTTGAGGCTCATTTTGGGGTGTTTTGTCTATAAATAGTGGTTCCAGCTCTCTGTTTCTTTCTCTGTCTCTCTGATCGGTTGACATCTTTGATTCTGGCTCTCTACTTTAACTTACTGTTGCCTTTGAGACTGATTGAGACACACCATTGCGGCTTCATCGTCATCAGTCATATATTCATGACAGAAGTCTACACTTTTATTAGGCAAAATGAAATTCATGCCTAAGTATGATGTCACTGAGATCTACGATGAACAATTCCAAACCATGATGTCACCATGACATCATCTACTAAGCCTCTCTTCTAATCCATGACAGAGTTCCTCTCTGACTGGATCACCAATGTTCAGGTCTTTCAAGATCTAACATATTTTTCAACGTTTGCTGAGTTTCTTCCTGATCTCCCTCTTCCCTGACAAATCCCTGAGCAGTTGCTTCAGGTTTAAGAATGTGCGACATTGCCTCTATGAATTCTTTGATGTCAGGAAAGGAATCACCTATTGCTAGTGCAAGAGCACTCTTCTTGTAAACTTCCACATCTCGCTCTTGACGTTGGGTATTTTGTGGAGTCTCAACTGCATCAGTAATCTTGGACCCTCCCTCTTTGACTAGTGAGGAGCCAATGTTTGAGCAGTTTGCAGGGATTGCAGATTCAAAAAGGCGCCTAGCCAGCGCAGTGGCAACAACACTGTTTGCTACAATGTTAGCTGATAGCAAAGACGTGTAGATATGTCTTCAACAACAGGTGTAGAAGAATACCTGAGAAATCACTAGGACTCACAGATAGTAGGATCCCAATCTGACAAACAGAACAGACTTTTGTTCTCGGCCTTTGAGTGTGTATGCATTGATCTTGGTTGGAAAGGCAGAGTAGAATCAACTCTTCCATCTACCATGTCCCCACACAAACTTTCATAGAGACAGCTGTAAACTTCCTGAGGTCTCATTACAGATCCATTTTCCAACTTTGACTGGATCCTTTTGTACGCCTCACAAAACTTGGGCTTCATGAGCCCCTTGACTATCACATTTGGATCAGGCAGGGAGAAGTTGAATCTCTTATCACTGCCTTCTATACTTCCATAGATGACAGTGTCAAAGTCTAGCCCGTAACCAGTCTGGTCATTTGGCATCCATGTCTCCTTCAAGGGATTGGAATGGGCCTTTCCACTGCATAATACTCGGGTAGCTTCGCTTGCACATATCGAGTGAGCTAGAATATCAACTTGATTCTCAATCTCATGCGAGTAACATGGTGACAGCCGGTTTAGCAATGTCAATTATACAAGTACTGGCAATATCCTGTACTTTTCATCCAAAGTGAGTGGGACCATGTAAGGAGAAAGAACTCCAAAGGCAAGAATGAACTTGGACCGTGATAAACTCACATATATCATCTCCTGGGTTAGATGCAAACATCTTGATTTGGAATTCCTCTCCCCAAGGACCAGACATAGAAAGACTATATGGGTAACATTTCTGTTTGTCTTCTGGTGATATTTCCAGATGTTGAAGGGTGTAGCCCCTGGGAGGAACATGTGAATATGTTAATTTTGTCAAATGAAACACCTCACTCTTATCCATTGCTTCATTTATGTATGTGAGTGCTCCATCAATAAGATCTTCATCCAGGAGGCGGGACGGGTCCCTAAACCAATTGTCATGACAGGCGTCGAACTCCTCCAACCTGCGTTCCAACTCATTGTCCCATTTGGCACTCCCTGGCCCGTTCCAGTGCAACCAGGATGTGAACCTGTCCTTGAAGCTTCCCAGTCCGTTGTCCATAATCTGCCTGGATGGTCCAGGAATTTGGTTCTCCTCATACAGGCTGGCAGCCATATCTGAGCGTGGACTTCCCGCAACTGACAGGGGACCACCAAGGGTAAACATATGATCTGACCAGGCATCATTTAGGTCAAAGCACAAGGGGAAAAAACGGGTGTTCAGGTCCTCAAAATCATCTCCGGTCTCGGAGGGATTACCAGGAATCCAGGCAGCTGCCATGCGAGGTGATGTGTTCATTTGGTCGGCCAATTGGACTGGACCTTCAACAACATTTTCAGTTTGGGACCGGGCACCATCATCAGAATGCATGGGGGGGAGTGGTTCGCTCACTTGGGTGGCTGGTTGGATCGCCGGATGATCCCCGCTGAACGAATCGTCGAGAGCTTTAAGCTGCTCAGGAGAGACACTGTGGTCGAATGAACCGTCCATTGGGTTGGCGAGTTGGGCGATTGAGTAGTTAGGACGATATCTGGTTTCGGGCGAATCAATACGAACGATAAGTTGTCGTTTGGTGGCGATAAATCTGTCGAGGGGAAATGAGAAGTTGAAACTGGTCTAGTAAGCTAACATGTTTCCTCTTAATACCTAGAGATGTGAGAAGATTTTTCATGTAGAAGGCGCAGAGGAGAGAAGGGAGGAGTTGGGAAGGGAAGGGGAGGAGTGGTGAAGAGGACAATGGATCGGGGCGATTGCTGTGTTATTATTCTACGTCATTGCTGAGTTATGTAAGCGAGTTTCCTCTTGAGGTATAGAAATATGGGAAGATTTTCACGTTCAAGGCGCGGAAGAAACAAGGGAGGGGTTGGGAAGGGAAGGGGAGGACAGGTAAGGAGGATAATGGACCGAGGTGAATGCTGTATCACTTTACGTTATATAAGACTCCCTGTGAAATTAGCATGTATTCAGTCCATTCAACTAGTAGCGGAGATCATGGTTGAGTTAGGAAGAAGGGTATGTGATGAAACGGGTCGAGGTTCAACGACTCCAAATTGTTATACTCGAGCGGGATGATACGATAGGTGTTAATGTCATAAGTACATATCTAATGACGTAGTGATCTATTCGAGTCAACATATTATCTGCTTCTACCACTAGTATGATTTCTTGGGCAGTAGTTTTCTATCGTTGAAATGAACAACTCACAAATACACGTAACACCTTACATTGATAGCATACGCTACACCCATACGAGTACACAACACAATGACAATCATACAATTCCCTGACTCCGTCTAGTATCTAGCAATAACATCGCTCCATTGCCCTTCCATTGCATTCCGCATTCGACGAGATGAAGTTGACGAATTCCTTATTCCGAATCACGAATAAAACCTTCTGACACTCGTCCCTCCCCATCTCACCCTCTTCTCATCTTCTCTAGTACTATAAGGCGAATAACCTCCTCGACCACCTGGATCCACGACGCCCGGTTGAGTTTTCTTCCATCTGTTCGAACCTTGCATAGGTTCGTTATAAACGGGTAGGTTGTAGTAGTATGGTGGATAAGAAGGGTTTAACATTGTTTGACGTGGAGCGTAAGGGTTATGATTAGGAGGAGGGTAATAAGGATCGGATATACAGAAGAGACATGACCACCAATCTGAGTTATCAGTTTGACTTTATATTGAATGTATCCTTGTCTTTTCATCATCTCCCACTGTATAACTTCCCGTTTTCTTCCAAGAACTTCTCTCCCTTGTTTGAGATCCCGGATTCATATCATGTCACACTGCGCTGTCTGACATCCTCGAGGGAAGTTAAACGTCTCCAGTTCCCAGAGGATCCAGGGGAGGGAAGTGGTTGTGAGATGGCGGATAGACAGAGAGGTATCATGAGAGACGGATAGAGGAATGGGGTTAGCGGGTGGCGACTAAGAGGAGAGGGGGCGACGAAGATCTTTCCTCTCCGTCGTCATATCACACACCACCGCCCGGGGAAAGTTTGAACACATGAGCAAAAAGACTCACTGCTACTCCTTCGTCTTGGCGTATACGTCGTAGTGTAATAAGGCATAGCCTTTTTCGTATCCTTGATCTATGACATCAGTACAGTAATCCCATGTGACAATGGCCATCATCATTTTCATCATTCGGTACCTTCTATCCAGCTTTGAGATTAGTCCCTCCGTGCCTTCTGTTCAACTCTCGAAGTGGGTGGCAAAAAAAACATGGATCTCACGTTGTTGGATAAAGTGACACAACTCCACTCGACGTCAAAGAAATGATCACTCACCTGACTTGTAAAACCTATATTTCCTATATCCTGCGACTCGTATCCCGCAATGTGTAAAATGTAAAGTATGGATATGTGGTTATAGTGAAAAGATGGAGTGTTAGAATATTGAACGACCTGTAGAGAGAGTGATATATGTTATATGATGAGAGAAAACGGAGAAAAGGATGAAAGGATCATCTCTTTACAGCGCTCCATGGTCAATTGACGTCGTCAACCCTTCCTCTCATACCCCTTCCCGTTCGTCATCAGTCAAAGTCAGTACTGTTTCGATTGAGCCATTGCACGGAATAACGGGATTCGGTGTTGCAAATCCACCGAAGATCAAATATCTCATGGGAAATAAATCGCTTCACGGGGTCAAGGTCCAATGGGTCAAGGTCCAATGGGAGAGAAAGAGAGAGGGAGGAGGGATAAGAATGGCCGATACCATCGGACTTTGGTCACCTACCAAGTTTAACAAATGAACATAAATGCCTCTTTTTTTCCCTCGGAGTTCATCGTTGTAAGCCCCGAAAGGCAGTACAAGTTCCTTGCCGCCACCTTTGACATACACTCCGTAGAACGGTGAACCTCCGTTTGATTGAGCTTGGGATTCTCGTCGTACGCCAATCAGCCAATGGGAGGGGGGTGAGGGGTTTAAAGGGGGTAGGGGAGTGACCGTGGGAAGGTGAGATAGATTCCCAGGATCGAAGTGTTGAGTACTGAACCGGGTACGGATGTTAACCCTGTATCGTGGTGTCATTGGGAGGCGGCTGAGGAATGATCTGAAGGGTCAAGGGTGAACGAGTTAGTTTAGTGATTGTGAGAATTGTGAATGAGTAGTGCACTGCATTGATAAGCTGTGGCCTATTGGTGTCCTGTACTAGCCAGGAGGCGAAGTGTGAACGGTCAAAGTTACCGTGATCTGCCCGTTTTGAAGTAGGAGGGAGAGTGGGGGGACGGAAGGGAGTAGTGGAACTCACTGGTCAGTCTCATGACTTCGATGAGGGGAAGTACTTCTACGCTGTTAGGCAGTGACTCGACTTGCTCTAGACACAACGTTGAGATTAGCATGGAGACTGGTGTAGAGTCGGTATACTTGCGTGTATGGGTAGAGGTGGATGGATGATGGGTGATGGATGGCGAATATGACGCGCTAGACATAGTGTAGAATCGTGACTATCAACGACCACCAGCTAACACACTACTCTTCACCATTTACACCTCACCACCAACCCTCCTATCATAACACAAGGTCAACTACCATACAAGAGCCAATTTGTTACACTCCAATCCATGCATTGCATCCTCATATACCACCACTACCAGCGACATACACCCGGCCGCGGTTGAATTTTTCATTTTCCCAACCGACGCGACTCGCTTTCAGGCACGGAACGGGCAGCCATCCTCTTTCCCCCACTTTTCCCTATTCTAACCACTATACTTACAATACCCTCGCGTCCATCTCTCTATACTACTACTCTACCTACTCTGCTCACCATCTCTTTCACCCCTTGCATGATCCAAAACACGCCAAGTAGCGTAGCATAGCATTTATCATATCCACCACCACCAAAACCGCGACCTCCACTTGACCCAGTCAACCACCCTAATCCCTACCCAATCCCTCATGTCCTATCACGTCCCCTTGACATCTCATGACAACTTCAAACATCACCTCCACCCCTCTTCCCCTCTAGACACTCCATCTGCCAAATGTCTAGTGGTGTCTTCACCCAATGATAGGAGCCTGATACCACTGGGCCCTTCCAAACTCATCGGTCAGTTACTCCCCCCCCCCCCCTCTCGATGCAGATGTACTAGGTCTACTGGACATTAGCTGACGACCAGCCGGTGTTAATCACAAAAAAGCAGTCTTTTTCTCCCCTCGTAACGATACAAAAACCTTCAACGCCAACGACATCATCTATCAACCCTCCAACCCGCCTTCTATTCGATCTTATCGGGAGCAAATACCTTCCGATTCTCCTTCCTCTTCTTCTTCCCCTTCTTCTCCTTTACCTACCGAACCGAAAAGTATACTCAAATCACGTTGTTCAGAAATACGAGTCGCATCTTCCGTAGAAGAAGGTACTTTGAATAACAAAGAAGCTGCAAGACTTGTGGTATGTGGTAAAAGACCTAAAATGTTGACCCGAGATTCTTTCCAATTAGCAATGATCCGAAAAGCAGCGGCGGATTCCCCTCGATCCACATCCAACTTACAAAAGGGATCAAAGACAGATGGTGATTCTACCAACCCATCCGAAGAAATACCAGGATCGGATGATAGTGTAATGTCTGATGGGGATGACACCAAAAGTGTGGAAAAGGAAAATGATAGTTCAGAAGAAGAAGAACCAATAGAAGAAGATGGAGCTTTAGCAACTTCTTCCCTTGTCGAAATCATACTTGATGGAGCTGAAGATCTTCTTACTTTGGAAGAAGCTTATACTACTCTTACTATGAGATTACGACAAAGAATGGTTAAACCTTCCACTCCAATTTCTTCAAAGAAATCACAGAATAGTCCTGATTCAAGACAAATACAAATACAAGATTTTGATATAGATTCAGATGCTCTTCGTTTCATTCGACCTATACGAGATGAAGTACCAGCAATGGTTCGAGCTCTTCAAAGAGATTTACAAAGACTTTTAGGAAAAGTACCTAATGGAGATACACATTCAAATGATGGTAGTTCATCACCATTCAGATCTATAAATCCACTTTTACCAATTCGTACTTCAACTCCTAATCGGATGCAACCAACACCTTCACCGACCCCTAAAACCCGTCAAGGATTCTCAGAAGCAGAAGTTCGATATCGTCGTGAAGCTTCGGGTGTTGGATCGGCAGCTCTCCGACTTTTGGCTCTTATATTCAATACAAATGAATTATACAGTTGTTTCTCCGAAGTGGATTTACAAGCATTATTAGAACACGTCTTGATTATCCCCCGTACTCCGAAAATGCCAACTCCTAATCCAAAACGGACTTATTACCTCGCTATCGTCGTTTTGGCTCAAATGCGAATCCCACAATCTTCAGTTCAACCCACCAAAGATAAAGTGGTCAGAGCTGTCGAAGCTGCTCTTGAAGAATCGTTCAGTTTGACAAATGGAGTGGGAGAAAAAGGTATCAGTCTAGCTAAGAAAGAATCTTTCTCAGCTGTAGTAAATCTCATCAGTAATTATCCTTCCATCTTCTATCAACATTATTCTGAATTACTCCCCGTTTGTATTCACGAATTATCATCCACGAACATATTGATCAGAAATAAAGCTGCTTCGGTCATTTCAGCTTTTGCCGCCGCTAAACTCAATCTTCTCAGTGGAGCTCGGACCAAAGTCGTTACACAGCAAGATGATCCTTCCAAAGATTCGTTCTTGAAACTCAGAGCGATGATACAGAAATCGGAATTCTTCGTGGTGGCACAATTGAAAACTGCCAGAAAGGATCCGAGTAGACCGGGGGTGTTATATTCTCATTCGGGGGAAAGAAGGACGGAATGGTCAGCATTGGAACAAATGTTGAAAGATACGGTTAGTAATAATCATCAAGCTGGATGGGCTTGTTCGACTTGGGCAGGTTTGGTGACTTTGATGGGTGGAGCTTATAATTCTTCTGGTTTGGCGAGGGATTTCGATCATATCATTGATGTGGGTCTCTTCTGATATCTTCTTGCATTCATTCGCACTCTGCACTCTTCCTCACTTCTTCCGTTTTTCCTATCTACCCTTTCAACCCTCTCTTGGAAACTGTGATTTTAACCCCTCCAGCCTTCCTCCTTTCGAATTTCATCTTCGATTCTGCTCATTCAGCTGGACTTTGCAACGTCCAATCTCCTACTCCTTCCGTACATTCACGTAGAAATTATCCCCCCCGCTAACACTGTAGCGCTCTCTTCAAGCTTCAACCAACACCGTCCGTCCCATACTAGCTCGATCAGCTTGGAACCATGCCATCCACTCTTATCTCTCTTCCGGCTCATTCACCTCCATCTCGGATACATACGATCTCATTCAATCATACAAACCATTCTCCGCTTCAGGTCAACAAGATCCGTCCCAACGGTTATACACGATAATGTTACCTTTCCGACTCTCTATTCAATTAGCCTCCGTCCCAGCTCAGACGACCTTCATCGAAGTCCCCAATCCTGAGGGAGGAAGCACCGCAAGAGGTCAGTGGCGTCGATCTGAGAAATCCAAGAAACAACAATGGATGATCGTTTGTGGTAAAGCTGCCATCGCGTTGGTGTACGCATTCTCCGGTATCTGTCTGACACATCAAGATCAACCCGCTAAAGAATCTCTCTCCATGTCGGGCATTCCTTCATCGGACGGTGTGATACCAGAGAATGACGCGGAAGAAACTAGATTAGAATTACAAGATAAAGTATGGGAGAAAGTCGTGAAATTAGTCATTGGAAATTTGGCAGGTTTACAAGGTTTGGATGAGCTCAAGTTACAGAGTTGGGGAATTTTGAGAGCTATAACTTCTGTGCCGATAGAGAATACGACTTCTATTGAATTGGAACGGGATACGACAGATGACAACATTTTCCACGGTCCGAAAAGGGACACGATGCAGATGCAAGGTAACATTTCTTCTCAACGGTCGAAATGGGATTTAGACAGGATTTTAACGAACAAATATATCTGTGGGGAGTTTTATTATCCGGAGAAAGATAAAGATATGACGTCTCCTTTAGTCCTGGCGGAATTGGAAAGAGAAGGAGTTAGAGTAGAGGAGATTCCTCCTTGGGGAGCTAAATGGGTAACGAGTAGATTAGAAGAGGTGTTGGGAGTGTTTCAAGATTGTCTAAGTGGGATTAAAGGATTAAACAATTACAACATTGTTCAAATTACCGATATTCAAAAACATGGAACTCCCCTTCACCCTGTCAACTCAAACATTCCCATCAACTCGAACAATCCGAATACTCCCACCATGTCCCATACTCCCAAAACTACCAACCCCGATTACATAATTTTATCAGAGAACATCCCATTTCCTCTAGATCTCTCCATCACATGGAAAAATATCCTCTTATCCCTCAGATCGACCAGAAACGAATCAGAAGCACAATTCAACAAAGGTCTTACAATCCTTCTCCGTCATTTAGTACAAATCTTCAATTATCCACCTGATCAATATCTTCCCATATGGTATCAAGGACAAGAAGGTAGTCTACTCAACCTCAATTCTGTTCGAATTGGATTAATCTCACATTTAGTCCATATGATGATTCAAGTTTTAGGGAAAGAAGTATTTTGTCTACCTTTGATTCTTCCCAACGCCGACCTGAATCCCGTTGCAACCGCTGAACAATCATCATCAACTCAATTAGACTTGGTCATCTCCAAATTAGCTTTCGGACACAATACATCCAATCAAGCGACTTTAGCCGGTAGTTTACTAGGTCAAATATTACGTATCAAACTTACTGGCGAAATAACTTTCATCACCAGGAAAACTCTACGAGAGTTATCACAAACTTTACTTGATATTGCTTGTCTAGCACCGAATCAGGGGAAGTTATTGGGTGATTTGACCAATTGTATCCCGTTCATTTTCCAAGATCAGGAATTACAATTGGATGTATGGAGGATGTTGGTTATGAAATGGGTGGAAGTAGTGGATTTAAATCCTTCTACCACGATTGGGGGAACGAATTATACGGGTGGATTATTGTTTTCTCTTTTGAGTTTACCTTTTAAACCACAGGGAAGTGCGGAATGGTTTCGGGGAGTCGACTCGAATACAAGGAAGACTGCACGCGAAAATGATAATGGACCCATAAACCAAATCCCTCACGATCAGACCAAGGAAGTTGAGATAGGACAAGTCAATGAAAATATCCACGAAAATTCCACCGAAAAGCTAAATGCAAAGGAGAATGACAAACAACAAGAATGTGAAATCTTGAACGACTTACAAATATGGTCAAATTTACTCCGGACTACCATCCTTCGATTCCGTGCGAAAAGAGTAGGAACCAACATGGGCGTATTGGAAAGTCTGGCAGGACATTTGAACGATTATTTGACAAAAGATACTATCATCATGCCAATGACGATAAAATGTTTGACGGAAGCTATCCGATGGGTGGATTCAGGTTTGAGAGAAGAGAATTTGGTGGGACAGATCAATGAGATGGTTGTACCGGAAGAGTTGTTGACGTTGGTGGTTAAGACTTTGAGGTTGGTTTATGCTTCTCAGGTAGGATCAGATTTGGGAGTTCGGGAGAGGAATGTGAGGTCTGAGAATGTAGGTGATGAGGACGAGGTAGCATTAGAAAGCGGCGCTACTTCGGAGCAAAATGCGGATAGACAATCGAGGGATAATTCAGCACCACAAGATGGGGAATCAAATATTCGAAAAGACACACAAGATGAACAAAAGTTGATCACTTCAGCAGCGTCGGAATTACTGTCAGCTGTAGGAGAGATGATCATCGCCGTACCTTCCACAGCTATTTATGAGGTGTTGAGACTTATGAAAGAGTCATTATCGATTTGGTTGGCAGATGATAGTGTGATGGTGGTTGAAGAGGATGCGGTCAAGGTATGTTCTTTCCTCCTTGTCTACAACTATAACACCCACCCCCTCTTCCTGATGCTTTCCTGGCCCCCGATGCCGAGTTTCGGAACTGCACCCTTCCTCCCTCCTCCCCCCGGCCCTCCCGAATTTCTTCTCCACTCATGCATATACCTCAGACCATGCTCCCCTAACTCCTCTTTATACTTGGAGCTCCCCTGTCTTGACACAAGTGTCTTTCCACTATCACAGGTCATAGCCCTCAATCTGATACCTTGCTCGCTTCCCACTTGTTCGTCTCCACCACCACCTCTGGCTTCTACTGAATGCCTCCTCATCATTTCTCTTTCAGCCACAGTGCACCAATCGTTCATTTCACTAACAAACAGCTCGACAACCTATACATCTCCATCCTCTCTTCCCTCTTACCTGCATTCGAATCCGGTCACATATCATTAGATTCCACCATCGTTAACGCTCTCATCGACATTTACGCCCCTCGGCTCTCCCTAGCTCAGTCCGCAGAAGTTCCAAAGACTTTCCAGAAGTTTTGGAACATGACTTTTGGTAAAGTTGAAAATCTAGAGTATTCGCCGGACGTGAAGGAATTCTTGAGAGATTTGAGTTGTGCCATACCGGGTATGATTCAAGTTCAGGGGTTAGACTTGAAGGGGGTCATGTCGGAGGTGAGCTTGGTTTCTTCTGCTTTATTCTCAACTACACTTAACACGTCTACTTGCAAGGCCGCCTCCGCATTTGTTGTCCCTCTCTGCTCGAATGCTCTTTTTTGGCCCCATACTGTCCAGTTCTGTTTACAAGCTGTCGAGAATTGTCCACACACTATCTTTTCAACGAATATGGACCGGTTCTTGAGTATCTGCTACGTACTTGTCACGTACGTGGACGGTTAGGCGGTGCTGACACTCAGGAGGAAAGCCTTTCCAAATACCCTCACTCTCAGTCCCTCCGAACCACGACAATCATCCAAGTGGACAATGTGGAACGACCACTTGTTCCCATCACGACAGAGGATGTTGTTACGCCCAACGAGGTGTTGCCTGAACTTGATCAATCATACGATGCCGATGTTTCTCAAACCCCATCGAACTCCCAACCCGTCAAGTCTGCTCCAGTCCAAGTGAACGAACCCTCATCCCATCATCATGTTCTAGATCCCGAGGCTGCTCTCTCATCCGAAGTTCACGTGTCAGAAGCAGACATAACGACTTCGAACGTGCCTACCCCACAATCAGATCCTGGAATATCAGGAGAGCATGAAATACCCCCAGCTCAACCAGATGTTTCTGTCATTGACCACTCTCAAACCCACCCACTGATCCATCCATCTGTCACCTCATCCTCAGACACACCCGACCTTGTGGAAGAAGCAACAAAGACAAATAAAGCCGAAAGCCATACGGACGAAACGGTCATTTCAGAAACTACCAACTCTCAACTCAACCACATCCCAACTTCTTCTGAGGGAGACGTCTTCGGTCCTACCAAAATTCCCAAAATTCGTGATAGACGCGACAAGAGAAGATCAAAACGATCTCATATTCCATCTTCTCATCGGGGACTCAGTCGACATGAATCTCTTCCTTCGTTCAGTGGGACATCTCAAGAAGCAGACTCGGACGATGAAATAGTTTCCATGATCGATCCGGATGTATCTCCAGTCAAGAAACAGAAGCCCAATCTTTCAATTTCCATCTCGGCACCGTTCCTGCCTACGTCGGACCAGGACCAAAATACCAAAGAAGGTCAAGAAAACCATGTGCAGCAGGAACAATATGGGAAGACTGGGGAGAATGTCTCGATCTTGGATCAAAGACAATCGTTTATATCCTCCGCTACTCGATGGCTCGGTCGTATACCTTCCCTAGGTGGATTATTCAGTCCGGCTTTGGAACAAGGACGTGATCCCATTTCTCGTTCTTCATATGACACTCCATCGCAAGATGTTGTTCAGTCCTCACATGGAAACGATGATGAAGAAAGTATCCCTTCTTCTCAAAATTCCGTATCGAGAAAAAGAAAACGTATACCTTTTGTTGAACTTCCTACTAGTAAACGTCAACGTAAAGATCGATCTGCATTATCGCGATCATCTTCTTCTACCAGTATTGGATCTTGTTCCCGTAGTAAGGTCTCTGGATCTGGGTCACGAAGCGGAACTTATTCTCCTCCCACCACTCAAAAATCTGGTTCTTTTACTACCAGTTCAAGGTCAAATTCATCCATCAAGCTCAAATCACGTTCTTCCTCTTCCATCCCTACCAAATCGCGTTCTTCCTCTTCCATAGACATCGACTCCCATTCTTCCACGAGCACCAAATCAGTGTCAAGAACAGATTCATCTTCGTTCTCCTCCAGAGGTTCAAGAGCCGGTTCGGTCAAAGATGAGCCTATCGTTGTTGATTCCGACGAGGAAGAAGATGAACTTTTACTTTCTCCTGAAAGTGCAGCTCGATTCCGTGAAGAAGCAGCGTTGGAGTTGGAATCAGAAAAGATCAATGGGGATAATGATCAACCTCCTTCTTCTCCTTCTCCACCACCAAGAGCTTTACCTTCTCGAGGACGAAACGTTTCCAGCAGACGATCTCTTTCTAACACCCAACCTCGTCTAGGACGTAATCGATCGTCACAGAGCATCAACGTCTCTCAGACATTTTTGGATCAAGAAGATTATCATTCCTCTTCCAAGTCGGACAATCATACTTCAGTCACGTCTTCCAAGAACCAAGATATGGGCAAAAGTACTTCCTCTACATCATCCAAACTTAAAGAAAGTGACAAAGATGTTTCTCCCTCATTATCCAAACATGAAGAAAAAGGAGAAACTCAATCAAGTGGTCGATTCGACGACGCACCTGAAACTATCCATCTCTCACCTCTTGCTCAACGTTTGGTTCAAGCTCGGACTGCTCTACCTGCAGATCATCCATATCTCACATCACCCATCAGAAGAACGGGAGAACAAACGAGAGTTTTGAGAATGGTAGAAGAAGCAGCTCAAGCCAAAGATGTTGTAGAAGGATTAGATTGGGATGGATTATTAGTCTTGATGGAAAATGTCGAATTGTTGAGAAGAGCAGCTACTAAGAATCTGAGGGAAAAGGTTAAAGAAACTGAGAGGTTGAAGAAAGGAAAGTAAGTGTGAATGATGCTTTATGCTATTTGTGAGAGTATGATATTTGTTGTAGAATCAGTTGGTAGAAATGAGGTGATGAGTACATATGCATAATACTGTCATTGCATATCGTACATGTATCACATTCATTGCGCATCTTCACTACACGTGTACACATCCTACAGACTTCTCTGTTTGACGATGTTCGGATTTCAAGGTGAGTACTGTAAGTACTTTTTTCACGATCAATCATTCACCAGATGTAGGTTTTCAAAAATCACAACCACAACTTCATCTTATTAGAAGACGGACATTTCGTGTTTACCCGTATGATCGCAGGCCATCGCCATGACCATGCCACGCACCATTCGTTTCACTATGTACCTCAAGTCAAGAGATATCAAAGTCATGTTCTGCTGAAGGTGATTTCCGAATAAGATTTCTATCGAGTGTACGTGTGGTAGGGTATTTACATATCTGGTGTATTCGTGCAAAGATTGCTTCGGACAGACGAAAAGATTGACTCTAGACAGATGATAATCAATTGCAAAGATCTCTGATATATTTTTGATAGAAATAAAATCCACATTGATGAAATCGGAGGGATTATTTCAACCAATGAAATAGATATCACATCCTACTCTCACTTCAACTCGATCGTCCCTGTCCCTACCACTTTACCTTTTCCCTCTTTCTTCTTCTTAGCAGCTAATAAACTCCTTATCAACTCTGCGTTCTTTTCCAATATACCTTTATAAACGCTTTTCTGTAATTGCATCATGGAGATAGGAACTATGATCTCGACTTTTGGTGGGAGTTTCAATACGTCGGCTTTTATACGACGAAGGATATAAGGTCTTATCATTTCGTGTAATTCTTGAACGAGGGATTCGTTAAGGTTCACAAACCTAGCTTCTAGTTCTTCTAATGCTCTGAAAATCAGTATCATTCTTACAATCAAAACGAGTATAACGGGTTCAAATACGACAGTGACTGATTCAACTCAGACGAGTTATTGATGATGACAGTAAGACGATGGAAGAGAAATGTACAAGTACAGATGGTTAGAAGAAAAGAAAACGACTCACTTGAATTCTAATGGGTCTAAAAAGTTTAACAAATTGAACAACTCTCGAAGATTGTTATTCAATGGAGTACCGGTTAACAAAACTCTATGAACGCTATTGAGAGTTTTCAATCTGTTGAAAATCAGGTTGGTGTCGGATTTCACTACCATTCAGCTTTTACTCATGTCTCTCATCTCGTTGCGGGTGTCAGCTCTCGAATGGAATGGAGAACAAGGATAAAGAATCATCCAGGGAAAAGGATGATGATATAACATTGTCACTCACACCTTTGACCTTCATCAACAACCAACATTTCCCATCGTGGTATACCGCTAAAGACCCGGAAACCAGCAGTAGTGATTTGGTCATAAGTCGTCAAAACGACGTGTCTAGACATCAGTACAAACTCCTTGTAAAGTCGTCGCGAAGGAGACTTACGCTTTCAAACCGGCCGCTTTGCCTTGTTGACCTTTATGATAGAGTTCATATTGTGCGATGACCTTGCGAGCTATGTGTCAGCGATGGGTCTTCTATGGGTCCGATTGGTCTACCTTGAGTGAAAATGTGGAGAGGAGAGTTTTTTGGCTGAAGTAAGGCTGAATAAGAAGAGAGCCAACTCACAAGCCGCTTCGCCGTAGTAAGGTACCACCCTCATATGCGGAACCCACTTTTCGAACTCTCTCACCCAGTTGGTGATGGTACTGATGGATCAGCCTTCTCTTAATAAGTCATCATCTTTCAATTCTCCCCACTGCTTGGCAGAGACCTTATTCTCTGCCCTTGGCTTGAAAAGAGACTTCCTCTACATGCAGTCTCTTCGAGTTCATGTCATAGAATCATTTTCATAATGAATGACCATGGGTCTTGTCCTGTGAATGGGAGCCACAGGTATAACACCCGCAACGAGGGCAACATGAGCAATGGAGAGAAGGAGGGAAACAAGAGACTCACGAATTAGGTACCACCACCAAACACGGATACACTTTATGTTCTGCTGTCCCCAGATAACCGAGTAATGAGGCAATCTGAATTCTACAACCATCAGCTCATGTCAGGCGAAAACCATTGGAGCTCACGTTTTTCCCAATCCCATATCATCGGCAAGGATACACGACTCGCGTTTGAAATGTTTGTAAAGCAACCATTGGAAACCTTCCATTTGAAAAGGCATCAAAGTCTGTCATCAGTGTCATGTTCAACGAGATGGGTGGGTATGTGTCCTCTTCTCATTGATTGAGGAATGGACAACGAGAAGGGTGTACAATAGAAAAGTTCAGGGATATCCAAGACACTACTGAACAGCCTGGTATATCCAGGAGGCAAGGCGGAAGCTCATTGATATGTGATATGACCAACGAGAGTGAATGAAGTAGTATGATAATAACGATGACTCACCCCTCCTACCACACAATCAGGTTGTCGATCCGGAGGTTCCGAATATCTAGCAGCTTTGACCTCTCTAGCTTTACATTCCGCAGTGGAGAGAATGGGAACTTCAACTAATCTCGCAGCGAGGAAATTTTTAAGTGCACGTTTAAAAGGGACGTAAGCGAGTGAATCAACTGGTGGTGGTGTGTCCCAGCATGCTATTGGTCACCCTGGGTTCACCATGACTCCTGCAACGGAAAATTAGACCATAGGTGTCACCTTGTCTTACCTCTCTCTACTGACATTACTGCCCAAAGAAAATGCCCTCTCCCCCGTTCGGATCAGGAGATGTGACATAAGGATCGAGAAGGAGACACAAACTCACATTGATCATACTGCAAATCATCCCATTTGACCTGGTCATCAGCGATTCAGACCTCATACGACAATGGTACCTGTAAGATACCGCAACGAGCTATATCAGGTCATATTTCTGTATCTCACAAACATTCATCACTGCGGACCAGAAGTCACATGAACGGAACGGATGATAGAACCCATCACTGTGAACTGTGAGATACAAGAAGAGATTGCGCGATGGTACCATTCACTTGTAAACTGGGAAATACAGGGAGAGAAATCGTAATAACACCCATCAACCTAGACTTGGGAATCCACCATGAGGATGTGCAACAAGGAAAAACTCACAAAAGCCCAAGTCACCCAAGGCGCAACATCTTCCACATCCCCCGGTCCTAATTTCCTACCCGCTTTCACCTCCCATTCTTCTATAGGGATCATTTCTTCCGGAGGAGGTTGAATCCCGTCAATTCTCGGAGATCTCAATCCGGGACTAGGAAGAGCGGAAGCTGAACGAGGTTCGGGTGTTTCAGAAGCTGATTCAGAAACGACTCTAGATCTACGACCTTTCTTGATTGACAGACGGTGTTTTGGTGGGAAGAGCATAACGTCAAGAACTCTGTCGACGGTCTGAGAGATTAGTGGCATGTTAAGTATAGTCCCAGACGTCCAGAAGGGACGAGAATAAATTGTTCGTCACATATCAACAAGTTTGTCCTAGGCACTTTTGGGAGGATGACAATGACAAAGGAACATGTCGGAGATATGAAAATATGGAAGGGTAGAAAGAAACGATGGGGTACTCATACAGTCTGCCAAGGAGAGTAGTGTGGAGATGACGAATGTGGGATATGTATGTTATGACTGTATGTTGAGAGGAAAACAAGACTCACCTTCCACTCATTCGGTATACTTTCAAACCCATTGACATCCGGAGGAGGTCCATGTCCGACCCATTCATTCCCAGGTTGATGATGTGAATGAACTTGTGACCCATGTACTTTATCATCTTCATCCAAAACCCTCGCGATGGTAGGTTGTTCCATTTCATCTCCTTTAGCAGCCAAAGTTTCGTCTGTAATAAGATCTAAAGATGGACCTTTTTCTAGGAAATGACGTAATTTCTGAGGAGCAGCAGTGAGTAACCAAGTGTGTGGGACCCATGTTGCCTGGTATGTAAGCTCTGTACTTATTTCTGACTTTTTCTACTCTTCAATGAGATAAGTACCACGAGTATCTCTTTTCAGTCACCTGATCATTTGACGGGTTGTTAATATGACCCGTTGAAAGGCTTGTAAAGGGGAAATTCTACCAATCCATCTGCTATCTCCTACACCAATACCTATGTTGAGAAACACCCTTCTTTCTCGTCACCATGAACAAAAACGGACGATCCATGCGCTTTTTCTTTGTGTACAATGCGAACGAAAACGTTGTATGCTGCGAGTGAAAACGGAGAGAAACAAAGCAGAGTGAAGAAGTAGCAAGATATGACTCCAACTCACATGCCTGAAACCCCTCCCTGTCCATTTGACCAGGTATTCCCTAGGTAACAAATCTTTATACCTCGGTAATTCCCCTGGATCTCTGGGATCTTCCTTCGCATCAGCAGGTAAAGGACGCCAAGCGATGATCTGGTTGTTAGCGAGGGTGCAATTTCATTCGAATAGGTACAGACCCCAGCCAAGCCTCCCAAGGAAGGGAAGAGAGGTACGGAGGCTTAGTGGTAATAACGAAAAACATCTCAACGCACAATATCAACAGCCCAAATCCATTCTCTACATTGATGACACCACCATTGATCTTTGACCCTTTTATTAGATGAATGTTGATAATGAAAAGCCTTTTCAGCTAAAGGATGTTTTTCTCCTTCGACAAAAGGATTCCTAACTATTTCATCAGTCCTCCCAGCTTCTTCTCCTCTTTTTAATTGATAAAAGGTCACTCACGATGAGAATAATGAGCTGTTTGTTTACATCTTAAACATCTGAACAATATAGATGACAATGTTTCCTTGTCCTTCTCCTTATCAGGAATATCTATCTCCATTGGTTGTGGTGATTTCACTTTCACTTCATTGGTAACATCTCCAGTCTCGTTGTCTACTTCCATTTCCCCGTTTACTTGATCTGGTTTTGGGGTCGTAGGAGATTTGTGTGTTTCAGTTGGAGATTTCACATTTTCAGATGAAGCTTTATCACCTTCAGAAACGGATTTCGCGCTGCCAGAAAGGACGGGTTCATCTTCAACTTTGTGACAAACGAAACATTCTTGCGTGATTTTACACCTTGCACATGTAAAAGAAGCTGATTCGTCTATTGCAACTGTACGACGCTTGGATTCTGGACCTTCTTCTCCTCTTAGGTCGTCCAGGACTTCCTTCTTTTGATTTGGTCCTAGACAGCCCTAAGAAATTAACATTTTTTCCGAATGAAAAAGTACCGAACGAACACCTCTGATGACGATGATGCAATTTTGAGAAGGACAACATGACAAGAGCGAGAATTATTTCGACGGTCGCGGCTGGTAAATGAAGTGGGGATGGATCAACGATTCAGACCATGTGTCACGATGGAGGTAACGGGTGAGAAAGAGGTACAAGTTTGTGTAGAGGAGAAGGACTGAGAGCAACGAGGGATAAACTTACCCAATGAGAAGCCACCACACAAGTTTGACACTACTTCATCAGCTCTTCTCAAACTCCTTCAGACTACAAGCATCAAACACTGGAGCTTTATGTACGCTCGCACAACGAATAAAACAAATTTCCCGACAGAGAGATTGACATCGGATACCGAGGGGATTCAATTTTTTTTCGAAGTCCTTTTGGGGAATTGTACTCACCTCCAACCATCCCTCTAGGGAATTAGCCAGCTCCTCGTCGCTCATCTCATCTTCTTGTCTCTTCTTTTCCTCCCTGGTTTCTTCTTCCTAGCCTGGGCGTTCTCGAGAAGTTCATCCGCTGGA
>NW_006711234.1:44643-53646 GCF_000271645.1 Tremella mesenterica DSM 1558
CCTTCCAGCTTTCTCCCCTTCTTCTTTCTCCTCTAATTCATCTTCCTCTTCATCCAACTCATCATAATTCTCATCATTATCAGATTCCAATTCTTCTTCACCTTCACCTTCTTCTTCATCTGGTACTACTTCCTCTTCGTCATCATCATCATCCAAATCAACGTCAAAATCTTCGAGGGCGAGTTCAGATTCAGAATCGTCTCTTGTCAAAGCGGATAGACTAGAACGGGTAGAATGAGCTACCATCTTGCGTGAAGGTCGATAGAATGTAGAAGCGGGGATAGTTTCAGTGAAAGTGTATGGTCTACGTTTCTGTTATTTAGCACTGTGATGTTTATTGTCACTTAAATTAGCCTCTTGGGCTCTGAGAGAGAGAGAGAGGAAAGCAGTCAGATGAGCGATATGTGGAGGGTACGACTGAGGAGAAGCCAACTAGATAGGTCAAAGTGGGAAGGATAGAGGAAACGCGAGGAGCCTCTTGGGCTCTGAGAGAGAGAGAGAGAGGAAAGCAGTCAGATGGATGATATGTGGAGGGTCGACTGAGGAGAAGCCAACTAGATAGGTCAAAGTGGGAAGGAGGGAGGAGACGCGAGGCAACTCTGGGTATTCTGAGTTTTTGGAGGGGAGCGGAGGTGAGAGAGGTGTACCAAAGAGGATATTTATTGGTGGCAGAATACGAAATATACGGGTTAATAAAGAGAAGGAGGAAAAACGAACGAATCTTTCAGAACCACGAATGATCCAACGTGAGTTGTAGAGGAACCGATGCTGATAAAGTAGAAGACCTGGTTCGGAGAGAGAGAAAGAGAGAGAGAGAAGAAAGAATGAGAACGAAGAAGAAAGAAAGAAGAGATTCAATAGATGAGATGACTCCAACCACAACTTCCTTTGTATAGTTTCCCACAAAGGATCAAGAGAATTGGTATGTTACAACTCACTTTGGATGATTTATCCCCTACTGTTCCTATTTGTCTACCTCTTCCTTTTTTCGGTCCCTCACGTCTTTCTCTCAAACTGATTTTCTTCCCTTTCCTTTCCTCTTCCTCCTCTTCCTCACTTTTATCCCTACGATTCTTGTATCTCCTTTCCTCTATGATACTTTTCAAACTTTTCCGTCCTTCTCGTCTTTCTCTCAATGTTTGTAATCCTTTTTTAACATCTTTACTCTTCTGCTTCTTATAAGACATCCTTTTACTTCTTCTTACCATCATGTCATCACTATCTTCACTGAACAAAACACTACCTCTATCGGATGACGAACTGGAACTGTGATCGACTAGAAAAGGTTCATCATCACGATCGGGTGAAGACCAAGTTTTAAAAGTTGGTCCTGTTCTTCTTGCTCTCTTCTTCCTCTTTTTATCATTCAAATGACTCTCTTCACTCCTTAAATCTTCACTGTCAAAATGATCATCTTGATCATGTCCACTCGAACGTCTTCGAGAACTTTTCGAGGGTTTTTCAAGACCTCTAGGGATTGAATAAGATTTCATCCTTCTTAAAGACATATAAGGTATTTCAACCACCGGTTTGATAGCTTTAACTTTAGATCTTCTCTTTTCTATGTCTTCCGAACTCGATGTAGACTTGGTGGATCGTCTTCGAGCGGCTTTAGGCGGGTCGTCAGAGTTGTATTCAGATTGAGAATCGATATGACCGTGAAGGTTTAGAGAATCTGAAGAAACGCGACGGTGACGACGTTCACGATTACGAGCTGTACATTCAATATTTATCATGTGTATGAACAAAGTGTGAATGAGGTAGAGAGAACAACTGACGTTTGTTCATGGGAACGGATTGTTCATCACTATCATCTATCACGATAGGATTGGGAGTGTTCTCGTGAGCCTCTGTTCGGTTAGTCGGATCTTGGCCCTCACTTCAACTGGAATACGAACGGACAAAGTGAGATGGGTTGAGAGAATATCACAAAAGAATAGAAGTAGACTCACTCTTCCTGCCTTTTATAACAGATGAATTGGCAACATTGTCATTCTCATCAGCCTCATCTTCCCCATCACCTTGACCACGGTCGTCAGGACTTTTAGATTTCACTCGAAGTTGATCCTCCATGAACAGCTCTTCTTCTTCCGTGTCCATTTCGAACTCCATGTTGAGATCCTTTCAACTGGTTACTGTTCGGTTGTGGTTCAGTCAAGTAGAGTCACGATGGAGTATGGTACAGTAGTAATCTTGTCAGCGGATCAGGGGTGATGCAGCTGCTGCTAGATGGCGGTTGGGGGTGGTGGTGAAAGTCACGTGACTCTTCCCCTCTCTCCTACATACCCAAAGTGGTAGTTTGATGGCTGCCAGGGGAATTTGTAACATAGCCGTCCTTTTCCCTCTTTAACCTATTGTGAGGGGGGTATGTATCATGCGAGTGTGTTCTGATTCTCATATCCTCGCAGAGGATTAAACGGAGAGATAAAGGGTATAAAAGACTTGATCGTTCGGAAAAATTCCCATTCTTCTCATAATTCAACATGTTGAGGGCGTCTTCTATCTTGGTGAGTTGAGATCAAGAGAGTGATGACTGATGGTAGAATGTATTCAGAACGACCACTCTCCTCAAACAAGTACCTCGTGCGAGAGGCTACGCAAGGGGTACGATCATTGGAAGAGTATGTGCTATGCCGAAAGAAGCAGAGACGGATAGTGGGAAAAAGTATTGGATGTGAGTGATTACTTTCCTTTGACAGTGTCAACTCTAGCACTCTGGTAGCATGGTAGCATGAAGTACCCCCCAAGCACTCTTGTACTGAGGGTGGCAGTGGAACAGACCTGATATTCAGATACCACCTGGCTTCACCCACTCGTCCTCTGAAGAATTCCGATGGTGGTGAGTTTTGTCTCTATACTTGAGGTGTAAAAGCTAATGGAAGATGTGATAAACGATGAATACGGTTGTGAGTTCACCGATCCACCATTGGCAAGTAAGATGTACTTACTGATTCAAAGTCCCTGTGGTACCTCTGAATTGGTGAGTCTTCCTTGATTCTTCGCCCCTACGTTCAACCTACACAAAAATATCTTTCCCGATACACCTCGGACCATCTCTTACACATTAATCACCATATGATTGATCGCTCGTTGACCAACCTCTTCATGCTATCATCTCCTTCGTTACCTCGGTCAACCACCTTTACTTCTCTGTTCAGTAAGACCTATGCAGGACTAGTGAACTGGATGACCATTCACCGGATAAAATCAGAGGGCAGGATTGACATCACAGGTTCTACGTCTTCAACTTTCAAAAAGATGCTAAAGAGAAACTTGCGGATGTGAAAACTGGTGATATGGTCTTGGTTGATGGTGGGATTGTTCTTCCTCTTACATTCCGTTCCACATATTCTCCACTGATTTCGCTCTGGCCGTTCTGTGTGTTCAATGATTCACATACATCTCTTCACATGACAATGATTGCTGAGACTGACGTGTAGTAACTCTTGACGTGAACTGGAACGAACCGTTTGGTGATAATAAAGAATTCGCTACTAGTCAGATATATCTACAGTATGTTTCAATCCCCCCTCTCCCTATCTTCTTTCTCTACCCTACCTCCCCTCTCTCTCCATTCCTCCTTTACACCTTCCGTCTTTCTCCCCACTCCCACACTCTTATGCCCATTTAGCGTATATCATCCCATCGATCCAACTGCTCTCCTCCTCACACCTGCATGGTACCTCCAGCCATATCAACTGACAACCAGCGAACTGAGTCATCGTGTCTTGGCTCAAACCCGAAAACCAGACCCCCCCACTTATCCCGAACCCCCTGCTCCTGATTCCAGTACAGGCCCAGCGGACGGTGCCACCTCGGAGAGCGGGCCGAAAACATCTATTAGAATTGGTTTCTCTGAGAACAAGTCAACGGGTGATAAGACTAAAACTAAAGCTGGTCGATTCGGAGCAGGGAAATAATCTTTTTTCTGTGTACCTATCATAAAACCTCTTCAAACATACTCAATTCACAATATATATGAATATGTTTCCTCTGCTTATCATCACTTTGACCAAACTACAGAGTACTATTCGCTGCATGCGCTGCAGCATGCACCAAGTTACGCTACTCTTTTCGCAAGTTACTGAGCTGCATGCTGTCATGCCGCATGCCGCCTTGGGGGAGGGGTGGTGGTGGTGGTACATGGGGCCCCGAATTGTCCTTTCTCCTTTCTCCCCTCTTAACACACTTAGTTACTCGTACTTTTCCTTTCTTCCAACAATACATGATCAAGTGTCAATCTTGTACTCCGACTCCGACTGGGCTTGATAAATAGTATGAACCACTATCAACACTTTGAATCTGGACGACAATTCAACAATTCAACAATTCAATAATCCAATAATTCAATAATTCAATTAAAACAAAACAGTGATAAAAATTATGTTAGACAACTTTGATCCTGAAAAAGAACTTTACAATTCACTCCTTCTCAATTCGTTCGGTTTAAAATCATTTCATCTTATTCCACAATCTTCTAAATTATCTCAATCTAATATTTCTCATGATAAACTTCTACTGTCCAAAAACGCAAGTACGACGCCTTTGATGTATGAAGTAAATGGGAAGAATTCTGAGGGAATAACGACTAAAGTATATGAGAAATGGGAATATAATTTGGGAATGGCAAGAGCGAAAGTTGTTTTACTTGATTTAGTCAATATATACCATGATCATCGAGATCAAATTGTTCTCACTGGGGTCGTGGACGAATCTGGAGAAAAGGAGAAAACGACTCTCACTGGGATCGTTGACGAATCTGGAGAGAAGGAGAGAACGGCTCTCAGTGGGATTATGGACGAATCTAGAGAGAAAGAGAAAGAGAAAGATGACTTGTCATCCATTAAAGTCGAAGTATCTGTAGAAAAAAAGAATGACGTCTTAATTCACTCTGATATCGTTGAAGAATCCGTACACAAAGAGAAGAAAGAATCCAACCGGAATATCAAAATTGAAAATGAGTCAAGGGAGGTGAAGGAAGATGAAGTTCTGCACAAGAAAAGAGAAGTGTCAAATGAATCAGAACGAGGAGAGTGCATAGGAGTTGGAGTACAAAAAGGAGGTAAAACAATAATCATTCATCTTGATTCTAAAGGATATTCAGTAAGTCTTTTTTTTTTTCCATATCCAATAATCAATTCCCCATCTTCCATTTCCCCAGAGGTTCAATTTCGTTCCAGTCAATACACTGATAATATGAATCGATAGGAGCAGGAGTAAAGGATTGAGTAGAATCGATAAGAGGTTCGAAAGCTCGGATTGAAAATTCATATATCGAATCGGTGATGAGGAGGAACAGATCAGAAGAGTAGAGCTAATGATAAAACTCAGGTGGAATCGGTTATATATCAAAATATGATGAAATACGAATCACTCGAAAGTCTTTTAATCTCAATATCACCGTTTTATGTGGAATGTATGAATAAACAACTTGATCAAAAATTAGAATTATTGTTACTCGAAACTCGATTCAGACCTTCAAACTTTTCCGACCCTTCTCACCCTTCCAACGATTCCCACTCTCCTCGGCCTCCCCATCAATTCGGCGCTTTTCACCCTTCTGAAAGTCTGGACGGACCAATAAACCACGAATGACGAACCAATGAACCACGAATGAGAAATGACGAATGGCAAACCGTTAAACCACGAATGAGGAATGAGGAATGAGGAATGACCGACGATCTGTCAAGTGGACGGTTTATCAATCCTCTTACGCTCGACGATCGACGAATCAACACCAGACGATAATCATGACCGATAACGATGTAACGTGTGGGAGGAGACAGTGAGATAAAATTTAGAACAACCACCATTTCTGTCGTCGTTCATCAATCTTAGATGTGATCTTATTGGATGGATGGAGGACACTCATGATCACACCAAACTCTAGAGTTAGTTAGAAGTCAGATGTAGTCCAACATTTCCGAAATACTGCATATTGCATGCTACGGTTCAACTTGATAACGTCCATGTTATACAAAATATCAATGCATCGGCCTATGCTCCCACCTATTCGTCTACTTGACACTGATATCAAGTCGATACCATTATGAGAAACCCCCGCTGCTCAAACCGCCGCTATACTCCTCTGAGCATCTCCACCGAGGTTATCAGGTATGGCGTATCTCGTATCTACGTCAGAAAGTAATTTACCGCCGTATAACACTTGACCGTGTTTGGCGTGGAATTGAGCTAGACGAGCTTCTACTTCCGGTCCTGGGAGTTAGCATATCTGAGTGGTGATTAGGATTGAGGCATGTGGAGCTCGGGTAGTGTTCGGTGCTTGGGGGACCAGACGATACTGGTGCATCGAAATGCCAGAGTACAAGAGGAGAGGGTAAGAGATTTATGGCGATGAGGGTGAGAATGAATGCAGGAGACGAGTGATTGGGACTAACGGAAATGTCTCATGAGACCTTGGATAGGCCAAGCGGCCGCATCGCCCAATGCGCAGATTGTGTGACCTTCGACTTGTTTACTGTTTTGTCAGTACGGTGTCGGGTAACGAAAATGGCAGACGAGGCAGGTAAGTTGAAAGATGATCAAGACATTGACGAAGATGAAGGCGCAGTATGACGAGGATAAAATTGAGCAGATCAAAGCATAATCACATGAATGAATGAATGAATGAGTCAACCGCAACGAAGAACGAAACGGAGTACGAAACGGTGGAAGGACATGAAGACGACATGAGTAAAAGGTAGGAATGAGCAAAAAGGAGAAGAGGAATCGATACAAGAGGAATAACAACGTGAGAGGTGACGGAAATTAGGAACATGAAAGACTAGAGAAGCGAAACAACCCACGTGAGTTCCAACAACATATCAATCTCCCTTTCCTGCGCTCTACCTTCAACCATCCTATCCATCATATTCATCATCCAAGTCGTACCTTCTCTACAAGGCGTACATTGTCCACAAGATTCATGTTTGTAAAACTTTGAAAATCTAGCGATGGCAGCTATCATATCCGTTGACTTATCCATCACGATGACAGCACCTGTTCCTAAAGAAGTTTGATTATCTTTGAGAGAATCGTAATCCATCCTGATATGTATTAGCCTTTTAATCTGTCTACGTGTCTGTTGAGAAGGAAAATGAGATATGAATATCACTCACAAGACCTTTTCACAAACATCTTTTGGAATGACAGGTACAGAACAACCACCAGGTATGATACCCTTCAAATTATCCCAACCACCTCTAATACCACCACAATGTTTTTCCAATAATTCCTGTAATGGTATACTCATTTCCTCCTCTATTACACAAGGATTATTCACATGACCTGAAACGCAAAAAACTTTGGTTCCTTGATTACGTTCTCTTCCAAATCCAGCAAACCATTGACCTCCACGTCTGATGATCGTAGGTGCCACAGCGACTGTTTCGACGTTTGCCACTGTACTTGGACAACCGAATAATCCAACGTCGGCTGGGAAAGGAGGTTTGAGTCTAGGTTTACCTTGTTTCCCTTCTAATGATTCTATTAAAGCTGTTTCTTCTCCACAAATGTAGGCACCAGCACCACGATGAAGATAAACGTCAAAATCGTATCCTGATCCGCAGGCGTTTTTCCCTATCAAGCCAGCTTTGTAGGCTTCATCGATGGCTTGTTGGACGTGTGATGCTTCTTGGTAGAATTCACCTCGGATGTAGATGTACGCTGGGGTTAGGGATAATCCTCATGAAGCATGATATATCATGCAGATTGGTGACCAGACAAGGGAGGTCATACAAGAGCGGGAGAGGACGAGGGATGACATCCGTGGAACGAAAAGACGAATAGGTTACGGGAAGCGTTTAGAGGTGTGCGGTGACTCACCAGCTGTAGCATTCATAGCTCTACCCGCTACCAAACACCCTTCCACCAGTTTATGAGGATCACCACGCATGATCTCTCTATCTTTACATGTCCCCGGTTCACCCTCATCTGCATTGACAACAAGATATCTCGGTCTCGGATCTTTTTCCCATCCAGGTTTGTTCACTGATGTCAGTTATAATTTCCTTCTCCTCCACTTGGCCTTCTGCCTTTCACTTCACTATTCTCGTCCTTCCGACCTACCTCCCTTGCCAGTGTTACCTCTCTTCAGGTCTAAGACGGAGGAGACGAATAGGAAGTCCATCATGGTGATGGACACATAGGGAACGATGGATAATGTGGTAGACACCAGAAGTGAAATCGAGGAGTGGGTTGAAAGAGAGAACTAAATAAACCCACTAAAACTCCACTTTAAACCACTGGGAAAACCAGCACCACCTCTACCTCTCAAACCGGAATCTTTAATCTGTTGAATCAACCAAGAATCACCTTTTAACAAGATCTCTTTAGTCTTATGCCAATCTCCTCTAGATCTAGCACCTTTTATCCCATGATCATGTCTGCAATAAAGATTTGTGAAGATCCGATCTTGATCTTTAAGACCACCATAATGTCTGACGGGTGGATCAGCAACGGTCGCTAATGAACGTATGAGGTTTGTTCTTTGTGAGATTGCATTGAGAGGTGATGGGTTGGAAGTGGAAGGATGAGATCGGAGAAGGTTGGATTTGGGAAGAGATCGAGGTCGGAAGGTTGATGTGGATTGTCGAAGTAATGAAGTTGATGATAGCATTTTTGTTCCCTCTTCTCAGATTCTCAACTTTACAGATCTGGATCGCGCAGTGGAGTTCTCCCTGAGGTCTGAGCTGTCAAATGGAGAGTTTTGGAGATGGTGTTGGTTGGTAGGTAGGTAGGTAGGTAGGTGGGGAGAGTGAAGTGACTTAGGGGGGAACCAATCGGGATAAGGCGGATACATTACTCTTTCGGGGTTATGAAAAGTGGCACTTTGAGTATACGTTCCGATCCCGTGCGTACATACCTGTCCATGTGGCATGTGGCTATGTGGCAGATGGCAGGTGGCATCTTATGCGGTGGGTGTGTAGAGTCCTCTCTTTACATCAACCCCATTCATATGAGGGTTAAGCGTCCTTTAGAGCGAAAGCACGGCAGATTTGAATC
>NW_006711234.1:53746-63418 GCF_000271645.1 Tremella mesenterica DSM 1558
CAACAGAGCTAAAGGATCCCCTCGTAGTCGGCGAGAGCCGATCAAATGTCTATGTAGTTGGAAGGAGGTCGTGTGACCATGTCCACAACCCCTTTGTCTCTTCCCTTCTTGACATCCTATCTACTTGTTCTATACTGAAACATCTTTGCACATAGGCGACCTCCAGTAGAAGCACTACAACAGACTCAGTCCAGTCGAGAGAAGGGAGAGAGACAGAGAGAGAGAGAGAGAGAAAGAAAACACCACGTTCGTTATCTCTTTCCTTTCATCTTACATCTTCTAATTCTAGACTTGTCTAAAGACCAGTGTCTTCCATCTCTATCTCCGATTTCTCTCTCTCTCTCTCTTTCCCCTATCATCTATCTCTCTTCCGCCTCATTCCTCTCTGGTCTATTTTTATATTCTATTTGTATATCACTCAAGTGACTCTGTCAACGAACAGACTACCAAGCTCATAGTTCTACACTGACTTTTAACAGAATCAAACAAATACACTTTGATCCGCTTCGTTTCTCCACTGTACCACTTCCGCCCCATACATTCATTCGTACTCCTCACTATTCCTCGGCCATTGGAACCCTTCAAAGTTTGTATGACATTGATCCGTCCATATAAACTTTAGAACAATCTAAAACCACGACCTTTGATCCGTCAATCTCAACTTGTGACTTCTCTCAGCCCTTTGATCCGACATCTACTTTTACATTTGAGAAGCTTCATACTCACCTTTGATCCGCCCATCTCCACATATCTTTCCTCATTCGCCGATCTTTCGTTCTTTCCCCAATATCCAACATCCTAAACCTAACATTTGACATCCCCTATCTAACATTCCTCATATCCTCTTTCGACTTCCAACATTTTACCCCTACCATCTCAAATTGATCATACGACTTGAACAGTTCACATTTACCAAATACACACAACTCCGACTTTATAAATCCTACCAAATCAACTCCGACTCTCATAGAAGAATAAAGAACCCTACTATACAGCCCGGATCACCGAAGGGGTTTTAGATCAACATTGCTTCTTAAAGTCTAGAGGGGTAAGATCTGAGTAAACGAAGATCTGTTTCTTCTCATTTATACATTCTTAGTACTTTACATTCCGTCATTCTCATCTACCCATCTACCCGTCTACCCACCAACCCACATCACCTCCACTTCAGACCCTCAAACCATTGTTTGTCAGTACCCCAGATTTGGTCCAGAACTCGTACACTTCACTTGACCCACGATAAGGAAGCCAGTCGACTCCGCACAAGACCATATAAATACCACACATTGACCTACAACCCCTTCTCTCTGTCCTCCCATCACTGTCGATTTGGAAACACCACCCATTTAGATCTCATACACGAAACCTTCCACCACATACTTGACAGACACGACACTTCACCGTTCCCCTTTCCATCCTCAACACACTCGAAGAGAAATCAAATAACACCACGATGGATTATCTAACAATCCTCGCCACCCGTTCACTCATCCTGTTTCAATCCCCACCGATGGTTTATACACCACCTAAATCACCTCCTACTACCCCAACAGCAAACATAATGTTACTCCCTCCTGAAAGCATAAACATGCCATTACATTCTCTCTTATATGCCGATACAGATTGCGCATATTTCTTACTCCGACATATTCTATTACATTCTTTACCTCTTCCAATCCATGATTCTCCTCTTGCACTTGGTATCACTCTTCATGATCAACATCATAACACATTCCATGATCATCGCGATATAACACCTCACGATCAACCACGTCCACCTTACGGACGAACGGATTCCGTGGGACAAGCAAGTAGAGAATTACTCGCTCAGGCGGAATCTACAGCATGGGGGGAGATCGATAAAGCTAAGAAATTCGGAGTGGCTTTGGGTAGATGGTTTGGGAATCAGAGGGGTGGTAAAGGGATAGGAGAAGATCAGTTGAGAGGTTTGGCCGAGAAGTATGGATTGGGGTTGGCCAGTGTTTAGGGGGTGAGTCAGTGTGAGAGGTGTAAGGGGAGACCGGGAATAGTTGTTGGACCATGTGTGGAAGGAAGGACATTGTGGATTACATTAGTTGATAAGAGAATGACGAACATTACTTCAACGATTTATGAGTATCTCTTGTGTAGAGAGGAGACATATGTGACGAAGACAAGGGATAGTAATGGAGGAGGGACCGCAGAGAAGTATGAACTTATCAGATGACGTATTTGAAACGAACATATCATGTAGATTACATACATACGATTGGAGGAGTGATGTTTAAGCAATGGAGCGAAGTGTGAATGTTGTATTTTATATAGCTAGCAATATGTATCTATGTATAAGCTTGACGTCGATTTCTAAACATGGTTCGTTTCCTCATGAAAACCATTTCATGATACAAGTCAACGTATAGTACCCATGACGAAGATCGTATAATGAACGAGGTCTATGAGGGAGAAGAGGATCAGAATTGTATAAATACAAGAGTCATCGTGGAGAAAAGAACGATACGGTAGGGGAAAAAGAAGACTACGGAGATGTGAAGAGAACAATGATGAAAGAGAGTGATGAAAGTCATATGACAGACAAGAATGAGAGATGACAAGAAGAAGAAAACAATGAGCATTATATAAGGGCAATGAAACGAAAGTAACCCAGCAATCATCAAACTTCCTCCTATAGGTGTCAAAGGTCCTAATATCTTACCCAACTTTTCTCTATTCAAAACTAATCCGAAAATAGTTCCTGAGAAAGTTAATGATCCAAATAATATCATATTCGCGGCTATACGAAACCTCGATCCTCCCCCCGAACTGACTTTCATCCCACTTGTTAATGAAGTATTTCGGATCCCTAACGAGGGTATGGATCGTGTTTGCGTTTTCGTCGATGAGTTTGTTATTTCCGAAGAGGTAATTGAGGTGTTTGGGATGGAAATGGTGGAAGAAGTGAAATTGGGATGTAAAGATAAAACCAATAATCCTAATCCATTATAAATCAAATAATTCGAAGCTGTAGACCAAGAAGATAATTGATTATCAGATAAAGAAGGGTAATAAGATTTGAGACCGTGAGAACCGAATGCAGATGATGATATTCCTATAGCGGCTGAATGTCAGTTAATGGGTTTATGGGTCGATTCGGTCGATTGGGGTCATACTACTACATTCCTTCATCTCTGGGCTTGTGACCGGATAAATGATTCGTCATGATGGGATATCAATCGATATGTAGTGGTTCCAAGTTACATGCGCCAAGTTGAGAACATGTTCTCGGGGACTTGGGGCTGTGGATTGACTGATGATATGTACTGGAGTACTCGTACTAGACGTAATTGTAGTTGGGGACAGTTGGCACAGTGGGAGAGTCACTACTCACTGAGCAAAGCACCTGATCGCCATACGAATTTGTTCATCCCTCCACCGCACCACCACGTTCTCGTTTCTTCTGCTCTAGTAATGTGATATCGTATCTCCAAGGTTTCCCAAGTCTTCTTCGGGTGATTCCTACGATAGAGTGGGTTATGTATGTGTTTGGCCCATGGTGATGGGTGGAGGTGGGATCGGTTTCCCACGGTTGTCTTCACTGACCGCTTACATAAGCAGCTTCCAACTCGACCCGGTTCAAAGTATTCCTTCCCATCAGAGTAAGCTTAGTCTAACAACCATGACTGACTTACATATACATCCTCATTTCAATTACGAAGAAGCCGCTCATGCTGCCGCAGAGTATATATCCAGTGAGTGATCCCATAGCGGATTCAATTGAAAGTTTCCCCGCGAGACTGACACGATAGGTTTGGATAATCTCCCCGCTGAAATTGCATTTTTGACGGAAGAGATCAAAGAGAAAGATATACGTATAACTCGTTAGTCTTCCTAAGTCCACTTCATCTCTATCTTCCAATCCACTATTTACTATACCTTTCTTGAATCATCACAATCAACTCTCACCCCAGATGATCATTTCAAACGCACAAACGTAGTAGAGCTATCTGACCCAACAGAACTACTCAACCGTATAGGTTCTCGTCATTCAGGTCTAACACGTCAACTCAAAAACCCGACTCCAAGCAGCGCTACCTTCCCTCTTCCATTACCTCCCGGAGCTCCGATACCTGTAGATCATCTATCCACCAAAGACGCTCAAAACTTAGGAAAGATCCAAACGGAATGGGGAAAGATAGAAGCTTTACAAGAAGAAAAAGTCGCTTTAGCAGAAAGGATGGAAAGGATCATCAATCGTGCTAGGGAAAGAGGTAGGATGGAATGGATAAGAGTTGGAGGTAAAGATTTGGACAGTTTGGAAGATGAAGATGATAAAGTCGGTTTAGGAGAATTAGGAAATTCAGAAGTTTTGTTACCTCCGAGTGGTTTGGGTAGTGGCTCTGATATCAGACCTCAAAAGAGTGAGTATGGGTATAAAGTAACTTCCTCAGAGTTTCTTGTGTCAAACTCCTCTTCAAGATGTACTTTTGTTAATTTTCGTATGATGAACTATTTGGGAGGGAGGGGCAGAGATTTGATCAGAATTATGGTACAAGACTGATTCTTAGAACGTAAAATTCATGCTCTTCCATTACCTTTACCTTCTTCATCATACACAACACCAATCATCCATCCACCAGCAAACTCCATGCCACCACCTTCCATCCCACATCGTCCTTCCATGTCCGCAAGATCAACAACAAGACGTCATGAAAGACATACTTCAGCTTTATCCGATATCGATATGGAAGATGGGAATGGAGGTGAAGGAGATGGTGAAACTGAAACGGATGATAGGTTATATTGTTTTTGTCAACAAAAGAGTTATGGTGAGATGATTGGATGTGACAATGATAAATGTAAATATGAGTGGGTGAGTGATAGTTTTCCTTTCGTATCGTCCAGTGTCGTCGGTAAAACTGTTTCGGACTTGACATGTTCGTAACGAGCATAGAGCTCACTTCAGTTCCATATCAAATGCGTCAACGTCCACACACCGGTACCAGATACGTGGTATTGTCCAGACTGTGTTCAAAAGCTTGGTCTCAGTTCGAGCGATGGGACGGTGGCAGGAGGACAGAAAGAGAAGAAGGGTCGGAGGAGGTAATCGATGAGTTCAATCATTTCCAAGTTGTACATCGCGGGTAGTAGTGACATCGTGTACAACGTTTAATGTATCGCATTGTTGCATGAGATAGTTCTTTCAGACGTCAAACCCTTGTTACGGTTGCTGTCATGCTGCGCATGCTGTGAGGTTATGGGGTGATTGATCGGAGAATAGGCCTGCGGAGGTCCGTGGCGATAGCTGCGCGAAGCATATGGTAAGTATTATCGGAGGGACTGTTGATAGCAGGACGATGACCACCAGACGTGGGCGCAGGGTAGTAGCAAAGTAGCTAGCAGCATTAACAAAGTGAGGCGATTTCATAATGGACTCGCCCGGGTCTCTCCTCGTCCCTATACCCCTTTCCTCTATCCCTACCCCCTGTCCCCTACTCCCTAGCCCGTCGTACAATGGCGTGATAATCGTATCACCTGCGCCCTTGTTATCATAAGCATGGTGATATGGTGAGATCATGAGCGTTGCCTCGTGTCGAACACGCCAGAAGTACCTACCGACCCCTGAAAACATAATAATCCAATTACCAAAAAGACATAAGCATTTCCCTAATGGGAGTTAAGATAAACCCAGGATGATTCAGATAAGGAATACTAATGTCATTAGTAAAACATTCCTAATCCCCAACTACCCGAGTTAGTACGTAACCCTCCGAAGTCTCCGAAAATCCCATGCATCTTTTTTTCCCCATCTTCTTTCTGGATCAATCCCTCCATTGCGTTACCCACCTCTTCTCTTTCTTCTCTCCTTGGTCACATTTTACCCTCCGGACCTCTGGTCTCTTGTACCTGAGATCTCAGGATCTTGGGATTTGGGTTTATGGGAGTCAGGTTTCTGGGTTTTTGAGCATCTAAAGACAATTGAATTTTGTCTGATCTACTACGGTCTATTTCAATCATGTCAAATCTATCTCCTACGACAAAAAATCCTCCTATGGTCGAACAGACCAGGCCTCAAAATCAGAACCAAAACCAAAACCAAAACCAAAACCAAAATACCCAACCGGAAGATTTAAACATATCTCAACTTGACCTAACGACATATCCTTCTATACCACATGATTACCCTTATTCACCTAATTACAACCAGGGTTATCCTTATACCCACGGACATGGACTTGGACAAGGGTTCAATCCTTATTCCCCTCAACCGAACTTCACACCTGATTTCGGAAATCCTTATCAACCTCATATTTCCCCTGGTCCGAATAACCCACTCTCACCTTCTCTCAATGTACCTGGACCCCTGGGTGCTATGGGTCATCACAATCAAGGTTCAGGTGTGAGTGCCGGAGGTGGAATGGGCGGTTCCAATCTTGGAGGTGGGGTGAATATGGGTGTACCTAATTCCGGTTCGGGAGTACCAGGAGTAGGAGTGGGTTCGCCAGGGATAGGAGTAGGAGTGGGAGTTGGTTTACCAGGAATATCGGGATCAGGAGTAGGAGTCGCTGTAGCAAGTCTAGGAAGTTTAGGTCGTCCTCCAAATTCTCCAAATTATCGTCGTCCCAATTACCCCTCCGGACCTAATTGGTCAAGTCCACCTTTAAGTCCAAACATGTCAATGGGATCATCAATCACTTCTATACCTTTTAATCAACAACCTTATGTTGATGAATTCGGACAAAGAATGTTTTATCCTACTGCCCCACCTTCAGCTTGGAATTCACCGGGAACTACGTTCTATAATACTTTTTCAGGACCTATGATGGATGGTTTTTCCCAATCAAGGCCACAAATGGATGGTTTTTCCCAATCGAGGCCACAAATGGATGGTTATTCTCAATCCAGATCACAAATGGATGGTTATCCTTCACAATCTCAATCTCCACCTGGAAGAATCGGTTCACTAGGAATAGGTAGGATGAATGATCATTCTCAAGGAAGAGGGAGGAACGACAATTATCCCCAATCAAACTTAGGTGGCAGAGTCCCTTCTTGGCAACATCGAAATTCGTTTCAAGCTATTCCACCACAAGTACAGCCACAACCACAAGGACAGGGACAGGGGCAAGGACAAGGACAGAATAGACCTAATCAAACTTCTGGAAGAATGTCTTGGTCTGGTCCATCTAAAATGTTACCGAACGATCCTACGGAAAAGGAAACAGAAAGAAAACCTTATCATCCTCTTCCACCGGCTCAAAGGAGTGATTGGGTCATGTGGGTTGGTAATGTGTGAGTTTTTATTTATTTTCTGGGGTTATATATATACCAATCGAAGATCCGTCCCCGTTCTCTCTTCTTACTTCACGCTCAACTTCATCACTCCCGCGCTTCCGGAAGTAAACCGTCTCAATAGTCAAGGATCTCTTATTGCGTAAAGAGCTCTGCACTGATCCCAGTCCAAACAACACGTCCCACGAAGAACTCTGGAAATATTTCAACACCACCATTCCTATCTCTCCTCACGAAGATGAAAACTCTGAACCTTGGCGTGGCCCCTCGTCCATTTTCCTCATCTCACGTTCATCTTGCGCATTCGTCAACCTTTCCTCTCGGGATCGATCTTGATAGAGCTGTCAACTATTTCAACAATCGTTCTCTACGTCCATGGGATCCACGTTGTCCTCGATTGGTATGTCGAATCAGAAGAAAAGATGATGATCTGCGCGCTGGTGTTGGTGCTCAACGAGGTACCGGAATGCATAGAGCATGGATCAAAGAACAAGAGAAGAAAGGAGAACCGACATCGACATCTACTCCTAATCCTTCTCAAATTATTTCACCTCTTCCAACCTCAACCGTTCCATCACAATCCACCCAATCCCACCCAACTCGCTCGTCTTTACCTGATCAACCAACTCCTTCTGAAATACAAACCCCCGTTCCACCTCCCTTGAGTGTTCAATCAAACCTTGAACCACTTCCAACAGCATCATCCCTCGATCCACCCAGTCCAGCGATATTCGAACATCCTCCAGATGATCATAAACCCGAACCCATCGTCGAACAGAGATTGACAAAACATAAATCCTCAGCAAGTTTCGCCAGTACAAACTCTTCTTTCCTCATGAGACATTTCCCCAAACGTTACTTCATTTTGAAAAGTCTCACCGTCTCCGAACTTGAGGATAGTTATCGTACTGGAACTTGGAAAACACAAAAACATAACGAACCGATATTAGATCAAGCATTTCGAACTTCTCAAGAAGTCATTTTGATCTTCGGTGCTAATCGATCTGGTGGATTTTTCGGTTATGCTAAAATGATAGAACCAATAGACAAAGAGAAAGCCGCTGCATTATCACATTCACATCAAACGAATCCTTACCGATCAACTTCATTACAATCACGTTTAACTTCTTCTTCTGGTTCTATATCAGGTTCCGGATCAGGCTCTTTATCCGCGGGATCTATTCCAGTTCAAGGAATTAGACCTGGGATTGGAAATCAAACGAAATCTCAAACACAAAGTGAAAAGATCAAAGAAGAAGAAGAAGAAGCAGAAGATCGTCTAAGAGCAGAATCAGATCCACCAAAACCTACTTTTTTCTTATCACCTTCTTTGAATCATATTACGAATTCTTCACCTTCACAAATAACACCTGCATCTGAAGAAAATCAACATCCTGAAAATGTCATCCATAGGAATACGGATCCAAACAGGTATGATAAACCTAAAAATTCAAATCCTACTTTGGCGGTGTTGGAGAATAGGGATAGAGCACATACTTTAGATCCTAGTACTTTGAGAAGTAGGAATCCTTATTTTCCACCTGCGGAAATCGCTGCTGCTGCTGCTAAGGAAGCAGCGAAGATCACGACCGCAGAAGCTGAGAAAGCTCATGTAGAAAGAGAAAATATCAAGAAAAAGAATCTATTGAATCCAAAAGAAGAATTGGATGATGATGGTGTTAAGAGAAAAGATATGCTTTTTAGTTCGGAAGGAACACAGAATAAAATTGTCAATGATTCAAATAAAGGAACACAGAGTAAGATTGTTAATGATTCAAATATCAAAGTTGAATCAAATGCACAAATGTCTAAAGTGAAAGAGAAGGAGCGAATAGGTACAAAAGAACAAGAAAACGAAAGAGATAAAGAAGGTGATAAAGAAGAAGAAGAGTTAACGGGGATTTCAGGAAATTCTTTCAAGATTCAATGGATCAAAATTGGACCTTTATCTTTTAATAGGACTAGACATTTGAGAAACCCTTGGAATTCAGATAGAGAAGTAAAGATTTCTAGGGATGGGACGGAGTTGGAACCTAGTGAGTAAAGAGCTGTTCCGACGTTTCCTACATTTTCAACTCTTGTTTTCATACAAAAAATCATGTTTCGCTCATATTTCCAAAATTTACACCTGTCGAAATCATTCCGACTGACCTATGTCTACTCGCCCTTTGATGTAGAACTCCATTGGTATTTCCCGTGTCCATTTCAAAACACCCTGGTCTAGCTATGTAGATGTACAAAGTGACGAAGTGCTCAAACTCTGCGAAGAAACACAACACTAATGACTGCAGCCGTAGCTACTCGACTTTTGGCGGAATGGGAAAACGTACCCACTTTGACAACTCAAGGATCATTACCCGCTCCACCACTTTATTCTAATGTTGCTTCGTACGGTCAATCTCAATC
>NW_006711234.1:68229-85729 GCF_000271645.1 Tremella mesenterica DSM 1558
AAGCTCTCCTACATCTTTATATACTCACCATTCGAGTATCTGTTTGAGTCTGGACTGAAGTAAATATATGAAGTGAAACTGATTGATAGAAAACTAACAATGATGTTGAAAGAGCAGCAGATTATAGTGAGCACTCTTCTTCTTCTTTTTTTCTCAAACGAATACGAATAAACTCTCTTTCCGTCATGGCCCAGCTTCTACGCCAAGAGGTAGTACAGATCCGTTGAGATTTGATCCGATCATACAAGATGATCCCTTGCCATTGACCAAAGGACACACCCCTCTTGCCCCCTTGTTCCTCATCACACCCATGTCCGTCCTTCTAGCCTTCTCCCCTGACATCTGCCTTTTACTTTCTTTTGATAATTACTCGTACTATCCCGACCTCCGGATCCACCAAAATCAACATAGACTGCTTTAGACATTATAGACTGTCGAAAACATAAGTCATTGTCATACTGGCCCGACCGAAAGTCAATAGACGAAGTGAAAATAAGACGAAAGCTAATCATACCCCCTCCTTTGTCCTCTATACACATCCCACGTACTCTTCCAATCCTCTCACAACAACCTCACTCTTTGATCCGACATTACTACCCTTGCAACAACCTCTACGAACTCAACGGATTTAATCGGATTCACCTTCAAACTCACACTTCCACGATGGCACCCATGAACCGATCTTTCTCTCTTCCCGTCTCACTGCCCGATCGTGTCTCCCGACTGAAAGTTTTCTCCGGGGCGGCGGGTAAAGATGAGGTGAGTGGGGTCTTTCTCTTCATACGTCATCCTTCGCTTCTAGCTCCTCCACTGGACTCTTCAACCCATGTAACCTTTGCAGCCCTTGCATACCTACATCCTCCAACCTGTGCTCTCTCACAATCAACCACCACACTGCCCCAACCCATCGTCGAGCTCCTTACACCTCACACCTCACACCTCGAACCTCACTCACCACAACTCACTACCCACATCAACCATCCTGCCTAAAACAGCGGTCAATGTTCTCACACTAACCCCTAGGTGAGCTCTGGAAGCTTGAGACGTGTTTCTTCCCCCCTTGCACCACTCCAATCCGTCCCTGAAGGAATCAAAGTCTCTCACTCAGCCAACCTGAATGACCCAGCCGCCAACGTAGTCGACAGTCCTGCTGAGGAGATCAAATCCGACATCAACTTGCCTGCCAAGAAATCCCGTAGGGGATCATTACGCGCTTTTGTCACTCGGACTCGCAAATCTGTTGATTTTTCGAATCAAAAAGACAAGGAGAAAGATCAAGATGTAGCAGACAAAATCGAAAAGCCAGATTCACTTGGATTGACTATAGAAAGAACGCTGACACAGGATTCTTCTACTTCTTCCACCACCCCCACACCACTTCTCAATCCAACTTCCCTCCCTAACCCTCCTCCCCTCACACCATCTTACGATGATCAGACTTCCCACCTTATCATCGGAGCGATGAGTCGGAAGAAGACCGACTCCAAATCGATAGAAAACAAACGACCTTCTGCAACTGGCGCCGCACTAGCTGCGATAGGATTAAAAAGTTCAAGTCTAGGATCTGCCACTCCTTCATCTAGACCTATCACTCCTCCTAAACCGACTGATCCTCTACCAACCATCAAAACCCCTAAACCATCAATCCTTCTTCCTTCAAAACCCATCGGAAGTACTCCCAGGACGGAGAAAGAAGAACGTGGGAGACAAGCCCGTGCACCTAGTCCTTTCTTCCGAGCTAGAAGTCGACGAGATAAAGCCAGGGAAAGAGATCAAAGTCCTCACATCGGAGCGTTACCCAATGACAAAGACGCTGAAAGTGACGGTGAATCAGTCGTCGCCGTAGGTAAATTCCGTCCTCAAGCATCAGCTTTTGACGGTGATGAACCCGGTGTTGTCATACAAGATCAAGATTCCTCCGATAGTGAAGATGAGGAAACCCCCGGAGAAGTAGAGTTCGACGCATTGGACGACGTGGATATATTCGATGAGAAAACAATGGCGAATACAAAAGCTAACGCTTTCTTCATTCCAGGTGTGGCTGCGGATGAAGATGGGGTAGAGATAGAAGGTTTACCTCCTGCACAAGATTCAGATAATAGAAGTGTGTTTGATAATTTTGGTGAAGAAATCGAACAAGATCTATTAGGAGAAGGACCAAATGTTATCGTACCACCTCCATCATTATTCCCAGTTCATCAAGCCGCTACTGCCAAAAGACAGAAATCTTTGAAATCAGGTATGGAGTTGGTTACTGGTCTACCAGCTTTCGCAAGGGATAGATGTACGATGACTTTGACTCAAGGTGATCCTGATGGAGCATTGGAAAAGAGTGGGAAGAGGTTGAGAAGATATGTTGTTTTAAGTGATCTGAGTGATGAGAGTAGGTATGCTTTGGAATGGGCTATTGGGACTGTGGCCAGGGATGGAGATGAGTTGTTTGTTATTTCCGTAAAAGAAGATGAGAGTAAGGGTGGGTCATTGCTTTCATTTTCTTTCTGATCGATCCGGCTCGTAGCTATCTCATCGCTTTCCACTTCTTCCTTCATTTGGGTCTATACTCAGACTTTCCGATGAGTCATCTGTTTCCTCGACGACTTTCTTACTCCGAGAGATGGGCAGTACTTGGGATGTTAGCGCTCATGCTCGTTATGTTTATCTGGCACGGAAAGACTTGCTGAAACCCCAGTCGATCCGAAATCATGGAATAATGCGGATCGTGTACAGAAGCTTCGTGTGCAGAAAGAGGTGCGTAGTCGTTATTGTCTTCCTGTATCATCCATTCACCAGTCTCCCAGTACCGCATTTACCTCCTCACTGAGTCGATGGGCTGTCATGTCTCTCCAGATCGCCCCAGTGCCTCTGGTCTTAACATGTCGCACTCATCACATTTCTACTCCTCATCGCCTCGTGATACCTCTACTTCACCGCGTCTCGCACCCATCTTAATCTCCATCAACCAAACTCCACCTAATCACCTCCCGTTCACTGTATCTCTCACTCAATGTAATCCTCCACAGGGTCTATCCACCGCTATGATCCCATCATCTCATTATCACGATACCCGTATCCCGTAGCCCGTCCGCAACCCTGTATCCCCCGCTGACATCTAGCGTCAAGGAGGCGTACAAATCCTCGTTCGTCAAGTCAACAGCCTCCTCTCCCGAACCCGACTCCAAATCACCGTCACTTGTCAATACCTCCACGCGAAGAACGCGAGACATATGTTATTGGACCTGGTCGACTTTTTGGAACCTACCATGGTGATTGTGGGTTCGAGAGGTTTGGGAGAGATCAAGGGGTGGGTAATGTTTCTCGTTCTCACTCGTCCTTGCTATCTTTCGATTGCCTTCGTACCATCATTCCATCACTTCAGTGCCAGGTTCACTTTCTCCCTTTATACTGCGACTCGGACGCTCATTACCCTCGAACCCACGTTAACCCGCAGTATCCTCCTCGGATCTACTTCACACTACCTAGTCCAAAAATCATCTGTACCCGTCATGGTAGCCCGTCGTCGATTACTCCGACCTCTACGTAAGACAAACCCTGCAAACTTGCGTCATTCACCCCGTGTTTCACTCGCTTCGGCCAGTATTGAAAAAGCCGCTTCGAGTAAACAAGAAGATGAAATTGTGGATGTTGCCAAGGAAGAAGGTGCGGAAGAAGGGCCGGTCAGTGAGGTGTCGAGGGCTATGGAGAGTAGAGAGTCTCTGTGATTTCATCTATCCGCCTATTCTCTTTGTGTTTCAAATGTTCCCATCCTACTCTTCCTTTATCTCATCTAATCTTTCCTCATTTGGACTTTCTCTGTTTCTATCTACCTCTTCTGTCGACTTCTCGTCTTTGACAACACTCTGTCCCACCCACTCGCTTCTTCCGCTTCATCTGGCCCTGCTCAAACTCCATGTGGTCCATCTGGCCAACAAAATGGGATCTTCGAATATTCAGGCCACCCTCGACATTTCAGAGTCTTCAATCATAACCAGCACTCTGTCGACTAGGAGTTAGAGGTGTATGTATACCGAGCCATGGTGAACCATGGGTCGACTCTCATCTGGCCGAAGTAGGGTTTAGGGTGGTCAAGAGGATGACGGCGAGTGGGATATCTCGGCAAGGGAAGTGCAGCTTGGGTTATAGAGGAGTCAAATCATCTGTGAAATCAAATATCGGTTGTAAGAAATAACATCATATATGCACACATCTCTACCTGTCTTTTGATGCTCTTGGTATACTTTTCTCATGATTTCCCGTCCCCGTGTCGTCTTCTCATGCTTCCTCTCCTCTTACTCTCATTCGGTGGTCCTGCAAAACCCCGTCAGTCAAGGAACCACATCAGCTCCGTACTCTACGAATCTTGCTATCTCTCGTCAAGTGCGTCGTGAAAGACTACACGAGTGACTCTTCAACTTGAGCTCCCTTATCTTTCTCCAACTTCAAATTCGTTCCTTCCTCCATGATGGAAGACAATTGAGATGAAGGTTTATCAAGCATTTCCCAACCTTTCATACCGAATCCGACTGACAAAATAGCTGGTATCAGCTCTGGTCTCACTTCTATATCAATCCCATAATCCTCTGACTACTTGAATATCTCAGGATCAACCTTGATACTGGGTATTTACACGTTAAGTGAGATTTGGACTCATCCGAGAGGGCAAGATGAAATGTCATATTTCCCCAATTTCCCTGTGGAGGTATGTTATCATGTCACTTTATCTTTCCCCCTCCCCCGAAGGAGTGATACATGATCAAGGGGACAGGAAAGGATAGCATGAGATTCATTTTCAAAATAAGAAGACGTCAAAACAGAAAGACGCCAAAAAACCAATTTAGAAACTCACCCAACACTAAAAAACCGGAACATGTCCAAAATGCCGCTCTGAGACCTTTGAGGTTTGCTTCATCTTCGGACGAGGATATATTTTGTGAAGAATGTTGACGTTGGACTGTATCTCTTACCAAAGTACATATAGCGAGACCGATTGCGAAACCAAGTCTACAGGAAGTTTGGAAAAGCCCTGTTGGAGGTTAACTTGAGGTCCTTGGTAAAGAGTGATATTCTTTGAGGGGAACGACCAGTCTAGTTCAATGGTCCCCTTTTGATAGCCATCGTTGTGAAAGAGAGAAAAGTGAGAGAAGGGAAAGGGAAAACTAACCAGCGGCTACACTTTGATCATCCTCTGAAGCTGTATGAGAGATTATAGATGATCCAGCAGCTATTGTCCTACTTGATTAGTCTTGACAACTCCACACATGACATAAGTCCTTCCCACATATGTGAGGATGAATATGTTGGTGTAAAACCATTCATCCCGGGACAGAGAGATGAGATGATTGAGCTGGTTCAGATTCATCACCCTGAACGAGAGACCTAAGTGAGGGAGAGGGGAAGTGGGGTTGTAATGACGACAACACGAACAAATGGGATGATCAAATACTATGACTCACGCATCTGTCCCATATGCAGCAAAGAGAAACGCCCACAGATCACATTGCCAAAACTTCCAATCTAATTTCCTTATACCGAAGAGGATGGGGGAGATTCTGTTGTGTATATTTCAGCTTAAACTCTAGAATCGTTACTTTATATCTGAACACACAGGCTGCTTATCTTGGAAACGGGATTGTGAAACATGCTGGTGAATCCGATGCGGGACCCGAGGGGCGTATAAAACATGCGAGATAGGTAAGAAAGTCGACAGTTGAGTATGATGGAGATAAAGGACTCACAGAGAGAGTGTACGTCCAAAAGTCATCAAAACTCTTGGAGGAACGTGTGATATACTCAGAGCCACGACCAACTAATCTCTTAGTTACATAATCTCACACCTATGGATTTGCCATATTGCGTACGATATCAGAAGTTCATCTGCTAATATCCTCTGACTTCAGAGCGTTAAAGTGATGCAAAAAAAGATGAGTTATCTGACGTGAAGGAGATCTAACAACTCACCGCAGCCATGGATCCACTGAAAAACGTCACGCTCAATTTCAACCCCGCGTCGAAAGGTTTAAGCTTTAATACGTCGAAATAAAGGTATGAAACGAATACAAAGAAGGACTGTCTCGTCAGCTTTCTCTTCCTCTTTGCCAAATACCGACAAGGAAAACCGTCTGATCCCCAGATCTTCTGACGGGGGCCCATGTCGGTACCCTGTATACCCAGCTTGGCCTCTGATCCAACCACTCATCTCCCTGCCAATGAAATATAGCACCGGGCACCACATCGGTTGACAGAGCCAGGTGGAAAACGTCTCACTCACGTCCGTATAGGCCCAAGTGCAAGCCGAAGCCAGATAAATCATCAAGACGTTCCTCGCGTCTTTCAGTATCAAAGAAGAGGGTATCAAAGGCGGTGGTTTATTGTTCTCTTCTCGTCTTGAACATCTCATCAAGTACCTCTGTCGCCAGATGAAGAACCCTAAGAGTATAACGCCGCCAATCAACAAAGCAGGCAAGTCTACTATTAGCGCTCATTGTCCTCATTCTGACCGATCTAAAACGATTGGGAACAATGAAGGAAAGTTCGATATTAGATTCTCACTCACAGGGCGTGCTCCATCGTTTTGAACTAGTTTCCGATATTGTCAATCCAAGAAGTATCAACAATAAACCAGATCCAAGGGAGATGGCACCCAACCAATCGACCGACAGTTTTGACGTTATTGGTGGGTCGGCGGGGATCAACCACCAACCTAATATAAGAGGATAGATGGTGACCGCTGCCAGAGACATGAAACATGCTCTCCAGGTCCAACTGTGATCAGCAGATTGGACGCCGTCAAAATACTTCAAAATTACAGAGAAGATGATTAAACAAATTGCTCACCGAGTGTATTGTATGAAAATTCCACCGAAGAGTTCACCTCCGGCCGCTCCGGCCGCTCCACCTAGATATCAGCGAAGTAATTCACATGTGAGCATGAGGTTTCTCATCAAACACCATGACATTTCACACGAGAAGAAGGGCCACAACACAGCACAGTAGTATTTCACAGGAAAGAGAGACACACATCATGAGTTAATAGCATTCCGTATATGAAGGAGAGTTGTGAAAGGGACATACCAGTAGTAATCACCGTAAATGCAAAAGTCCTCTTCCTTCCTTTCGGATACAAGATCCCTATCAATCCAGCTGAAGAGGGTAATAGTAATGCTGAACTGAGTCCTGTGAATCCTCGGAGTATGATGAGGCCTATGGCGTTCTTTATGTCAGCTAGACACTCGCACCCTAACATCTTAGACCTTACCGAAAGGTTCTCTCAGAGTAAGCAGCCTTGACGTATACAACTGAACAGAGGGGTCAATCTTGCTTCTCGAGTCGCGTAGTATCGAAAGAAAAAGATATTAGGAACAGAAGACAACAAAAGAGAAGAAGGAGAGGAACGGAAAGAAGAGGGAAAGCAAGAACAAGGAGTACATGCAGACGAAGAGGACACCCGCTGACTCACAGGCATGACAGCTGATAACACATTAAAAATGATGAATGTAAAACAACCGATCAATAAACCCCTTTTTTGACCATAAACATCACATAGTCTACCCGCTATAACTTGAAAACAGCCCTATCAGTCCGATACAACTCCCTTCGATGTCATGATGCCGGAAGTCGGAACATGTGAAACTTGGGAAAATCCTGCTGATGGTCGAGAAATGTGACACTCACCCAAGTAAGCATATAACTAGCTGCTATCCATTGTGCTTTGGCATCAGATAGAGAGAATTCACGTCCTACAGTGGGAAGAATGAATGCAGTTTCGAGGATGGCGGCGGACTGAAACTTAGATGTCGAAAACTTGCATCCAGTCTCAACTCTTCTTATCCCCTCCAATCATCACTCTCCCTATGGCCTCTTATGTATAGGGATGTTGTCAAGAGACATGCAGACTTCGGAATTCATATGTCAACGGGGAAATGAAAGGATGATGATGAAGAGATAAGAACGGAAGACCCACCGTGCATGCCCATACCACCGCCATACCCGTAGCCAACAACATGAGTCTTCCATTTGACATTTCTTGTATTTGATCCGACGTTCGTTGCTCGTTTCCATTCCCAGACGATAGAGGACCTGTTTGCTTGTCATCTATATCTGCCTTTTCGTCGACGGACCTTTCCAACGAAGGCACCACGACGATGTCTCCATTCGATTCCATTTTGTGTTCGCACACGGTCAGACCGATTGACACAAAGAGAATGAGTTAGAAGTATATCTATCGACCACACCCTCCCCCAACGGTCAGAAGCTGATCCTACATCAGCGCAATCATCAGTATTCACTGTCATCACAAAGGAGTATCAGCCATCCCGCCAAGATCAGCGATCAGCGAGGAGGGGAAAAGAGGGAAAAGCAAAGAGGAGAAAAGTGCCGATCAATCGAACAAACCCATCTTTTATGGCTTCCTATTCCAAACATTGCATGCGCTCTACTCGACAACCCTCGAACCCCTTCCAATAACCGACAACATCGGAAGATGCTCATGATCATGCATAATTCTATAAAACCCACAAACAAAATCAAACAGATGAAGTCAGATGACAAGAGATTTCAACGTTCTTCCGTACTCTGAACACTAGACGCTCTATACATAGCCAAAGCTGGATTCCTTTTAAATCCCGGTGCTCCCGTCCCATAATTTCCAAAACTCGGTGCGGTATCACTCGATCCTTGAGCATCCGGTGCAAACCTTATCGACGTATTCCTCGGCGCTGAGATAGTACGTGAGAGCGGTACACCTTCCCTTCCATCCTCTCCTACAGGTGTAGGAAGATCCGATGATCCTATAGGTCTCGGAGAGGCTGTGAGTCTAGGTGGAGTTAAGAATCCAGGAGTGGCATCTGAAGGTGGTGCCAAACCTTCCTCAACTTTCCCAGGATGTGAAGAAGGTGATGAATGACCTAGACCGAAAAAACGACGTAATCCCTTTTTACCAGAATTGACACGTATCACAGGAGGTCGATTAGCTCGACTTGGACCTGCTTCAACGGGTTCTTCGTCCTGGTTCATTTGTTCGGGAGAGACAGGTCGAACAAGTTCGGGGAAAATATCATGCCGTTCTTCATCAGAAGATCTTGGATCGTTTGGAGCTTTTGCTGGATCACCTCTATCAGGGGAGGAATGAGAAGAATGAGGTAATTCCGTATCACTTTCGAGCGATATAGCTTGTCGTATTTTATCCATTGCTGACCGACCTTCATCTTTGGCTTTTTCCCATTCTTCTTCCACTTTTGGTAACCATGTTCTTAACCTTTCTCTTTCCCTATCTCTCAATCTGTGAGGATGAAGGAATCGAGAACTTTGAGATGGCCGACGATGATCGTAATAGTGTCGTATGACTTCCACTGAGACTTCTCCCTGATCATATCAGTGATCGGTCCTCTCTGTGCACAGAAAAACTTACTCCAGATCCCGCTCTTCTCTCAACAACCAGATGGTTTCCTTCTCTATATTCCGCCAAAGGAGGAGTTCGACGACCAGCTCCAGTAGGATCATCAATCTTCTCTTCACCCGCCGCATCCCGAGCGTCCACTTCCACATCTTCCTCCTCTTCGCCTCTCTGCGCGGTGTGAGGATGATGTTGATGATGGGTATCGTGCATTTGGATGAATTCCCCTTGGGAGCTACCACTCCCTCTACTTTCCACATCCCCATGTAACGACTCAGCAGCAGTATCATCACTGGGCGTATCTTTATGTCTGACACCTAAGTCTCCTTCCTCGGCATCATCATCTCGGTTAATGACAATGTCCTGTCCGGGAAGAATACGTCGAGCATGTGTCGTCCAAGCTGGCTCATCCCTGCCTGCATCCATTGAAGGTTGACGAGACCAAGTGTAGGTGATACTATGCACTCGACGTCCGAGGGAGAAGAAGGGAATAGACAGGCCGTCTATGCTTGTCAGCCATCCGGGACCCACCATAAAGGGCGAGTTACTCACGCGTAAGGACAGATGATAAGACAAGGAAAGCCACTATGGGTCGTATGATCCGTTTCAGGAAATCGATCTGATCCGTTGAACCTTCTGGCAAACTCAGGTTCGCGAGGGTAGAAATGAAGATAGCTCCAACTCCCATCGGACCTACAAGTCAGCATGAACTCAACCTCACAGAAAGAAACGCACCGAACCATCCGGTGAAAACAGCCTCCCGAAACGTTTTGATATCCGGAATGAACTTGTATAAAGCTACCACGATGGGTAACCGACGGAGGATCAGGATCAAAATGGTCAAAACGACCAACCGCCAGACCTGGATTTTTCAGTAATGCAACCGAAGATGCATCGCCTCTCACTTACAGGAACATCAGGACTGTTGAACTCTCCAAAAGGGATGAGAGCACCGATGTAGATGAAAGCGGCACAGTTGAATAGTAGATCGATAACGTTTGAAAATACAGCATCTTCAGTAGCTTTGTTGAAAAAACCATCCCATGCGAACGCACAACCACATGCGAAAGCAGATAGGAGGTCATCACTACCAAGCAGGACTGTTATTCCTAGTCGTTAGCATGAATATCATTGCGACTTGTACTCACCTATTGACATGACTGCCAAGCTAACATATTGAGCGACATAGGATTGTCTATCGATGAGTCGCTTGTTCTCCGCAAATTTCATAACCTTTCTGGCAACAAAACCCAACAGAGATCCGATGACAGTGCCAAGCAGAATCTCATAGGCCCTATTCGTCAACATTTGTAAATTGAAACACCCGAAACCCCTCGTAGACTCACAGTACGGTATAAAACCATCGTCCGATCGCCTTTCCAGTATTTTCATCGGTCAACAAGTAAATGGCGATGAAGAGAAATGGAAACGCAGCTCCATCGTTGCTTCCTGATTCCGCAGACAAGATGTGTCGAATATGCGCAGGCACGTGTTTGTCGGCAAACTTGCCACCTACAACTGCTTGTGCAAGAATGGGATCGGTGGGAGTTACACAAGCAGCGATGACGAGTGCTGAGAGAAGTTCGAGACCTGGGATAAGTCCCCACATGAGGAGGGCGGAGACGAACCATCCCCAAAACATGCATGGGCCGAGGAGGAAGAAGAGAGAACGCCAATGACGTGCCATGTATGCCTGTCGTGAGTTCCTTCCTCACTTCCATTGCAAGACCCGGGCTCATAGAACGGATAGGCATGAAGTAGAAAGACTGAACTCACTTTTGGCAATTCAACACCGACTGCGAAGACAGAGATGGCAATGACAACCCTCGTAACCTCCAAAGTGATCTCATCTGTCGTCTCCACATTAGGACCTCCCCAGCCATACGGATTGAATAGTTTTAGGCAATGAGGACCGATGATGATTCCTACCAAAGTCGCGATAGGAGCTTCACCGATGTACAATTTTTCTTTCACAAACAGTCTCCTCGTATCAGCCAGATATGTATTGAGCAAGAACTAGAGAACTTACGAGCACATGCCAAAGAGGACGACAAATGCACCAAGGAAGGCGTATGCCAAATGGGCGGCGTTGACTTCGAAAGGATCAAACCCCATTTTGCTAGATTCGTCTTGCTGTCGTTGATCACCTTAGGAAGCGAAGGGGGGAGAGTAAAGTCGTCTTTGACCTTGTCATCCCAAGGCAGTGTCAAAAAATAAGGCGGAGTCGGATTGAGAAAAGTCGAGGCAGCGGGGTTTGTATGATACGAAATGAAAGGATTGCGTCCGAAGGAGAGAAGTGTTGTGATGTCGACTTCCACACGCTGCCCCGCGATGGTCACGCGAGCGACGACCGGACTCGGTCCGGACTGGACTAGACTAGACTGAGAGTGAACCCAGTCAAGATCAGATCAAAGAATGATGGATGTATTGATCTGAATCAAAAAAGAGCTGTAGCCCTTCACTTGCCGCCAAGCTCGAGGGTGGATAAGTTGCGGATCAGTCACTTGCAGGATCGTCGTTCCTTCTTGCGTTCGGCTCGGACCGACTATGAGTAGAGCTACCGGGTTACTCAGACGCCTCCCCTTCTGGTGTCCACCGGATGCCTCAAGAAGATGTGATAGGTCGTCCGGTAGAGTGAAGACGAAAAGTAGACAGAAAAGTGGATAGAGTGGATAGGTAGAAAACGCACCGCATACCAAGCCCGCCAAGAAAAACACCCCGACCCGGTTTGATGACGTAAGCATGACTGGGCCGCCGCTGCACATGGCAGTCAGTTGACCACTTTGCCAACATTTGGGACCACACTGCTGATTTAAACCTGCTTGTCACTCACACAGGGTTGACCAGTTGAAGAACACTTCCTGCTTTGTAATGGTAGTACCAAAAACACAACTACTTGGCTGCAGTTTGGGTCGAGTTCATGTGTCACAACCCAAACAATGTCCTAGGGTGTCACGGGCGGGGTCTAATCCTGTCACGGCCGTCGAACAACTACTTTCTAACAGACCGACGGTCAATGAACCTCGGCTAACTTGACGCTTCTAAGTCGATGTCTCACCCAACCGGGAGGGCGCAGACGTCGAAAGGAGTGTCAGCGTAGTTACTCTAACTGGGGTTTTGTTCTACTGATGGCGATGTATCTCGATTGGTATATAGCTATCTCTATCTGTCTTTCACTACTAACAACAATCAAGAATCGCTGAAGAACTTCAGTGATCTTCTCAGCTAATATCATCTATTCCTCCTAGACGTTCGTCCAACCCTCTCGCGCTTTGACGTACTTCAACGCACTTCGTCCAACTTCCCCGAGTCCCCGGCCATCCTCTTCCTCCTTCGACTAACTCCGCCTAACATCGCCGCACTTCTCCTCCCTTTGTCCCTACCTAGCCTAACTCTGTCTAACTTCGCCGTACTTCTGCTCCCATTATCCCTACCTAGCCTAACTCCGTTTAACTTCGCCGTACTTGGTCTCAGATGTTGTCACGGCCGTCGAACAACTATTTCTTAATAGACCGACGGTCGACGAACCTCGGCTAACTTCACGCTCTGAGTCGATGTCTCACCCAACCAGGAGGGCGCAGACGTCGAAAGGGGTGTAACTACGGCGTACTTCGGCGTAGTTACTCTAACTAGGGTTTTGTTCTACTGATGGCGATGTATCTTGATTTATAGCTATCTCTATCTGTCTTTCACTACTGACAACAATCAAGGATCGCTGAAGAACTTCAGCGATCTTCTCAGCTAATATTATCTACTCCTCCTAGACGTTCATCCAACCCTCTCGCGCTTTGACGTACTTCAACGCACTTCGTCCAACTTCCCCGAGCCCTCGGCCATCCTCTTCCTCCTTCGACTAACTCCGCCTAACATCGCCGCACTTCTGCTCCCATTGTCCCTACTTAGCCTAACTCCGCCTAACATCGCCGCACTTCTGCTCCCATTGTCCCTAATTAGCCTAACCCCGCCTAACATCGCCGCACTTCTGCTCCCATTGTCCCTACTTAGCCTAACCCCGTCTAACTTCGCCGTACTTCTGCTCCCATTGTCCCTACTTAGCCTAACTCCGTCTAACTTCGCCGTACTTGGTGTCAGAAGTCCTGAGTTACGTGTAGAGTAAAGAGGTTAAGGCGTGATGGGGTTTTGATGGCCAAAGGAGGGTCATTGTTGGTGGAGTAATCGAGGTGTCACGACGTAGTTCGTGACAGATGTCCTGAGTTACGTGTAGAGTAAAGAGGTTAAGGCGTGATGGGGGGCTTGATGGTCAAAGGAGGGTCATTGTTGGTGGAATAATCAAGGTGTCACAACGTAGTTTGTGACAAATCCCCAATGGGTAGGCAAGTGTCACAAGGTTGATTCTTCGTTAACTTTACAGGACCAACAGCCGATAACTTCGTGGGCTATGACCCTTAACAGACTTGTTCTTTGTAGTATGGAGTGGTGACAATAACTTCTGGGTGTAATGACTTTGTGCTCTACTAACTTCTATTACTAAGACAACAACCAGAGATCATCAAAGATCTCTGGGAACTTCACCCCCTTAAGTACTTCGTCCCTTCCTAACTTCCCCTACGCAGAACTTCATTCAACCCGAAGCCCCGAGCTTCGTACCTTGTGAACTTCGTCCTCGACAAAGTTCATGTCTCCCTAACTTCGTCTCTTCCTAACTTTGTATCTCCCTAACTTCGTGTCAAGGCTGTCGAACAACCACTTTCTAATAGACCAACGGTCGACAAACCTCGGCTAACTTGACACTTCAAAGTCGATGTCTCACCCAACCAGGAGGGCGCAGATGTCAAAAGGAGTGCAACTTCGGCGTACTTCAACGTAGTTACTCTAACTAGGGTTTTGGTTTACTGATGGCGATGTATCTCGATTTAAATGTAGCTATCTCTATCTATCTTTCACTACTGACAACAATCAAGGATCGCTGAAGAACTTCAGTGATCTTCTCAGCTAATATTATCTATTCCTCCTAGACGTTCACCCAACCCTCTCGCGCTTTGACGTACTTCAACGCACTTCGTCCAACTTCCCCAAGTCCCCGGCCATCCTCCTCCTCCTCCGACTAACTCCGCCTAACATCGCCGCACTTATGCTTCCATTGTCCCTACTTAGCCTAACTCCGTCTAACTTCTCTGTCACGACTCGGTAAAGTCGTGACCCGTGATTCAGGGATTTTCATGTTTTTCGTACGATTTCATATGAACTCACCCGAATTCATACGATCTCATATGAACTCACCCGAATTCATACGATTTCACACGAATCCACCTGATTTCATATGAAATGACCACGATTTCATACAAAATGACCACGAATTCATACGAAGTCACCCGAAATCATACGAATGATTTGCGCTTCAGAAGTCCCTTGGAAAAGGATATAAGGAGGACATTTCTATTTTGTAGTTTCTTCTTTCCAAGGATCAAAATATTATTTGCCACTCGCAAAAGACCTCTTCCTGACATACTACTTACATCCGACACATTCCTCATCATCATTACCCCTGTCCACACCATCACACACACCCATATTGTCATCTCGACCTGCCCGGATCCTTCGCAAGTCACTTTAGTCGTCCGACCACATCAGAAGTCTACTGTCACAAAGTGTGTGACAAGTCGAGCGAAAGTCGGGGAAGGGTATTTAACCAGCGATCGGCGGTAGTGTTAACCGCCGATTAATAGGCCTTTTCGTCGCAGAGGTTAACATCACTGTTCCGTTGGGCACTGTTATATCGAGCCAATGCTGGTTAGTTGGTCCTCGTGACATCTACGGACAACATACCAACCGTCGTTGTCCAAGCTAACTAAACAGTTGCAGTCCACCTGTCTTTGATCCATTGAGGTCTGTCAAGGACAGGACCGTGACATTCTCCGTACTTCTGCTCCCTTCGTCCCTACTTAGGCTAACTCCATCTAACTTTGCCGTACTTCTGCTCCCCTTTGTCCCTACTTAGCCTAACTCTGTCTAACTTTGCCGTACTTTGCTGTCCTTATGCTCCAGGCCCCCGTATACCTTATTCTCCCGTTGTACTTTGCCGTAGTTGGTCTCAGAGGTCCTGAGTTATGTGTAGAGTAAAGAGGTTAAGACGTAATAGGGGTTTTGATGGTCAAAGGAGGGTCATTGTTGGTGGAATAATTGAGGTGTCACAACATAGTTCGTCACAGTCGATGAGGAACTATGAGGAACTACGCAGAACATAGAAGAGCTGCGAGGACAAGAGACTGAGAGATTATGCCTTACAAGGCATCAGAACAGAGGAAAGAGAAACTAGAGAAGTACTTGGAGCTTCTGCCTGTCAGGCAGGAGAGCACAGGAAAGATAGTCTTGGAGTTTACGCCTGATAGGCTGAGTGGAGGTCTGAACTTGTGATTATGACAAGTCATTATTTGAGAGTGTCATTCATGACACAATCACCGAATCAATCACAGGATCAATCACCGGGTCAACCACCGGGTCAACCACAGGATCAACCGGTCAACCGGTTGTCAGGATAGCCTTGTGAAAACACCTGTTTGAATGTGGAAGATACGCTACTGATTGATACACACCCGCCACTGATGAAGAGTACACACTAGTGATGAGGAGTATGCACTAATGGTCAGAGGTTTCATCTCTTTCAGCAGTGCAGACGACTCATCTGAGAGAACCAGAAGGAAAACCACTCTACTAAGCATATTCAGCCTATATTCGAACCTCTCAAACCTCTACTGAACCCGCAGGACTGAACCAGGTATTTTCGAATCAAAATCTGCATATTGTGGCGCCTAAGAAACACCCTCTGAACCCCCTGAAAGATCACAGCTCATCCAGGTAGTATGGGAGAGTTTCAGGTATTAAAGGATCAAATTTCATGAATATTTTATTCTTGTGTCACAAACCACATTGTAACATCCCTGACAACCACCATCACCGACCCTCCTTTCACCATCACCAACTACCACCCGAACCACTGAGAGCGACTACAGCGAAGTTACGAGAACCAAGAGGGTATTTGTCACGATAACCCCGCCTGGCGGAGAACTACGGCGAAGTTAGAGGAAGGGAACCGAAGGAGAGCAGAGTAGGGAAGTTAGGCGAAGTTAGTAGAAGTGAGCAGAGTAGGATGTCGGGGATATGGCGAGGTACGGCGAAGTTGAGTGAAGAGGACTGAGCGCGAGGCTGTGCAGGAGTTGAGGGACGTTCTATGAGAAGAGAGGAGCAGTATAGATAGTTTACAGATCACTGAACTTCTTCAGCGATCCTTGATTGTTGTCAGTAGCGAGAGATATATTCAGTAGCTACAACCATCGAGTTAGGGAGAGCTACCACCGAGCAGTTCGACGCACCACGGCAAAGTAAGCCTCAGTTCATCGACGATCACCTTATCATTTCACCACTCGACGGATTACTACGGCGAAGTTAGCTGTAGTTCCCCGACAAGTACCCTGTCCTAGTGAGACATCGACGCCCACTACTACGTAGTTAGCCGAGGTTTGTCGACCGTCGGTCAGTAGAAGAGAAGAAACGACGATTGTGACATCGTGTTTCTTTTCATGAATTCAACCTTTGATGAGGAGACCGCTTTTGGGGGCTTCCAGGATGATTCAGAGCCTTCTGCAAGGTCATTTAAAATGCTGTTTTTGATACAGGGTTTCCCCCCAGGAAGTAGGAGAGGAGAGGAAGGAGTTTGAGGCTCAGTTGGGGGTGTTTTGTCTATAGATAGTGGTTCTAGCTCTCTGTTTCTTTCTCTGTCTCTCTGATCAATTGTCATCTTTGACTCAACTCTCTACTCTGACTTACTGTTGCATTTAAGACTGTTTGAGACACACCAGTGCGGCTTCATCGTCATCAGTCGTATATTCATGACACAGTAACTTAACTTCACCGGAGGTCGAAGCAAAGAGCTGCCCAATCACGGTTCCCATGTTCCCCGGAGGTCGTAGCCGAAGCTGCCCAATCACGGTTCCCATGTTCCCCGGAGGTCGAAGCAAAAAGCTGCCCAATCACGGATCCCACCTGCAATTCGAGCCAGAGGTTCGGTCAAAGTCACAACACCAGTTCCTGCCGTAGCGGATCAACAGTGCAGTAACAGACCAACCTCACGACTCTAGAGAGGAGGGGACTCAT